>NW_021604747.1:725989-767836 GCF_004785775.1 Grammomys surdaster | reverse complement strand
CTCTCTCTCTCTCTCTCTCTCTCTCTCTCTCTCTCTTTCTCTCTTTCTCTCTTTCTCTCTCTTTCTCTCTCTCTTTCCCCCTCTCCTTCTCTCCCTCCTTCCCCCCTCATCTCCTAGCTCTTCCTCTCATTCTCTTCCTCCTCTTCCTCCTCCTCTTCTTCTCCTTACTCCTCCCACCTTAGCTCCTCCTACATATCACCCTTCCTGTTAAAATAAAACTTTTCTCTCAAAATATAATTAGAGCATAACTATACCAATTTGTACAATTTGTATCAGTAAGGTACAAGATAGACCTAATACCCAGTCTAACATTTTGTTAACTAAACAGAACGTCTGTTATCTCTCCTAACTAAAAGACTTAGTTCTGAACCTGGCTTTTTTTTTTTCTTGGCTTTAGAATGAATGTCAGCTGAAAACCATCCTCTCAAGTCTTTTCTCTCAAAGTAAATAGCTGGAATTGGTCATGAAACTATAAGTCTTCAACCCCATCAGAAATCCAGAATGATTGAATTAACTTAAATTATGGGAAGCACAAAGCATAGCTTCTAAAATGGAGACCTCTGAACACCTGGACAGTCCCTATACTTCAAAACGTTGGCACATTTGATCTTCAGCCTTCTGGTCCAGGATCATCTGACAGACCTAGTGATACAGAATTATTAAGGGCTGATTACTCTGTCTTGGCAGATATAATCAGTCGACTATTCCGCAAGTGTGTCCTTTTCTGGACAGTATTTTGTCTGTAGATGAAAAGAGGCAATTCTTGACTAGTGGCTGTCTCACCACAACTGGAGTAACTACAAAGATGCTCGATTTCTTCTTAGAATCCAAGACAGGAAGCTGTCAGGAGCAGACAGGTCTCTAATCAAAGTGAACATTAATACAGAAATGTTTGTAACATCAATTCTGTAGACTTCTGACGTTTTGAAAACCAATTTTCCATGTAAGGCAATCTGGTCTGTTAACTCCTCTCAGCTATTTCTAAATAAAATATAAAAAACACTCTAACAATAAACTCAGAGCCATGAATTTGCTATAGGCCCTTAACTCACAGGCTAACCATCTTGAATCAGTTAAAAGAGTTAAAGAAGGACTGGGTCTAAGCCTTGTGTTATATAGGCACAATGCCTATGAGAGTAAAAATATTAAATCTCACTTTTATATCAATAAGAAACTTGTACCAATGAAAACCTTAAATTTGAAATCAAAATAAATTTTGTACCATTTAAGAAATTTTAACTTCAGCTTAATAACAATTATACAGTTTTCTACCAATAGGTTATGGCTATGCAATAAATGCTAGCTATTCCTCCCTGTTCCAACAAAACCACTACTTTTCCCTAGAAAGACAGCCCAATATTAACCACCTCAGTCCCCAAGCCCAGGGAATAGGGGCGCCGACTCTTCATTAACTTTTTCAAGCTGATGACGGGAGCTAAGATATTAGAAGAGGGGTGGGGGTAAGAGTAAATTGTTAAGCCTCTGGTGTCTGTGTCTTCACTGCATCCAGCTGAAATTCTAGGACATCAGAGGTTCGAGCAGGTCTGCTCAGCTTGCTTGATGAGTAGATACACCAAAGCTGGGTATTCTGCAATATACAATTCTCAAAACAAATTTTAGTATTAAGATATTTTTTTCTTTGAATTCTGGAATCTAGTCTTCTGGTGGCCTGCCTCTGTCATGTCTAATCCATATAATTCTGGGAGTTTCTGTGAGGGTGTGCTCCCATCATCCTCCCATTCCTGCCTCCTTGCTCTCCAATTCCCCAACACTAGTTGTAAGGAGCAGGCCCTTAAACAGGACCAACTCCATTTTGTAATAGGAAACTTGTAAGGCATGTCTAGACATGTCTGGTACTTGTAAAGGCAAGTCTGGAAATGAAGCTGTGCTGAGATAACCAGACACAAGTGGTTATCTGCCATGTACGTCATCAGTAACTCCAAATTCAGCATAAAAGAGGAGCCTGCCCGAAGCACTTCATCACACTTGTAGCCATGACTGGCTAACGTGATCCTCCGAACAAAGCCTCCTCAGCACCCGGTCATCAAAGAGTTAACCGAGAGACCAACACCTTCAACTTCGTGGTCAGCTCCGCTTGGACTTCAAGCTGAGAGACAACAAAGCCTCCTCAGCACCCGGTCATCAAAGAGTTAACCGAGAGACCAACACCTTCAACTTCGTGGTCGAGCTCCGCTTGGACTTCAAGCTGAGAGACAACGCCTCCAGCTTCGTGGTCAAGCACCCTTCGAGGTCAAATTATCAATTCAACTATCTGGAAGCCACAGCCTGACCCTGCCTTACCGGACTCCAGACCTGTAACCCAAAACCAACATAAGGACTCAGGTCGTATAATCCATGAATGAATGACTTGTCTATTGCTATGCTTATTTCTTTGGTAATTAGCAACTTATTAGCAACTTATTACTTGTGATTAATTATGCATATTGTTAGAGGGAACCTATAGGGAATGTGACAATATCTTGTTGTAGCAATAACCTTAGCATTTGTGTTTGTGTTTGCTTGCTGTGTATTATCATTAAAGAAGTAACTGAATTCCACAAACTCTCTGTCTCTTGGCATACTCTCTTCCCTCTCGAGGAGCTGATGATCTCACAGTCAAATCCAGTATATGATCCCTGAGTGGAGCAGGACCTGTCGCTCCTCTCCCCGAGGGGGATTCAAACCCCTTGCTCGTAATAGATAAGAGACCCTGCTCGAGACACTAGTGGATTCTAACTTTCAGGCACCAAGGCCCTCTACTTCTGCTGATGCCTGACAAGGCTACCCTCAACTACCTATACAGGTGGAGCCATGAGTCCCTCCCTTTGTGTTCTTGGGCTGGAGGTTTTAGAATGGCTACTCCAGCTGGTTTCTTAGGACCATTTGCTTGAAAAATTGTTTTCCAGCCTTTTACTCTAAGGTAGTGAAGACCTCCACAGAGGGGAGACCCTCACTCAAGTCTCAGAAAGTCGTGACCACCCAGTAATCTGCTCGAGACACCATGTACCAGAGCAATAGCGAGGTTTATTAGGGCGTGACAGCTAGCTGCCGGTCAAGGTCAATTCGTATGCCCACACAGAAGCTGAATTGACCCCGACAGCCAGTTTGAGAGGGGTTTTTAAGGGGAAAAACCACAAACCAATGAATGGGGAGGGGGCTCATGGTTGTTAAGGTGGCATAACATAAAAATAGTGGCACATTCCAAAGGAACCCAACCTACGTGAGTCAGGATCAGGTGAAAACTCTCTGTACGCTTATCTTTCTCAAGAATGTGGTCCTGCCCTGTTACTTCGGCCTTGCCCTATCACTGCAGTTCTCAGCTTGGCTAACTTGCATTCTAGCCAGTTCCTGTAACTAGCCTGCCCACATTCTTAACTTGTTTCATGGCTCAGTTTCTCCAGGTCTTTATAAAGAAAGCCTAAAGAATATTTTATATGTCTAAAAAGAATTCTATATACCCAGTATCTATAATTTTTCACTCTACATTCGTATCTGTCTTTGTCACTGAGGTGGGTTTCCTGTATGCAGCAAAATGTTGGGTCCTGTTTACGTATCCAGTCCATTAGCCTATATCTTTTTATTGGGGAGTTTGTAGCCGCCTGTGGCCACAAGTCAAACGGGTTCACCTGGAAAGAGGGCTAGGAATGAAAAGGGGACGGAGAGCACGAGAAAAGATGAAGCCAAGACAAAGTTCTCTGATCAAGGCTCGATGGTTTAATGTTCAGCTTTCAATTTAAAGGGAAAGACCCCACCCTAACCCTTCGAGTTCGTAGTTTCAGCCAGAGGAGATGGGTGGGATAATCCATTCTTGGTCACCAGTCACGGCAGGCGATGTCTTAAGGCCGGAGGTGTCTTAAGGCAAGCCCAGAGGCAGTTCTTCTTTCAAGTTCCTGTAGTAGGATCTATGTGCTGCCAAGGTGGGTGACTCCACCTAGGTGTCTATTGATATGCAGCCAAGGTGGTTAGTTTCACCTAGGTCCTATTATCTGGTCTCTGGTGGTAAACAAGGTCTCGGGCCTGCTCAAGGCTGGAGGAAGGGCACAGGAGTTGAGTCCATTGATGTTAAGAGACATTAAGGAACAATGATTGTTGCATCCTGTTATTTTTGTTATTAGAGGTGGAATTAGCTTTGTGTGGCTATCTTCTTTGGACTTACTGGAAGAGGATTACTTTCTTGCTCTTTCTAGGGTATAATTTCCCTCGTATTGGAGCTTTCCCACTATTATCCTTTGTAATGCTGGGTTTGTGGAAAGATATTGTGTAAATTTGGATTTGTCATGGAATATCTTGGTTTCTCCATCTATGGTAATTGAGAGTTTTGCTGGGTATAGTAACCTGGGCTGGCATTTGTGTTCTTTTAGGGTCTGTATGACATCTGTCCAGGATCTTCTCACTTTTATAGTATCTGGTAAGAGGTCTGGTGTAATTCTTATACATCTGCCTTTATATGTTACTTGGCCTTTTTCCCTTGCTGCATTTAATATTCTTTGTTTTGTGCATTTGGTGTTTTGATTATTATGTGATGGGAGGTATTTCTTTTCTAGTCTAGTCTATTTGGCGTTCTGTAGGATTCTTGTATGTTTATGGCCATCTCGTTCTTAAGGTTAGGGAAGTTTTCTTCTATAATTTTGTTGAAGATATTTATTGGCCCTTTAAGTTGGGAATCTTCACTCTCATCTATACCTATTATCCTTAGGTTTGGTCTTCTCATTGTGTCCTGGATTTCCTGGATGTTTTGTTTTAAGAACTTTTCACATTTTGCGTTTTCTTTGACAGTTGTGTCAATATTTTCTATGGTATCTTCTGCACCTGAGATTCTCTCTTCTATCTCTTGTATTCTGTTGATGATGGTTGCATCTCTGACTCCTGATATTTTTCCTAGGTTTTCTATCTCCAGAGTGGTCTCCCTTTGTGATTTCTTTATTGTTTCTACTTCCATTTTTATGTCCTGGATGGTTTTGTTCAATTCCTTCACCTGTTTGGTTGTGTTCTCTTGTAATTCTTTAAGGGATTTTTGTGTTTCCTCTTTAAGGGCTTCTATCTGTTTACCTGTGTTCTTCTCAAATTCTTTGAGAGTGTTATTTATGTCCTTCCTAAAGTCCTTTATCATCATCATTAGAAGTGATTTTAAATCTGAATCTTGCTTTCCTGGTGATATGGGGAATTCAGGACTTTCTAGTGTGGGAGAACTTGGTTCTAATGATGCCAAGTACCCTGGGTTGCTGATGCTTATGTTCTTGTGCTTGCCTTTCACCATCTGGATCTCCTTAGTGCTACCTGCCCTGTCTCTGACTGGAGCCTGTCTTTCCTATTATCTTGGTTGTTTCAGAACTGTGTGGGGTGGGTGTTGCTGTTGGGGTTAGAGCTGGGGCCCAAGATCTGCTCAGTGCAAGGAGTGAATTCCTGGGTCCCAGTGGGTCCCAGTTACTCTCTGTTTGGGGCGGGTGTTGCTGTCTCCTTATCTAAGATACTGCCCATGTTAGAGCTCCTGGGAGGCCTGCTTCCTCTGAGCTTTGTGAGATTGGGTGCAGAGCTGCCTTTTGGGATCTGCTCAGTACTCAGGCCCAGACTGGAAGGAACCTGAAGTTTTAATTTTTAAAGCAAAACAGATTTCAGAAGCATATAGTTCAAACAGACTATAGATATGTAACTGAATTAAAACCTAAAGTATAGCCGGGCGGTGGTGGCGCACGCCTTTAATCCCAGCACTTGGGAGGCAGAGGCAGGCGGATTTCTGAGTTCGAGGCCAGCCTGGTCTACAGAGTGAGTTCCAGGACAGCCAGGGCTACACAGAGAAACCCTGTCTCGAAAAAACAAAAACAAAACAAAAAACCTAAAGTATTTTCCCTTGAATCATGATCCACATATTTTATTAATTTATGAATAAAATTTATTCCAGGATGATGCTGGACATACTTAATCATAGTCAAATCTTTCTTTATCTAGAAGATCAAATACAGCTAATAAGGCTTAGAAATGGGAACGACAAAAGGCTTTAAAGCAGCATGACCTTCACACTCACCATCCCCTAACACAGCCTCCACCCTGCAGCCACAGGGCCTTTGAAGCACTGCCTTTTCCAAAGCTATGAAGATAAGAACAACTTAACTTCAGCTTTCACGTGGTCTTATTAAATAGGTAGATTTGATCGATCTCTGGCAATTCACAGTGCTAAAATATATGTAGCACTTTATAATTATATATGGAAAACTAAAGACACCATTTTTTTATTGTTGCCACAGCAAATGTAGGTTGCTTATACAACTGAAAACAAGAAACATGAATTAGTTATATATTATAGAACTAACTCATGAAATATACAAACATCTCAAGTATGTCACCTGTGTACCAATTCATTTAAATCTTCATCGGAGGATACTGTAATAGGAAGGAGGAGATGGCTCAGTGGGCAAGAATGCTTGCTGTGCTAGTGAAAGGGCCTGAATCTGGACCCTCAGCTTCTATATAAAAGCTGCCATGGCTGTGGACCCTTGCAACCACATTGTGGGGAACAGAGGCAGATGGACCCCAGAAGTCAAAACAGCAAGCTTTACATTCCGTGAGTGAATCTGTCTCAAAAAGTAAGGTAGGAGACACTCAATGTCTTCCTCTGGCCTCCATTCGCCACAGACAGCACATCTCCTCCCCTGGGAAAACAGGTAATAAAAACATTCCAAGAACTTGTGCTAAATTTTGAAAAGACATTTTCTAATGTCTCTGTTTACAGATTTATTTCTTTTTAATTGTATATTTGCCTGCATGTATGTAAGTGGACCACATGCATGTCCAGTGCCCACAGAAGCCAGAAGAGGTCATTGGATCTCTAGGACTGGAGTTACAGATGATTGTGAGTAGCCATGTGAGTGCTGGGAACTAAACCCACAGAGCAGAAAGCGTTCTTAATGGCCATCTCTCTAGCCACTAACTTCTCTCTTATAAATCAGAACATTTTTAGAAGAATAATTTTGGCCTAAAATGATCCATTCTTTATCCTTGCCAAGACAAGCATTTTGAAAAATTGGAAGAAAACATCTACTTCTTGGTTGTTTGAAGTGTCTCAATGTACACATTCATTTGTACACATTCATCATACATGGCATATATATGGCACAGTATACATGTATGGCACACATACATAGCATTTGTACACATTAATACATGGCACACATTTAGCCTTGAATTCGCATGGGCAGGACCTGAGAAAAACCACAGGCTAGATAGAAGTCAGTTTGGCAATGCTGGACTTCTAAAGAAGGGCATGTTCTCTACTTTTATGGTGATAGAGTGGGTGTGGCTCCAGTCAGATGTTTGCACCGAATTCCATGGGAGCAAGCTGGCAGTGAGAGAGCACTGGAGCCCCCTTACAAGGAGTGGTAGTCCCTGAGCAATACATACTCCTCTACAGGGGCCAGGGCCTGGGGTCAACAGACCTCAGGGGATTCGAGTAAAATCCTGAAAGGAGACAGGTAGGAGCCACTGCTACAAATGAGAAAAAAGTAGAGGGGAAAAAAGCCAGCGGCTTGGACACATTGGAGTACTCAAGGAGTGAAACACTACAGGTCTGATCAGAAGTAAACTGCAGGGGAGCCCAATCTTTTTGGGGAAATGGGTGTGGAGACACATACTGAAACAGTAGTTCACAATTGAAGGGGCCAGAAAGCAATGTGGATGTATGCTGAGCATGCATGCCTGGGATGAGATCGTTCCTGCCAGTGCTAGAATTCAGGGCAAACAAACTAAACTCTATACTGAATTTATCCTCAAAATCTCATGCCCTTTCTGTAACAAGGGAACCCAAGATCATAAGTATCCTCACCCACCTCCTAGACACAAAAGAAAGCCTTCTGCATGAAAAACGTGTCATTCCCCCCCCACACACACACACACCTGACTCCCTGCAGGCCATGTACTCAAGCAAAAGAGAGTGAGTACCACAGTTTCCGCTCGTCAGGAATCAGTACCACAAGAACAAGCAGGGTCATGGAGGAACAGGTCACCAAGATTCGCAGTTGACTAAAGTCAACATTGGGAGGAAAGGTTTATTTCATCTTATACAACAGGTGAGGGAAGTCGGGGTAGGAACTCAAGCAGGGACCTGAAGGCAGGACTGAAGCAGAAGCCAAGAGACTGCTGCTGCTTAATGGTATGCTTGTGTCTTGTTCACTTGCTTTCTTATACATCCAGGACCACTAGCCCAGGGTGGCACTGCCCAACAGACTGGGCCATTCCACATCAACAGTTAATCAAGAAAATGTCCAATAGATCGGTATAAACTAATCTTATATAGGCATTTTCTCAATGAAAATTCCCTCTTCTTAGATATGTCTAGGTTTGAATCAAATTGGAACAAAACAAAAACAAAAAAGGAAACAAACAAACAAACAATCAACCCAACCAGCACAAAAGCCTTGCTCAACTCTAAGCAGTAATGTAGATCTCCTGGTCTCTAACATGCTCTCCTGACTCCTGTTTCCTTTCCTGGGATAATTCCCCTTCCCTTCCTATCTACCCTAGTGATCCAATCACGTCAGACAGAAATGCTATCTATAACATTTGGAGTGATCTCTTACCAGTTATCAGAGCCTGAACAGTAACAGCCTCTCATCATCTGATGCCAAGCTCTGGGAAGCAGAGAGCTCATAGTGGAGCTACTGCTTTTCTGTGGCCCTACCTTTCTGTGGCTCTGTTCCAAATGTTTCTGCTCTTCTTATTCAGACATGCAAATACAGCCGTTGTCTACTGCCACACCAGCAGGCTAGGAGTTCAAAATAGCCTTTCTTTAAGGCTATGAAATTCTAGGAACACAGGATGACTAGAAAAATCTAATCCTGCCCTCATCTGTCTGCCTACAGTGTAGTGAAAGGAAAGGGAATGTAAATGAGGACAAGATGTGTTATCCCAGCTGTCCTTACTTCCCTTTCTCCCACAAAGTTGAGACCTCTGGCTGTGAAGGACACTTGCATTGTTTTCCCAGGCTGCCTGAGGCTACTTCTCAATTTCTAGACCATTTCTGGCTAATTATCAAATTTCTTAAAGGTGGGCAATAATCTCAGGATTTATTCTACTGGGCTATAGAACCTTGGAAATGCAGAGCACAAATCAATTTGATCTAGGTAATCTACCAAAATTATTTTCATATACTCAATAAAGCTATGACAGGTGAAAACTAAACAAGGAAAGCCCAGCGACACCTAGGAAACATCCTGAGTGTTTGTCCTCAACCATGTAGTTTTATTAATTCAGTAAGACCATTGACAAGTTGCTCATACATTCTTATAATTAAAAAACAAAATGGCAGTGGGCTAGGGAGATTGCTCAGTAAGCAGAGGAGGCACTTGGACCTGAGTCTGATGCCAGCATTCACGCAGAAGCTGGAAATGTCGATGTGCATCTATGATCCCAGTACTAAGATGGAGACAGTAGGATTCATGGGCTTTCTTGTTCCAGTCTAGCAAATCAAACAGGTGGGTACCAAGATAAATGTGTAAGCCTGTCTCAAAATACAAAGTGGAGAGTGACTGAAAAAGATAAAGATACCCAGGGTCAACTCTGGCCTCTACACACACACACACACACACACACACACACACACACACACACAGGGCTGTGATATACTAAAGATATGAGGAAATATATTATCTGTAGTCTATATTTGGTTAAATACAGTTTAAAACTATTTACTATGGGGCTGGGCTGTAGCTCAATGGTCGAATGGCAGCCTAAATGGAATTTCAGGGTCTTGGGCATCAATTGATCCTGGTATCAAAAAGAAAACACAAACAGCAACAGCAGCAACAGACACACCCTACAAAAACAAAACACCTACTTTGCTGTAATAGGAATGTTATAGCAAAAAAGGTCATAAGACCTTTATTTTTAAATTGCATATTAAAAACCTTTAGCCAGATATGGTGGCTCATACCTATAATTCTGGCACTTGAGAGACAGGCAAGGAATCACGAGTTCAGACTCATCTTTTGCTCCTTAGTGAGTCTCCATGGCCAGCCAGAGCAACATGGACTATCTCAGTAACAGAATTTCACACATTAAAATTCATCACATACCCACACCTTAATGGGAAAAGTAAGACAGATTATCAGTGTCGAGGTAAGAGACAATAGGCTGTAAGTTAAAAAAAAGAATATTAATATATACATGCACCTTATGTGCTTAAGTAACTCTAAATTTAAAAAACAGAAAAGTAAATTTCTGATCAAACACCTGTGACTAGGGAAAAAGAATCATTTCAGTTAGAAACTCTAAATAGTTGCTTTTAAAATGAGCACAAAGCTGTGTATCAACTCAGTGAGCTTCAAGATCAAAGCAGCCTTTGCTAGACACCAGAAGAAAACTGCCCCTGGCCTGGCTCCAGATGTGAGGTCAACAGTCCTATGGGCAGAAGCCCTTCAGAAACCCACTGTGGAAGACTTTCTCAAAAGACTCCAATTCATTAGAATTCTGTCCAAAAGCTTTACAAAGTTTACCACTCCAAGCTCTAAGGTTACATTTTGAATAGCAGGAAAAATATTAAAGACTATGAACTCTAATGAGTAGTAGGGGCTAGGATTTGTCTTGTGACAAGTGCATGCCCAGGGCACACAAGACCTGGGGTTCTCTGCCCCCAGTGTCCCCAGTCAAAAGCAAGAGCAGGAATGTTGCTGAGAGCAGGATGAGCATTCCTCTAAGTGCTAGGACTCCAGGGGCTAACATAGAGTATACAATGGCACACCATGAACCCGTTTCATGGACAGCAGCAGGCTGCATGTGCAGAGATCTTAGAGAACAGGAGAGAACGCAGTGCTTGTCCCTGGCCCTGCTCCAAGGTTTGTATACACATACAAAAGCTAAAGGAGTTGTGTCAGTCTATAACACTGACTGTGTGGCAGGCTTTGACCAACACCTTCCTTGTATCTCAGCTAGCCGTTATACATCCTACAGCACAGGGCACTATTACTACTCCCATTCTGTAGCCAAGGGCAGTGACCCACCATGGAGTCAGTCTCTAAACTCTGCACCATCTCTATCTCACAGGGAAAGCTAATCCACACAGAATAGAAACATAAAATTTATTTCTCTGTGTTATGTATCGTTTCTTACACAGAGAGATCCCAAAAGCAGAAGTAAAGAAATATTAGAAATACTGTTATCACAATTCAGTAGAAATAGGGTTTTATTCTTGAAAACAAAAATAAAATTTGACTTGAAAGTACAATATATTCATAACTCTACATATCTGACCTGAACACAGAATGCAGTGACTGAGTGTCTTCACTTTTAAGTGTTAGAGACAGTTTGGGAAATCAAACTCAACCTGTTTAACTGGGAGTGGGAGACCTTTGCTTGATGAAGTACCCCAGACGCAGGAGAACAAAGCTGTACCTTTCCTCTCCTGTGGGAACCTTGATATTACACGTGAAGCATGTATGAGGTACGGAACATGAAACTCTGGGGACCTTTGGGGAGGGGAAGTCCTTACAGGGAGGGGAAGGTGTCAGGGGCAGCCTTGCTTATACACTGAAGGCCTAAAATCAGCAATAGGCCTTAGTTAGCCTGCTAACACAAAGTCTTGGGTCTCTGTGGAAAAATACTGAAACAGATAGCCGTACGATATTGTAAACAGGCAGCTTTGGTGGAAATTTACCAGCCTGGATAAGAACAAGTAGTCATAGGTCTTGTGGATAGTCATAGACCTTGTGTAACCTTGGTGGATAGTACCAACTTAGACAAGGACAAGTGAATCATAGGCAGAGTCATAGTGACCTGTCCCCTGAACCTTCACCCAGCTGACACTCTGTTCTGGAAGATATCTGTACTCCCCCTGAACACCTATACTCCTGCTTCATCCCCTTCCCCACATCCTGCCTTTATGTGTATATAACCCCTGTGTGAAAAAGTAAAAAATTATGGTTTGATCAGCTCATAGACAAGCCGTGGTTCTTTACGTTTGGCTGTTTCCCTCATTCTCTCTTTCAGGTGATCTCCCCAGGACCCTGTTTATTGTCCTGCTGGACTGGGCAGAAAGGGACAGAGTACAGAAAAGTCACTCATACATGAACCAAAATCCAACTAAGGGCTAGTGGGGGAAGAAAGTGGGAGGGGAGGTTGGAGGGGCAAGAAAATCAACAAAGACAAAGTCTGCATAAGGAGCCTGATGGAATACAAGCCCATTGCTTTATATGCTAATCAGAAGACAAGACATCTACTAAGAGAATTTTGATTGAAAAATAGTAAATAGATATTAAAGAGTACTACCAAATTCTGGAGCTTTATTGCATTCACCACCTATATATGAAGGTAATTGAAAGGGTTTTGAAATGATTTTCAACTAGAGACTGACAGAAGTATCAACCAGGTTGCTGATAAAATTCATTTTACCATTCACTTTGAAGAGTTCAAATATGTCTTTTGCAATTTTTTTTTGCCACTGATATTTTAATAAACTCCACCTGATGGGAAGGAAATATCCGTAACTTCAGAACAAGTAAAAGGGTGATGACATCAGACATATAAATGTTAAGGCCTGTCAACATTTGGTGGCAGTTCTTCCCAGAAGTCCAAAGGGTTGCCATCATGCCTGTGTACTGACTGCTCTCTTTCCACTGGTATCTGTGGAACTGTCAGGGCTGTTAGGTTTTATGGATGCTAACAAGCCTTTGACATTTTCAGTCATCAGCTTTTTCTTCTTCTTCCTCGAGAGAGATGTGTAGCCTGCCCCAGGCGGCAGCAGGAGGGCCAGAAGTCCCCAGGGCTGCCCACTGGAAGGAGAAGGCTGATCCTTATCTTCCTGTTCCAAAATCCAGGCACTGTCTCTTGCCAATTCCACAAATTTTTGTAGCTGGTTCTGACTCACATTTTTGCTTATGTTGAGAGATGTTTCAAAAGGATTCTGGATGTACAGAGGAGAGGAATCGGGTTTGTTTTGCTCCCTTCCCTACAGACCACAACAGAGAAAACACATATATGTAAGGACTTAGCTGCCAGGAACACACAAGACCAACATAAGCCACAGAGTAAAGACCTGCTTTCCCAGGAGTCTTGGGTACATATGCATTTATGAGTGCGGATATGACCAGGCTGTTCTTTCCCCACACAGTTTACAAGTATTCTCTGAAGACAATTACTTAGATTTATGATCTATGAATGATCTCAATGCTTAGGTGACAGGTATCTGGACTAGGTCATCAATAAAAACCCTCTTTACATAACACAACTTCTACTTAAAAAGAGAAGGGTCTGAGTCAAGAGATGAAAGGGGAGAGAGAGAATATAAATAAGTCAATCTTTGTAAAGTGGCATGTACTAAATTAAGCCCCAATCCCTGAAACTGAGGGGAGCAGTCAGATCTCTCTCTCTCTCTCTCTCTCTCTCTCCTTGGGACTTGGAATCAGGGTAGTAGCACATGCCTGTAATCCCAGCACTGGGATGTAGAGGCAAAAGTATCCAAGTCCAAGGCCAATCTGGGTATACATGACCAAACTTGTCTCAAAAAGAAGACAAATTCTTCCACTGGGCACAACTTTGGTTTAAACAACTATATGTAAACTTCAGGGTTGCTATTCCACATCTTAAAGGATACAGTCTTAGCATTTAGAACAGACCATGTACTGTAACAATATCAATGCCAGAGCTGCCTCCTATTCGTGCAGCTCCATGGATGCTGAGCTCAGTCAAGTACCACAGCCCATTTCAGTTCCACCTCATGACTTACTCAGACCTATGCATTTGTTAAAATTAAAGTGCTTAAAAAATGAATCGAATACAGTACAATACTAGTACAGTAGGAAGCTAGGTTATAACAAATGCTGACACAGTCATTACCTGCCGAATATTTATGGAATTTTTATTGAAAGCAAAATTGCCAAAATACTCAAAAAATTCCTTTAGTAGTAATTCTGCAAGAAAATAAGATAAAGAAAAATTAGAAGAAAATCTGTCAGAACTCAAAAAGGAACATGAAAAAAAGGAGAAAGACTTACCTAATGTTTCTGTGTTTCCAGAAGGTTGAATTTTATTCACATCCCGGACGAATGTACAATTGTTCCCCTCTAGAATACATCTATCTTCAGCATCTTAAATACACAGAAATAGCGTTTCATCCTGTACAGTATTCCCTCTTTCAGAACTATGAATTAATCCAGTTAAATACCAATGTCCTATCATTAGTCGTACTATATGTAATTAATTAGTTCAATAGATTTTACAACTCCACTTACAAAGGATTTGAAATGATCACACAACAGTGGACACAATGTTGCATTTCCTTCACTGAACTAAAGTTAGCTTCTAACAACTCAAAGATTTCAACAAATCTTTTGAAGTAATGAGTTTTCTAGTTATAAATGAAAACAGGCAGTTTCTACCTTCCAGTAAACAAACTTAAAGACATCCTTACTCAGCAAATTGATTTCCTTTTCCATTCTTAACACTGTTTAATGCTTTGATCCAATGATTCAAACTAGTTGTTCTAAAAAGACTTAAAAATTGTTAATTTATCAAAGGAAGAACTCCAGAGTGATCAGAATTTAGTAATTCAGGAATCAAGTAAGAATACATTAAATCAGGCATTCACTTTCCTACTAGCATTTATCTTGAGATGAAGCATTTTCCTTATTTTTGCTAAGTCCACAGGTACCATGAAATCTACCAGGCACCCTAGTCCGCGTCCCAATATACAATGTACATGATGTTTCTCAAAAACAAACTCCAATCTCACAAGGCTGGTCAGCAGCCACTTCCTGTTTCAGTATTTCCTAATACAAATCATCCTCTACTGAAACTTACCTGACTGCATTTTGACTTCAGGCATATTACTAGATTGCCCCAGTCTAGGAATAAAAAGACCACTCTTCCTGTGATTATCCCTCTTTTAGTTTGACCCTATAGCAGACACTTTATAATCTGAATGATTGTGGGTATCTATAATTCCCAGCGGAAGACTAGAAAGAAAGAAATAAGGTTCCTTCAGTCCCATCTCTCTTTTTTTAAATGTGTGGGGTTTTTTTGTTTTGTTTTAACAAAATAATATCTACATTACTGAGATATTTTCCTTGCAATGTTATGTGTTCTATTGTTCCAGTTTGAATCTGGAGGGTCCCCCAAAGGCCCATGTGTTAGAGACTTATTCTTAGCTTGGTGATTTCAGGAGGTAGTAAACACATACTGAGGACATACATGCCCTTGAAGTGAAGAAACAGGGACCCATTTCTTCCTCTTCTGCTCATGTCTATGTCCTATAAAATTATAAAATTCCTGTGTATCCTCCATTACTGTGTGCAGCCGTACCCCATGCCCAAAGCTATAACAACACAAAGCCAACTAACACATTACTACCCAGCTATATAAACTTTTCTTTGAAATTTATATATATAAATATATACGCTTTAATATGTCAAGTAACAACAGATTATATGTATTTATATGTATTTATATGTATGTGTATCCTCCCACTTTGAGACAGAGTTTCTCTGTGTAGCTCTGGCTGTCCTGGAATTCACTCTGTAAACCAGCCTCAAATTCAGAGATCCACCTGCCTCTGCCTCCCAAGTGCTAGGATTAATGGAATGTGCCACCACACCCAGCTCATATTTTATTTTTTGTGACACAGCATAACTCAAATATATTCACTGTCTTTTAGTAGCTGTGCCCTCCCCCCTCCCAGGAATGTGTCTCTGATTTATAACATTACTAACAAAGGGACTCCATGGAAACCCCTAAACAACCTATGCTTCTGCCAAGGCTATTGGTTGCTCTCTACAAACTGACAGTAAGGCCTACTGCTGAAGACATCGTCTACATAGCTCACTAATTACACAGAAGCCAAGGTGGTACCTCCCTAGAACCTTCACTCCTACTGACTAGTGTTCAGGGTACTAGAAGGCTCTCTGTACATTACCAGAGGAGAAAAGTAAAGACCAAGTTAGCTATAAACTCTTGGATCTACTGTGGTGACTTGCCTGCATGATACACTAGTGCAATAGTGGCACTAAAGTTGTGGGAACAATCAAGCACACTATCTGACTGGAATTAGGCCCACTCTATGAAATGGATCCCATGCCCAACACTGCCTGGGTGGCCAAGAACCTGAGACTAGATAGGCCATGAACCTAAGGGGAAAACCAAATACCACTGTTCTGCTAAAAGATCATAGCAATAAAATAACATCTAATGATATTATGCTATACCCACAGATCACTATCTTGCTCATCATCAGAGAAGCTTCCTCCTGCAGTAGATGGGAACAAATACAGAGACTCACAACTATGTAAAGAGTGGGAGGCCTTGGAACACTCAGTCCTAAATGGAAGGTCTTCATCAAACCTGTCCCCCTCAGGGCCCAGAGAACTCCTCCAAAAAGGAAGCAGAAAGATCTTAAGAGACAGAGAGGATGAAGACCCAGGAGACAAAGCCTTACAGAAACAGCAGGACTGAGTCACATAAGGACTCAAGAGACTGTAGCATCGTGCACAGGGCCTGTACAGGTCTAACCTCAATGGGGATCCAGGGCTGAGGGAAATGAGACACATTCCTAGTCCACCAGAAGCTATCTCCAACTGATGACCAATCAGGAAGAAAAAGGTTTTCCAATGCAGTCTCACTGGGTACATGAACCACACCCAGTAGCAGATGGCTAACATAAAACAAACTCAATGTTATCTTTGGAGGGTTTTGTCTCACAATGTCTGAACATTTTTTTTCTTTACAGATCTTTCGCTTATATATTATGCTTTCCAATTATGTTTTTATGTGTTTTCTGTATGTGCAAATATGTGTGTCTCAGCATTTGTGTGTGTTTCTTGTGCTTTTTCTTCAATCAGCTGCTCTTTCTATTTGTTTGTATGTTTTCACTTTATCTTACTTTTTTAAGCTGCCTGTTTGTATTGAAATTAGAAAAAAAAAACAACCCACAAACCTGTGGATATGGGTTGGTGGGGAAATGGAGAACATCTGGGAGGAGATGGGAAGGGAAAACCATAATCAAAATATACTGTATGAAAAAAAAATGTTTCCAATTTTAAAAAATTATTAACACAGAAAAGTAAGAGTCACATTAAAAATACTTCTATAAACACCCTCAATTAAAAGCCCATAGACTTTCTCTACTGATGTATTTATCTTAGGGTTTCTATTGCTGAGATGAAACACCATGACCAAAAAACAGCTTATACTTCCACACTGCTGTTCATCACCAAAGGAAGTCAGGACAGGAGGCAAAGGCTGATGCAGAAGCCATGAAGGGATGCTGCTTTCTGGCATGCTCAGCCTGCTTTCCTGTATAGAAACCAGGACCAAAAGCACAGAGACAGACACAACTACCAGCAATGAGCTGGGCCCTTCTCCATTAATCACTAATTAACAAAATGCCTTATATCCAGATCTTACAGAGGCATTCTCAATGAAGGTACCCCTCCTTTCAGATAATTCTATTCTGTGTATTGACACAACACTAGCCAGCACATTGTTCCTTTTCACTAAAAAGATTTCATAGAAAATACTGAAACTCGGAGGCAATTTGATTTAAGGTAAGACCATTTTTGTTTTTTCCACATCTTAAGCCTGATAAACCGTTTGGTTTTCTAGTCTTTTCCTCTTTTCTTTTCCTACTTTAAGTATCACTCAAACATGGACACAGTCTGTCCAATAGGACAGCCACAGTCACTTCTGACTACTAAAATGAAAGTGGGGTGAAGATCTGGTGGGAGAAAGAGAGAGGGTTAGTGGAGGAGTGGGGGAGAAGACACATGTGACCAGAATATATTATATATGTATGAAAATGTCAACTAAACTAATTAAAAGCACAAATAACTGGACTAAAACTAGTAAGATATCAACTCTTCTGAGTACCTAGCAGAATTCTTTGTAGACAAGACACAGGCAGATTTGAATGGAATGAACTTGTAGCTATCACATTATGCCGCAGTAAGCATTACAGAGCTACTGCAATCCAAGTACTATAGTATTACTCAAGGGGGAGACAGCACTGAAGACATATGTCAGGACAGAAATAGACACACACAAACATGGACAATTTATTGTCACTGGTTTTTAGTGAGGGTACAAAAAGGACTTGATGGAGAAGCGTACCCTGTTTTAAAAGCAAACAGTGCTCAGAATAATTGGACATTCACATGCCAAAAAGAACTAACTTGAAATGGATAGCAGGACAAAGTGTAAAACATAAAACTTATCAAAGAAACTTCAAGAACTTCTTTATTAACTAGAGTTAGGCAAAGTTAACAAAGTTTCAAAAGTATAATCTATAAAAGAAAAAGCTGATTTATTCAGACTCATTGAAATTAAAGGGCAAACCCCAGAAGAATCAATTCCTATGACTCAGTGGGACTTTCAGAAAGTGGAATCAGCAGGCCCAATGTTTGTAGAGACGGGCCTGAGTACCTGATGCAGAGCTACTGACAATACTCTGGGAGACTTTCAGAATGTGGCTTTTAGGTAGTTCCACATTTTGGTACACAGCTTATTCGTGACTAGGCTATGGAACAACAGTTGTCGCAAACAAGACAGGCACATGGAATAGCCCAGAAGTAGCAGAAAGAGCATTTCCTCTCAGCCTGGAGGGCCTGGAGATGAGAACTGGAGATGGCACACTTACTTTCTCTATTAAAGAAAGAAGATGAGCGTGTACATTCTTCCTTTGGAGAAATAAAGGTAGCAGGGGTCAGTGGAATGCATCATGACTTTGTTAGAGGAATGGGGTGTATAGCCCCTCCCCACAGAAAACCCCACAGAGCTACAGAAGGTGTCTTAACAAGTTCTAAGGTGACCTGGGCAGAGTGAGCGCTTACAGTCTTATTAATAAAGTAAGAGGATGATGAATAACTCTCACTGTCTCCACTCTCCCACTTTTAGTTCACTCTAACTAACCATGAGTGATGGCATCAAATGAGGAGTAAAGGTGAAAACACTATTCAAACTGGTACATGCACAAACACGCACCTCTCGTATTGCTTACTTCCTGTTATCTTCTATATTTATCCTTTCACTAATGACACCCTTCAACTACCACCTCATTTCTCCAAATTACCCATGCAACAGAACCCCTAGGGTTTTGTTTATATTTTCTCAACTTCCTCACTACATATTTCTTTTCATCTTACCCATGCTGCCCTCCTCAATAGAATGAATAATTCACAAACATACTATTATAAATGTGGCTCCCAAAGAAAAAGTCAGATCCAAGAGAATATATACTTAATGATGTCTTTTACATAAGAAATAAACAGGTAAAAGTCAAGCTCTGCCATTAAGAGCTGGCAGAGTAGTCCCCGCAGGGAACACAGCTGTGATTCCTGCAGCACGTGACATGGTTACACCACTGTACTGCTGAAGTAGACACACACCCAGCCCATGGAGGTGCAGAGCACCACTTCCTGCAGGGCAGGAAGCAAGGCCAGGTGAGCCTGGCAAATGAGAGCCTCCCAGTAGAGGGTCTTTTTGCTGTCCTGACTCATCTTTTTGGCAGTTCTCCATGAACAGTGGTATGACAGAGACCACAGCAGGGACAGGTGGGGAGAGGTGAATGAGCAGGTACAGACAGATGGGGGTATAACCTCCTGAGACCAGCAAGAGAAGAGGCCCCGGGAGAAAGAGAAGTTATCAAGAGGAAGGTCATGAAAGGCATGTATGTAACACTGAGAATGAAGGCTTTCACCTTAGCCTGGGCACTAAACAGTGGTTTGCAAAGTTCTAGAGGTTCTGAAGGGTATTCCAGGAATTAAATACACAAGCAAGAAAACAAAATCATTTTAAAGAGAGCAAATTGGTAAGACTATCCTGGGTTCTAAATGAGAGGCTCAGAAGAAATCAAATATGAAAACCATTTAGCCAGTTAATGACAGAGTTCCAAGATGTCTTCCATTTCTTGGGTTTAACATTGTTTTTTCTCTTAGCCACAGCCACAGACGTTTTAATCAACATTAATACTAGCCTTATGGAAGTCAGCAAGTACTCAGGCCATAACTTTAAACACATGAACAGGAAAGAACATTTTAATAAGTTCACCTCAAAGTGATTTCTACCACATATTAAAACAGACATTCATTTAAGAAATGTTCTTTCATGGCAATTTTAAAACCAAAGATTAAAATGTAAGCAAAAAATAAATTCTGCTTTGAACTGATTGACAACCATACCTGCAATGTGTTATAGAGAACTGCTAATCAGGCTGAAAATCAAAGGTTGGATGTCTTTAAGTAGAATACTAAGGAATTCCTAAAATAACCTCTTATGGCATTTTTAAATGATTAGGAATGAAAACAGCATACTTTGGGGGAGGGGTTACAGGAGAGATGAACTCCGAGCCTTGTATGTGCTAGGCAAGTGCTGGACTACTGAGCTACAATCCCGTCTCTCAACACACATATTTTAGTTTGTTTATAAACCATACTCTTGTATTAAAATTACTGACAGATACCAGGAAGATACTGAAGAATTCCAAGAAAGAGAATGAGACCCACAGATACCTGTTTACGAAAAACCTCCATTAGCGCTCAGGAGCAGGAGGGAAGGGAAGAAAACTGTGGGGACAATCCCAAGGGAGTCCTTGAGGCTGGGAGGAGGGAGGGGTCAGGGAGGCCAGAGGAGGCCTGACTCAGTCTGAGGACTCGGAGACTGGAGCAGAGTAATGGTATACTCCATTTTGTTGTTGTTATTGTTGTTTTTCCAGTTTCCAGATCCCAGGAGCTCCATGACAGGATGACTTCTCAATGTTAAAACATCAGTGTACCCAGAATAAGAAGGGCTGTTTACCAGTTGTTCATTGATGAGACTCTACCTTCATTTTGCTTATGTTTTACCTTTCTAGTTTGTTAGCTATTGTAAACTATCTGACACATGTAGTCACTAAATACTTCATGAATGAAGGATGCCAGGGAGGAAGGGCCACAGGCATGGCTGCTGCCTTCTGTTTCAGGCTCAGACCTGAGACCAAGTCCCATTCCACCCTGCTGACCCTCAGGCAACCCACCAATTCAGCTTTTTCTTAGCTCAGTTGTGAATTATACTAACATCTGTTACGCTTCCAGGAACTTCTGATTTGAATTAAGGAATGGTAGCTGAGAGAGATAACTTAGTCTGAGAGAAGAGAAAGCACATTCCAGGCAAAAAATTAATTATGGCTAAAGGAGCAGATAAAAAAACATTACGAGAACAATCATAGTGTGGGTGGGTATGGGAACACACAGGGAGGAATGGCAGAGGACATTGTAGCTTAGACAGCAGATGGTTTTAAATACTAACACGTAGTTCACAACTCATTACATAGGAATAAAAGTCCTTTCAGGGTTATTCTAAACAGAGAAGACACACATACACTTAAGAATTACCTTATAGCAACATGCACAATAGGACAACTATAAAGATATGTACACACTTTCTATATGTGTCTCCCTGAATGATCGTCCTTTTACAGATTAGAATATTTTTTCTATCTCTTCTAGCAAGCTATCAAAATTTCAATTTATTTATAATATAAATATCATGCTGAATTTAAAACACTATATATCTAGGACTAATTGTAAACTCAAATTTAAGTACACTGAGAATCTTTACAACATCAGGAAGCAGTTTCAGACACCACAGTGCAGTCTGGAAAGGATAGAATCTGAAAAGCCTTGGGAACTGTGATCAGATCCACAGCTGGACCTAAGTTTGTTTTCAACTTTATCTCAGACTAGGTCAACTAAGTGAGAGGCTCCAGCTGTTGGAAGGCTGAGATAAACAAGTTGCCAATGGACATAAATAAGGCACAACTCTCAATTCCAAAGGCCTAGCTTGACAACATCAGTTCTTTTGACAGATGGTGAAAACACAAACACACAAACACACACACAAAAACAGCACTTAAAATTTGGAATCAGAATTAAAATTTACATTCATGTATCTTTAGATTTAAAAATAAAGACATAGATGACATGACTTACAAATATATGTGCTTTGATTCTACAGGGCAAATGTCTATCCAGTGTCAAAGAGAGAGAAGGTCACTTCTAGTCTTACCTGCTATGGACTTTAGGGAATCCAGAGTTGGAAGAATGGGGGGTGATCTTCTCTGGAGGAAAAAGATGACCATCACTGTTAGGGAGAAGTTTGTAATCCAAGCACCAGGAATACTGCTTGTTAACGAATGTTCCCGAGCCCAGCAGCGCACACTGAACACCAAAGCTCTTACTCTCGAATCCAGGGAGCCATATATATAAAGGAGTTCGGAAATTTTCAAAGCAATACTTCAAAACAGAAAAGTTAAAAATAAAAACTTCAATCCCCAAGTTAAGACACAAGGGTCAAACAAAAGACACATCTGGGAACAGATCTAAGTATCTCACTGTTCCTACCTACATTTTGAATACCATGATTAAACCAAAGCATTGTGCTGGCAGGCATGGTGGCAAGCACCTGCTAATCAGGCTACATGGGAGGTAGGGGAATGAGGATGAGGAGCTGAAGAACAGCCCCAGCTATAAAGCAAGCTGGAGTCCATCCTGAGTTACATCAAACCCTGCCTCAAAGCCAACCAACCAGCTATGCACTCCCAATATTCAATTCAATGTAAATGCTCAAATATCAAACCCATTCATTGCCAATGCAACATTCTTAAAAACAGTGACAACTACAACCCTCCTGACTCACACTCCCCAGAACGAGGATTATAGCTATGTGCCATTACACCCCATTTAGTGAGTTCATATTAAAGCAAGAAACCACTCATTATTGAAGTATGTGGAAAAGAGCTGCAAGCTACTGTTGGTAAGCAAGAGTTGAGGTAACACCTCAGCACAGTCACACCTAAGTGAGTCCATCTAAGGTCATTCATACCTATTGTTAGCAGTCAGATCACACTGGAATCCAGAGCCCTGATGGGAAAATCTCACCAGTGGACATCGAGCATTGAGTATCTTCTGAACACCCACACAACCAGGCCCAAAATTGTCAAGGCACTCTCCTACTACAGATAGGATCTTCTGGGTTGCAATTCTTTCTGAAGGAACATTTTTCACTTGAAATTCCATTAAAAAATTTCCTGTATTCTGAATATGAAAACATGATAATTATGAGGGGACTTTTGGGAAGAGAATTTTTTTAAACTTTAGAGAAAGGATTATTTAGAATTTAAGAGTCTAAATAACTTCTGGCCAAACAAAGCAATACCGAGACACATGCAATCACAGCAAAATACTTAAAGATGTTTGGTAGCCTTTGAGTTTTGTGAAATACAAGTACTAACCTGAAAAAAAAAAAACTGACTTAAGATTAGCATATGTACTGCAGTCAAGTATGTACATAAAGTACTAATACCCACAGATTCGCTTATTACACACATTTCCTGAACATACACACCTGCCCTTTCCCCTTTGTTTCCCCTAACACCCCAATGGACCTGTTGACTCACAATGGATACAGGGGGAATATACAGGCAGAAGAATGGCAGATCAACAAGAGAAAACAAGACACAGAGGCTTCCCTACATAGAGATCAACAGAAAAGTGAACAAAGAAAAAGATCATCCATTAAAACAAATAGTAACAAATATATTTGAAATTAACTCATCCCAAGATGGTTTAAAAAAAAAAAAGCCACTAACCTGCAGAGCAGATAATAGAGGAGTGAGTGAGGTTAGACTCTTTCTCTCTCATAAGCAATGGATACAAAATATACACAAGAGGTGTAGGTGATGCCACAAAAGAAAAACAAAACCCCCAAAAATCCAGTTCTGAGCAGTGGACACAGAGGCAGAGAACTGAAGCTGGCAGAATGGCCAGGCTGAGGACAGTTAGTGAAGTTGCTCTGTGTACCTGTGTATGGTGCTGAGCTTACCCTGCACCCATGTGGGTGTGCTTTGTATGTAAGCAGAGGTTTCCTAGATCACTCTTAGGTAGGATCAGAGCATACCATAGAAGGCTATACCAAAAGGGCCATGCCTCAGCTCTCTATGGTCTGGTCAGCATTTTCATGGGTAGGAAGGACACAGGCAGAGACAATGAGTCAGCCTGGCTGCTAGAGAGAAAGGGGTGACAGAGAGCTAACACTAGGCTGCTCTGGACTCAGCCTCAGCAAGAGATAGTCAGACCATGGGTAAGGCCACTGAGGTCTGGGAAACTGACTGCCACCAAAGCATAACCAAGCTTAGAATGAATGATATAAAAAGCAAGAGTACATGTAGGCTAATCAGATCCATAGATCCTGCACCAAAAATACACTGACATTTGCCCACCAAATAAACAAAACTTTGACAAAATAGGGCTAGGAAACAGCTCCACTGGTAAGTGTCTGCATACGACCAGAGCTACTGGACAGCTTGTCTGGCCAATCAGAGTGCTGAATTCAGGAAGAGACGATGTCTCTTAAGATAGGATAAGAAGACACCTCATGTTGAACCCTGGCCTCTACAGATAATTACATATATGTGCATGCATACCTAGGTGACCAACTGTATTGAACCATGACCTCTATCAAGCACACACATGTGCACGCACAACCCCATGTGCAAACATACTTTATATACACAGAAAAACTGCAGAAACAGCTAACTCCGGTGGTTCTCATATTTTCTATTTCTATAGCATTTCATGCGGAAGAAATCCTAACAAGAAAAAAGAAAAATCAAAAAATAGAAACTAAGCACACAGCCCAGACCTGTCATTCAGACAACAGGAAACACTACTTGAGAGATAGGTACTAATTTTTACTTCTATTGCCTAAATCCTGAAACATGGAAGACTTTCTATCAAAACAGCAAAACTGGAGACAACCAATTTCCAACACATGTTAATCTTACTAAACCTGACATGTTTAACTCTGATGTCATTCTACACCTTGCTGATTGCAGTTACATGAAGATACACAGGTTTGCTGGCTTAAAGACTAGAACTATAATGGAATAAACCACAGACACATACCTGCCCTGCTCAGCTTAGGACACAGGGGGAGACTGTCAGATCAGTCATCATAGACACGGCAGGAAGACCCAAAAGACAGAAGTATCCGAGAGGCATAAAAAAGTTGGTGGGGTGATTAATTTTAAACAGTGTGAGGAAAAAAGAAAGGACAGCTTCAAGAAGGCTGAGGCAGAAGTAGGCCTTAACTCTAAGAGACAAATCTTTTCAATGCTGTGCTAACAAGAACCATTCTAGAACAGAAAAAGCAATTCTAAGACTTCAAGAAAACCAGACTGCACTCTAAGATAACTTCCAGACAGGCTGATTAAAACAAAAGAAGACAGCAGGGAAAATTAAAACCTACTGATATCTGAAACACTCTCATACCTGTGGACATAGACATCAGTGCCCCAAACCCTGAGGAAGCCAACTTTTGTGCACATGTAGAAGAAGCACAGTAAGTGACCCACATCAGACCAACACAAAGAAAGACTTTACAGTTCCAAATAGTCAATAGCAGATAAACTGAATTCTTTAATCATGTTCACTAAAATTAAAAATCAACAGCTATAGTTTTATTAGGTCCAAAGACTTCCCTTTTCTAACTTTTTAGTGGTGCAAAGGGAGGCTTACCTTGTGAACATCAAGTTTTCCAGTTTCATCTAGATCTAAAAACATATCCAAATCACATCCTAATTTGCCAAACGTGTTCACTGAGGAGCCAAAGGGCCAGATGACACAGCTGGGAAAATATGCAGCAGCAATGTCCTCAATCAGAGAGCAGGTAAGGTAGCGGAGCCTGACATTCTCCTCTGTGAGCTGGAAGGCCTCCAGGAGAGTGCTCAGTTGGTCGTCTATCTAGCTGGCCAAAAAAAGGGACAGAATACACAGATGTTTAGGTTCTGTAAAATAATGTCATTTTCATTCTAACAAGACTTACCTTTAAGAAAATTGTTTTCCTTCAGTCTTAAAAGTAGATTTTAAAATGCATTTGCATGTGTACTTACACTTGTGCACACATACACATGCACGCACGCACCCACACGCGCTCCTATGCTATACTAGCATATACAAGAGTATTTATGAAGATCAAAGATTAACACTGGGTTTCTTCCAGAACTGCTGTCTACCTTATTTTCTGAGATGGGATCTCTCTTTGAAACCAGAGATCACTGTTTAAGCTAGACTTGCTGGCCAGGGAGCTGTGGAGATCTACCTGTTTCTGTCCTGTCATCCCAGTGCAGGGATTCCAGGCTCATGCCATGATGGCTCTGTTTGTATGTGGATGCTGGGGATCCAAACCTGGGGCCTCACATTTACACAGCAAACAGTTTTCCACTGAGCCATCTCTGAAGCCCAGGCTGGTGGCCTCAAACTCAAGAGATTCCCCCTGTCTTTGCCTCCTGAGTACTGAGAATAAAGGCAAGTACCACCATCAACTGGAAAAAGTTGATTCTTAATACTACTACTAAAAGTGCTAGTAAAATAAAGCTTGGTTAGAATTAAAACAACTTTTCTTTGTAAGCAGTAAGTAGGAAGTATTGTTTAAGCAAAAAGAAAGGAAGGAAGCACTTGACAAGAGGTCAGAACAAGGACAAAGGTCAGAGCAGGAAGGGAGCTGAGGGTCAAAGAACAAGAAACACAGGATTCAAGCAGTAAAGGCCCTACCGACTCCTTAGAAGACTGATATTAAAGACTCCAAAACTGCACTAGAATTGAATATTTAAACTACAAGTCACAGCTTTCAATGCCTTTATTTGAAAACAGCTCTACAAGTAAAGAACCAAGCACTAACTAAAAAATAAGTCAACAGCAGTGGAGGAAATATGTAGTCTAGAAGCAAAATATTAGAACTCAGAAAATCAAACCAAAAACAGTATTTAAATAAATAAACTGACTTTTTATAAAGATCACTAACCTACCTAAAAGTTTGATCAATCAGGATCAAAAAACAATACTAGGATAAAGATTCAAAACTAGAAATAATATATTATAGACATTATTGCATTAAAAAGAGAAAAAAAGGTCTAAATTGTTCAAAAGGACCCCAAACTTCAGCATCACATGGTTTATCCACAAGATACGGAGCATAATTGCATGGGGAGTCCCTGACTAGAGAAGGGAGACTTATTTTTCATCCAGCCAATTCTGTAGTGTAAGTTTCTTTTAATTACATGTCTGGGTGTATGGACAAGAGAGTAAAATGCCCCAGAAGAGGGGTCGCAGCCCTGGAGTTAAGAGTCTCAGTGGTTGTCAGCATCTGACATAGGTGCTGAGAACCCAATTTGTCTTCTGCAAAAGCAGCCAAGTGCTCAAGACTACTGAACAATCTTTCCAGCCCCCAAGTAGAAAGAATTTCTTAAACCAGTTCCATTCACTAATAAAATTTTGAGTTGTACAAAAATGAGTCAAGCAAATACACATTTAAAAAGTACACCTTGATGAAACAGATGGATTCTATGAATACAAGAATGTCTTGCCATGAGGACATTTATGACTGCAATTCACTGCTCTAAAAGAAATTAGGAGGAAAACCATACAGTAATTTTGAGATCATACACCAATTATCAAGATAATCTCACATACTAATTGCAACATCTACCCAAGAGACTACATCTATCAATTCTTAGCAGAAACTGCTATACATCCATCTCTAACTCTTCTCATCTTATAAAAACCCTGTTTCTACTAAACAGTAATGGAGCAGAGTACCAGAACTCTTACAGTGCACAAACATAAATTCAAAAATCTGAAATACACATGTAAACTTACGCTTTCTGCATAACTCAGTAATTTAAAGAGCTTCTTGCTTGAAGGAGGTGACTGGTTGTTTGTCTGTACAGATGGCTGTCCAGATATTTGGCTAGATGGATTCTTCAGCCTTAAGTTCAAGAAACGTGACTTAAATGGAATTGCAGCTTCTATGCGCTGGGCTGGAGTATGTGTTCCATTCTGCAATGAGTTTATACTGTCTTTCTGGCAAAATTCTACAACTGCATGGAGACCCTATATGAAAAGCATAAGAAAAGAAAAAAAAAAAACTATGCTTCACAATGACATTTTCAACACATTAACAGAACATCCTCAAAATAATTATGATATAAAATACTGCATTTTGAATTTTATAAATGATACCATTCTAACACAACTCATTTTGAGTAAATTAGGAAAAGAACTACAGTGCCCTGAAAATATCAGTACAACAGGACAGCACAGAGTGCAGCCCAGACCCCTCTTTCTGCCAATAGCTACAGCACTAGACTAAGTCAGTGGTTCTCAACCTTCCTAATGCTGTGCTGACCCCAACCATAAAAATATTTTTGCTGCTACTTCATAACTGTAATTTTGCTACTGTTATGAATCACAATGTAAGCATTTTTAGACACAGAGGTTTGCCAATAGAGTTGAAACTCACAGGTGGAGAAGCACTATTCTAAGATCTTCAGATTACAGGGTCACTCCATGATAACATCCTGACAACTCCTTTTCTTTCTGCAACACTGGGGATTGAACCGAGGGTCTTCAGTGTGCTAGACAATGACTGAGCTAGACATCAACTACAATCCTAAAACACTGCAAGAAGTGTTTCTTTTCTCACACCCAAGGGGAGAAAAGCCTCAGTAAAGAAATGAAGGACGGCTGAAATGCCAAGAGATCCTGGCTCACATACTACAAAAGCAGCACAACTGCGTTCACATCATATCCACCAGGTTAGGTAGGAGTTTAGACACGTACAAAGCTCTCGTAGAAGAAATGATTACTGATTGGTCCATGCTGGGATAAATACTTGAGAAATTTTTTCTCACTGATATTATTAGGACAATGAATCAAAACAGTCCGCTGGGCCTGTTCTCTTCTCTCTTTCTGCACCTCAGAAAATTTCTTTTGGAGGGTCTTGTCTTCAGTGCCTACAAATGAGACAAAAACATTTCTAATACACATATACAATTTAAAACATATGTTGATAAATTTTATGAAGATCAAACATGTAATTAAAATGATTTTATCCTAATCAAATATTTTAAAATTTTATTTATTATGTGCCCATATGCAGCCATACATTGGCACATATGTGGAGGTCAAAAAACAACTTTTGGGAATAAGTTCTCTTCTCCCACTATGTGGCTTCTAGGGACCAAACTCAGGTGATCAAGCTTGGCCATAAGCACCTCTCCAGCCCACCTGCACAGTCTGTCCTCTCATATATGTTTTTTTTTCTTTCCTTTCCTTTTTTTTTTTTCTTGACAAAGTCTCACTCTGAAGCCCTGGTTGGCTTGAAACTCACTATGTAGACAAGGCTAGCCTTAAACTCAGAGATCTTCCTGCCTCTGCCTCCCAAGTGCTGGGACTAAAGGTATGTGCCACCACACTTGGCTTATCTTACAATTCTCTATGACTATCATTAAAATTGTGAGTTGGAATAGCTGAGATCAATGCTGGAAACAGTCTGCAAAACTTAGAAAGTAAAACCATTCACTCAACACATCTGTAAATATACACACAAAACCTACAATCTGTACTGAAAACCCTAAAGAAAATTAATACAAGTCTAAGTATAATCAAACAATGGTCTTGAGACATTTAACATGCTGTAGGAAGTTACTGTAAAGATTTTCTCCATCTTAAATCTTGATCTGGCTCAAACAATTGATCCCCACTTGCCATCGATTAGGCATTCTATCACAGGGAAATAAAATTAAAATCTAAAGCTAGAGCTAGCACTCACCCAGCATCCACAAGCCCTGAGTTCAGTCCTCAGTACAACATAAAACCGGGTGTGGAAAGTACATGTCTGTCATCCCAACAATCAGAAAACAGAGGCAGAAGGGTTCCATGCTCAAGGTCACCTTCTGCTACACAGTGAAATTCAAGACCATCCAGAGCTACAAAATAAATTCTTTGAACCTTTCTAGAGACAAGGAGTTTTACAAAGAGAGGGATGAGGACTGATACAGTCAAGTTAGATACATTCATTGGTCACAAAAGGAAGATGGACAACTCACTTTCCCCTCAAAATACTGAACTTTCAATGCAGAGTTTAAGGTGCATTTTCTAAGTCTGAAAGGATAAACTCTATAAATTAAGAAGCACTAAGTTTGATACTAACATACCCAACAAATTCCAGAGACTGACATATGAAAATCAAAAACATAGAGCCCAACCAAGAAAGTACCCCAAATACCGTATCTTGATTTTAGCAAACTCTAAGACATTTTCATGGGAAAGAGGGAGATTTGGGTTTATGACAGTGCAAGCTGCTGAATCCTAAACTGTCCTCATCAGCACCAGTTCAAAGCCAAGTCTCTTAAGCACTCAGCACTGTTAACAAGTGAGCAAACATGCAGAAATACCAATGTTCTCCCTCCCGCCCTAGATGCTGAAGACACACTTACATGTGTGCGTGCCCTCCTCCCAACTCCCTCCTGCTCTAGATGTTGAAGACACTTTTACATGTGCCCTCCTATCCACGCCACAACAACCTTCATCATTCATCTCAGGCCTGTGCCATCGCAGCAGCCCAACTCTAAATTGGACTCTGGCACTCCTGTTTTGTCCCCTTCAATCAACGATCCACGCTCCTGCCAATGTGACCCTTCTACCTGAAGTATACATGCCACAGCCTAGGTTGCTGGCTGTGCCTCTTTTCGTTGTCCACTTCTGCCCTCACACCTACCACACATGGCACTATACACACAACACATTACACACCTACCACATACGGCACTGTACACACAATATACTAAATGCTAACAACTTTCTTGCCTCCATCCCCCTGTTGGAATGCCCACCTGCTCGCTTTCTATCTGGCCAACTTCTACTCAGCCTTCAAATTTTGCTTAGGTGTGTGAATACTTCAGGCATACCACAGTAGATTGTCTTCCAGCTCTGTATTACCTTACTTAGATATCTATGAAGGAATACGATCCATAGAATTGTTATGTTTATTTAACAGTATGGAAGACTAACTTCTTCATGTTAAGGACAGAGCCTATTCTACTTCCTGTCAACTGATCTTAGCCTTTGGACTGTTCTTCCTCTTGGTCTTCATTTCCTTCTCTTTTTATGCAAAGGCTTTGCCTGACCCACCTCACCACAAATCCTAATGATATAAATGTGGAACATAATCTATAACTAAGAGAGACGAATGCTACATAGTCAGGGGAGTTTCACTGTTGTTTTGCCACTGTAAATGGCAAAGCTTGCCACTGTAGATGGTAAAGCTTGACTTTGAAAGGCAGACTTACTTTTTTTCTTCTCATCTATAAGTTGGAGTCACAGGGCTGAGGGGATGGCTCACTGGTTAAAGTGACTGCCATATAAGTTCGAAGAGCAGAATTCAGATCCCTAGAACACAGGTAAATGCCAGGTAGGCAGGGAGGCTCACCTGCAATAGTTAGAGGGTTCCCAGAGCAATAACTGACACTAGTCACTTCTTCGGGCTCTAGGTTTGATTGAGAGATCCTGCCTTGATGAAGAGGTTGGAAGAGCCACTCATCCATGTCCACATGCACTTACACACGTGCACACACATATGCAATCATACACACAGAGACAACACTCGCATGTGCACACAGAAAATAGGGAAAAAGTTAAGACTTAATGTTGCAATAATGCCTTCTGTTCTATGCCACAGGTTTTCTTTTATGTCATAAAGAGCATACGAAAATGCTCTCAAACTTGAGCCACTGCACAAATGCTAAATTACAATAGAGTCTCCAGCAGAATCCTTATTTGGATTTGCAGGGTTATTTAAAGAATTTTCAACAGAAGCTGCTTCTGCTAAATCCAATTCAGTCATTTCAACATACATCAAATGTCTTGCAAGGCTGTTTTAGAATTCTGAAGACTCTCCACAGGTTACGGTTACAAGAAAGGCTCAGTGAGGGTGGAGTCTGAACAGACAAAGTATATACATTTTGAAGGTCCCTGTTGAAACAATGGATGCAAGTCTGTTACCAAAAGGGTTGTGCTGAAAACTCCAAAATAATAAACATTTCATAGCCAGAGAGTTCTGAGAACCAGGAAAATCAGCTGTTCATTGGCTCTAGTGTATTCAGCTTTGGCGACGTCTAATAGATATTGCACTGTCTAGTTTTATAGAGTCATCTGAAACAAGGAAATCTCAACTGAGCAAACGGCTCTATCAAGACTGTGTGGCAGGCAAGTCTGTAAAGCATTTTCATTAATGAGTGATTGGTATCGATGGGACCAGGCCATAGTAGGTGGTACCATTTTGGGCTGGTGGTCCTGGGTTAGAAAAAAGCAGATTAAGCAAGCCACGAGGAGCAAGCTGCCACGAGCAAGCAGCATGCCTCCATGGCCCCTGGATCAGCTTCTGCCCCAGACTCCTGACCAGTCTGAATTCCTGTCTTGGCTTCCCTCAGTGAACGGTGAGTCGAAATATGTAACTCAAATATACTCTTTCCTTCCCTGGTTGCTTTTGATCATCTTTCATCACAGCGCTAATAACCCTAACCAAGATAGATTATCAAAGGCAGATTGCGCTGGGGTCAGAGATGGAGTAAACGTCACTAGGTGGCAATACCGATTATTGTTATAACCACCGCGAACGGTTTTTGTGTTGGCACTCGCCAACTGTGTTTCTGCCCTAAACAATTTCACTGCTGTACTCTCGGCAGTCGTCCTCCACAGTGCCCAGGCGGGAGACCAGGCCCGAGGCCGGCAGCCGCTAGCCTTCCGCCCACCCCTGCCAGCCCCGTCACCTGTTTCCGCAACCCCCGAAGGCTGTTCTTCGCTCCCGACGCTCGCGGCTATAGTCCCTGGACAACTCGGGTGCCTGGAAATAGAGCGCGGGAATCGGTTCCTTCTCTGGGAACACAGGGGCAAACGGGTCAAGAACCCCACGCCGCGAACAGCCATTGTCATGGCAGCAGGAAGTAAACGCCAAAGGTCAGCAGGCTTCTGAGCATGCGCGCCGAGAGGCTGTGACAACGGGAAGCCCATCAGGTCAAACTAGGAAGGTACTATCGCGTAGACGGCAAAATACGGAGGTCAGACTGGAAATCGCTGAGATTTGCATATACTTACATGGTCTGAATTTAACTTTCTGTATGCCTCACTAAACTCTGGTGAGGTGATGCTACTCCATTATACAGAGTTTAACTTGTTATAGTTTATTCACATCTTGTTGAAGAGGAAGATAAATGAGCCTCAGAAGTCAGACTCAGGTCAGACTACCAAAGTTATTGTTTTGTCCCTAAGTAGGCACATTTAAAATACCTAAATAGGTATTTTTTTTTAAGTACTAAGTGCTACTAACTTTATTGGGTTTGTATGACTATTGAGTTGTTCCTTTCGCTAACTCAAATTTTAATTAGATTTCCCCCTAACTTTCTCCATTTGTTTCTGAGCATATTTTACTAATTAAACTATATTCCTTCATTCCATCTCACAACAGAGAAAAGCTTTCATTTTTTTCTTTATTTGTAAATTATGTGCTTATGTGCCTGTATGTAGATTTATACATGTGAATGCAATGCCCAAAAATGTCACAAGAGGGCATGAGATCTCAGGGCGCTAGAGACACCAGGAACTGTGAGCCACCTCATGTGGGTGCTGGAAACCCAACTCTGATCCTCTGTAAAAGCAACGTGTCCTCTAACTCCTGAGCTGTCTTTCCAGACCCTCGATAGTATTGATGAGCCAAGTGTGCTTTATCAGTTTTGAGACCTCAGTAGGTTGTTTCTACCCTTTGACTATTATCGTTAGAGTGGCTAGTGACATCCATGTGTAATTGTGTGTGTGTGTGTGGGGCAACTAGAGGTCAGAGGGCAACATCAGGTGTCTTCCTCTATTGCTCTCACCTTATCTTTTGATGCAGCGTGCCTCACAGTTTTGTCTAGACTGGCTAGCCAGTGAGCCTCTGAGATCCACCTGTCTCTACCTTTCTTCACCTGGAGCAATTAAACTAAACTTGGGTTCTCTGCAAGAACAGTATGTGTTCTTAACTCTTTAGCCATCACTCCAGCCCCTGTTTTAACACTAAAAGTATATAATATTTAGTTTGATATTTATGTATATACATGTGACAGAGGGTATATATGTGCATGTATGTGGATGCCACAGAGGCCAGAGAGGGCCTTGGATCTCCAGGAGCTGAAATCGCAAGCAATTGTAAGCCACCCTATATGAATATTGGGAATTAAACTAGAATCCTCTGCAAGAACAGCGAATCTCTCTGGGCCCTTCTTTAATCTTTTGTGGAACTCCTTTGCTTTCTCCCATAGGGACTGTACCCTTTTCATTGCCACTGAAATACATGAAGTTTTGATGTTTTGAACATTCTTGACAACATTTGCTCAATTTTGATGTATGGTATTAATGTCTCTTCTGTTAGTTGTTTGGGCTTACAGCTTCAGATAGTCAGAGCCATAATGGCAGAGCAGAGTGGATAGGGTCTCTTCTGTTAGTTGTTTGGGCTTACAGCTTCGGATAGTCAGAGCCCATAATGGCAGAGCAGAGTGGATAAGCATGGTGCCTGGAGCAGGATGCTAAGAGCTCACATCTTGAACTACAAGCACAAAGCAGAGAAAAGGCACTGTAAATGACTCAAGTCTTTTGAAAAGACCTCAAAGCCCCCCCCCCTCCAGGAGCATGCTTCCTCCTGCAAGGCCATACCGCCTGCACACACTAAAGCAGCTCCATCAACTGGGACCAAACGTTCAAACATCTAAGCCTATGGGCAACATTCTCAATCAAACAACTATATATTGTTTTTGTTGTTGTTTGCTTTATTTATTTGCGGTTTTGTTTTGCTATCACCCATCCTAGCGAGTGTAAGACAGTGTCTCGGGTTTTTGGTTTGCATGTCCCTGATGGAAGCTGAGCATCTTTTAATGTAATTACCAACCTTTGTGTATTCTCTCTGGGGAAAGGCCACTTTCCATGCTTTACTATAAAAATAAAATCAAAACACACAAACAAAAAAACTTGTTTTATCTTTCTTTATGGAGCTGGAATGGTTTTTTTTTTCCTGTGGGAGATAGAAGTTGGCCCTTTGCTTTTAAGAGTTAGAATTTTTCCCATGAAGGTCAGGAACCCAAGAGTTGATACATTAGGCAAGTTCTCTACATTGAACTGTACTCTCCCCTGAAGCATTCTTTATATATTTCTGGTAAAAGACTCTTATTCTGGACATGACACTCTTATAGTTGATTTGCAAATATTTAATTTCCTCTGTGGTTGTTTTCACTTAAAAAACAATTCATTGCATGAGTGTCGGGCGCATGTGGAAGTTAGAGGACAATTTACAGGAATCTGTTCTTTTCTTCCACCATGTGGGTACCAGGGACTGAACTCAGATCACCAGGCTTGGCAGCAAGTGCCTTTACCCACAAAGCCTTCCTACCTGCCTCCTGATTTTGCTTTCTTTATTATTTAATTTAATTTTTGTCATTTTTTTTTTGAGTCTGGGTCTCACTATGCAGCTTTGGCTATCCTGGAACTCACTATGAAGATCAGTCTAGCCTAGAACTCACAGAGATCCACTGTCTCTGCTTCACAAGTGCTAGGATTAAAGGTAAGTACCACTACATCTAACTTCCTTTTTTCTTTCTTAATGACCAGAATGCTGAAATTCTACAATATCACATCCCTGTACAAAAACTTGTAAGATAGATCCAGGCATTTCCATTCTTCCTGGGAGAAAATTTACAATCATATCCCTGAATATCAGAAAACCAGGTGCATGGGTGACCCTCAAACAGCTGAATCATCACAAAGTCTCACCCATCACGAATGATGATTTTGTGGAAGCTGCATCATGGGGTTCTTCTGATTGTTATAGACAGACAGATCCATGAGTGAGTGGATAGACAGATGGACAGACATATGAATAGACAGTCAGACAGACAGACTCACTAGCCTGAGCTTTACCAGGGTAGATGTGAAGAAACCTGTATTCCTGCCAGGTAAGGCACCACCAGACTGAAGGTCCATTTAATCCACATCTGGCTTAGTGATCCAACGAGTTTCTTATGACTTACAGAGATGGGTCACTTACAAGGAGCATAGGTGAACCCAAAGAAGTCACATCATCCAGAAGCCTTATGCTTCAATTGATGATGAGTTCTCCATAGTTCCTCTTCATTCAGTCTTCACACATTACATACTCTAGAACCTCCTGAGACTCAAGGCCACACACAGCACAGGGAATGTTATATATAACTAGGAGGAAGGGATAGAAAGGGCTGGCTGGAATCTCAGGTGAGTGTCTAATAACATTTAAACCCCATCCTCTATGAGAGATCTCAACAGCTCGAATCTTGGGGTCTCTTAGAGTAGACACATAAGACAGTGTTCTAACACACACACACACACACACACACACACACACACACACACACACAGAGAGAGAGAGAGAGAGAGAGAGAGAGAGAGAGAGAGAGAGAGAGAGAGAGAGAGAGAGATCCTTTAAACACCAGAGATCTTCCATATAGCTTTCTCGGTATGCTGCATTATGTTTATAGTACCCATGTGGAGGTCAGAGGACACCTTTGGGTGACAGCCTCTTCTTCCACCTTGCTTGAGATGGGAATCTCACATCATCCACCACTGTTGGGTTTTATAGAATGGTGGCAGTGGTGTGGGGGAAGGGAGCACCTGGAAGGGCCCATGCCTAAGCATTCCCTCCAAGAAATCAGTTGTATGACAGGCTTACTATAAAAGGGAGTTTATTGGGATCTGGAGAAGAGGGTAGAGGCAGAGATGGGGACAGAGATGGACAAAAAGTGAGGGGAGAGAGGAAGAGAGAAAGTAGGGAAGAGGCCAGCTGGGGACATATGGTGGGGGTAAGGGTAGGAGATAGAGAGAGAAAAAATAGGGAGCGAGGGAACACAAGAAAGGGAAGAGAGAGAGAGAGAGGAGAGCACCTGGTCCACATGTTCACAGGATTCTTCTGTCTCTGCCCCTCATCTTCCCATAGGAGCACAGAGATTACAGATGTGTGAGCACTTTCAGCCTTTACATGTTTCTAGGCCTGTGAACTCATATTCCCAGGCTTGGGATACAACTTAATGATAGAGCAGCACATGCTATCATGTGTGGTACACTGGGTTCAGTTTCACACTAAGTAAGCAGGCAAATAAACAAACAAATAAATAATGTGGTCAAATTACATGACGAAATCATGAAAGCTTTTCAATTATGTATTTAGGGTGCTTCGTTATTCTAACGTTGTGCTTATGGATTTTCTCCTGAATTTTTAAACTTCACTTGAAGTTATTAGCTTTAGACATCTATGTACAGGTTGGGCAACCAAACCCAAAAATCTGAATTCTGAAATAGTCGACATATGAAACTTTCAGGCCTTTGGTGTTGTTGCAGGATATTTGATCACACTGTGAATCTCAAGACTGTTATTTACTTGAGAAACTTATTTCTAGTTATGGTGTGGCCCAGCCATTAGCACACACCTTTAATCCCTCTGTCTGGAATGCAGATGCACATGCCCTTAGTACACATCATTAATCCAAAACAGTGAAGGTAAAGTTGATGTGTAGGAGGAAGCACTATGTATGAAAATGATGTCTAATTGAGTGGCAGACAAAGTGACGAATCAGAGAAAGATTTGGCAGAGTAGGATATATAGCTAACCCCCACAAGTTAGAGAGAGAGAAAAAGAAAGCTACTTAAGAGAGAGCACTGCAGAGAGAAGAAGGAGGCAGTTTTACTGGGAGAGTTTTTCAGAGACAGATTGAAGAGACAAGCTAAACATAGGTGAAGACAGAATGATCCAGAGAATAAGAAGGAGTCAGAAGAGTAGATTAGATTGCCAAAGTTGGTTTGAGGCCAAGCAGAGCAATTCAGAGGAAAGCCAGATTGAATTGGTCAACTAGGAGAGGACTTTGAGCCAGGACAGTTGAATTGAACCAGCTGGCCAGAGCTCAGAATGAGCTAGAAAGGGTGAGCGCGGTCAGCAGCAAGTCTCAGAGGCTGAAAACATTCTAGGCCTAGATTAGATTGTACAGGGGCTAGAAGCTTCCAGGACTAGACCTAGGTTAGCAGATGAAGGAAGTAAGCCTCTGAGATGACAATTATTACAGGAGAATAAAAGTTGGTGAGGTACAGTTACACCACAAGTGGGGAGTCAGCTGTGGAATTTTGGTGTGTGATTGGAATTAGCATAGCAAAACCCAAGATGTCATTCCAGAAAGTTCTTGTGGCTTGAGCTGCTGCTGGAATCAGGAGGCCCAGGCTGCCATGGTGAACTTGATTGTAAGCATACTGAGCACCATGAACACATGAAGCAAGTGGCTTGTCAGTGGATGTGGAACAGCCACAGAGTTCCACATCTGACCTTATGGGATGAGGCCCAGTCAAGATGCAGAGGCACTGAGCATGCTATATGAAATAACTCTCAGGCTGTTTGCATGAGATATACACAAAACAGAATGAATTTTATACTTAGATTTGAGTCTCCTTAAATATCTCATATGTGCAAGTTCTCCAAATATAAAAATAAATAAATAAAAATACAAACCAGTAATGTCCTCAATCATTTCAAGTAACAGACACCCAAACTGTACTATTAAATTTTTTTAAGCCGGGCAGTGGTGGCCCATGCCTTTAATCCCAGCACTTGGGAGGCAGAGGCAGGCAGATTTCTGAGTTCAAGGCCAACCTGATCTACAAAGTGAATTCCAGGACAGCCAGGGCTATACAGAGAAACCCTGTCTCGAAAAAACAAAAAACAAAACAAAACAAAAAAATTTAAAAGGACATTTTATGTTCTTGTTGTTTTTTTTTTTTGAGAAACTGAAATTGTTTCAAATGGATATGGTGTGCTATGAAATAAAATGTACGAACTGTGTTTATCATCTGGCATAATATGTGCCATGCATAAATCTGGCAAGCACATATACATGCAATAACAACTGATGAAAAAAGAGGCTATGAATTTGAAAGAGACCAAGGAGGGCTGTATGAGAAGGTTTAGAGGGGAGGAAGAGAAGGGAAAATGATATAATTATAATCTCAAAAATTAGTTTTTTAAAAATCCAATCTCAAGAGCGTACTGAGTGACTAATGGGGTGGAGTACAGAGCCCAGAGACTCCAGAAAACAGATGGTTCGTGTCCAGAGAAATCAATGATGGGTGTGCAGAATGGTATGAGATTTCTGGTTAACACGTGAGTTCAAATTAATGAATTCTCTGCTTCTAGAACTTTCCACTGAATATTTTCAGACTGAGATTGACTATGGGTCACTGGAACAAAAGAAAGTAAAATCATGGGTAAAGAGGGACTATTGTGTGTCTACTGTCTGCCTGTCTCTCAACTATGTGTATGTCTATATCTGTCTGCCTATCTATCATCTGTCTGTCTGTCTGTCTGCCTGCCTATCTGTCTGTCTGTCTATGTATCTGTCTGACTGTCTGCCAAGTTTATTATTTATATATACATATCCAAATGAGATTGCTACCCTTACTATTTAAAACAGTGGTTTAGACCTCCTTATGTGAGTTTTCCATTTCCCGAGGTCTGGGCATGTCAAATTATTTTTGGATCTCAAGCACAACTTCTGCCATCTCAATAGACATTCCCTTATCACTTCTGGTAACGCATACTGATTTCTGGCAGGGCCACACGGGGTCACTGTTGACATGGTGGTTTTATTTGGCCCATGTGTTCCCTCCCATCCAAAGCTGGGAGGCTTTGGCTATTCTGATAAAGATAATTTACTTTTCCTTTGATCTTATTATTGACAATACTGCTTTGTGGCTAGCTGTGCCTGCAGATGCTATTATGCACCCCATTTTATGGAAACCAAACTTGAAAAGGATTAAGTAAAACGATCAAGGTTAAAGTAAGTGCTCTAAAGCAGGGCTGACTGAGTTTGTCACAACTGTGCCTTAAGAATGTTCACGATTCAGCAGTTCCACCTTTAGAAACCTACCCAATTAGAGATGCATCCACTCACAGTCTTTCAATGCCAGACATAACAGTAGAAAACAGTCTGGCCACAAACCAGAAAACACATTACACTTAGTAAGTAATTAATTATACTAGTTGATTACAGGTCTAAGCATTTTGCTTCATCCTTCAGGTAACAGGCCCACGAACAGTATCACATTTCATCTACTTAGGGCATCAACATTATTTGACACCTGTTTTTGCATTTTAGAACCACTAGGGTCCAGAAAATTATTGGTGGGGCATAACTCAGGTGAAGTACATGTCCACCATGCATGTGGTCTCAGGTTCATCCTCCAACATGGCAGGTATCGAAGAAAAAAACAATGTTGCTGATTAAGAACAGTGTGGGGCTGGAGAGATGGCTCAGTGGTAAAGAAATCCTGATGCTCTTGCAGAAGATGGGCAAGTACCCATAAAAGGTGCTTACAACCATTGGAAAGCTCAGCTGTTGGGATCCTAGTGCCCTCTTGTGGTCTTCACATGGACCTGCAAGCAGGTGGTGCACACATAATAGACCTTATTACTTACTTTTCCTTACTGTGATAAAACACTGAACCAAAACAACTTAAGGAAGACAGTTTATCTTGACTGACAGTTCCAGAAGCTAGAAGCTAGATGTTCGTAATGGTGAGTAGGCATGGGGGCAGGAATAGGAAGCTGAGAGATTGCATCTCAACCACATACAGGAAATAAAGAACAAATTGGAGGTGAGGTAAGGCTCTAACCCCCAAGCCTGTCCCCACCGATGTACTTCCTTGGGCAAGGCTCCCATAAGAGAAGTTCCATAGCCACCCCAGACAGTACCACCAACTGGGGATCACACATTTAAATACACGAGCCTGTGGGAGACATTTCTCTTTCAAACCATCACAAAAACACACACAGATACATACAAAAGTTTAAAAAGAAACTCTCTTTTGTGTGTGTGTGTGTGTGTGAATTTTGATAGTAAGACACTGAGGGACATTAAATGTGAAAGACCCATGCCTTAGAGTGGATAATTACTCGCTCTCCCTGCCCCCCATGTGTGTGGGGTGTCACACACATTGATGAGCACGCACATATGGAAGCCAGAAGAGGACGGCCTTCCCCTTTCCCCTTTGAAATGGGGTGGGCTCTCTCACTGACTCTGAAGATCACTGTTTCAGCTAGGCTGACTGGCCAGTGAGCTCCAGAGATCCCCTGTCTCTGCCCTTCACCCCCCAGCTCTAGGGTTACAGGCTCACACAGCATAACTTTTACATGAGTGTTGGGAATTCAAATTCAGATCTTGACATTGTAAACATCTGAAATAATAAAATGGCCGGGCGGTGGTGGCGCACGCCTTTAATCCCAGCACTTGGGAGGCAGGGGCAGGCAGATTTCTGAGTTCGAGGCCAGCCTGGTCTACAGAGTGAGTTCCAGGACAGCCAGGGCTATGCAGAGAAACCCTGTCTCAAAAAACCAAAAACCAAAAACAAAAAAAAAAAGAAAAAAAAAAGAAAAAGAAATAATAAAATGATCATATTATCATTTACTCTTTCAATGAGAAAATCGAAGCATGTGAAGATCAAATAACTTGTCTAAAGTGAAAAGCTTTTGAATGGAGTGCTCAGATCCTGACAATTGTCCTTCAAGGGCCAGGGGAAAGGTCTCTTCTGAGATGAGAGTGCTCACCTGAGAGGCTGGCTCACTGGCTCTTCCTGTGTTTCCTTTGCTCCTCTGGGCACGTTGTCATGACAACCAGAGTCCTACTTTGGGCAGTGCTAGTGATGAGACCCAGGTACACGCTAAGCATGTTGGCCTTTAATGGGAAGCTGACTTAAAATCATGAGAGCTTGAACTTACACTGCTAAGACTGTGAAATGGACGCACAACCACTGATAAAGTTTTCATCACATTCTTGCCACGTTGATATTTTGTTGTGTCTTTTTTTTTTTCAATTTATTTCTTTAAGTTTGTGTGCAAAGCAATGAGTTGCATCATGGCCTTTTTCATAATACTTTGGTCTTGTTCATTTCCCTCCCCAGTGTGTGCTCCCTCCCC
>NW_021604747.1:713781-725979 GCF_004785775.1 Grammomys surdaster | reverse complement strand
TCCCCAGTGTGTGCTCCCTCCCCAGTGTGTGTTCCCCCCCAGTATGTTTTCCCTCCCCAGTGTGTGCTCCCTCCCCAGTGTGTGCTCCCTCTTCAGTGTGTGCTCCCTCCCCAGTGTGTGCTTTCCCTCTGTCTGTTCCCTTTCTTTCCCCAGTTAATCCTGGGGATTAAGTGTTCTGCTTTCTCATCACATGCATTTCATTACCCTCTCTATTTTCCTCCTCCCTGGAGATCTTCTCTCCAACCACATGCCTGGTTCTAGTTTTGTGACCCATGCACACATATGTAAATGCACATGGCAGTGCTGGAGCTCAAACCACAAGCACTTTACTGGCTGAGCCACCTCACCAGCTCCTAGGTCACACTTCTAACCCAGCTATTTTAAATATACTCATTTAAGTTCAGCTGTTTCTCTTTGCTGTATGGTATCTGCTTAAGAAACCCAAAGATATTCAAGTCCCCTTTTCCCCTTAGCTATTCCATGGTGTGAAACAGTAATCACCACTGGATGTCCCTGAGGCACAAGCATGATCTTAAACCTGACCTTTTAGATGTTGCCAGTGCCTCTGCAAACGATGTCAAACTGAGCATTTCTTAGTTGGGTATTTCCTTTAAAATGTCCTGCTGCTTATCAAGCTCACATAGTTTTCCAAGAACTCAAGGGAGATTTGCAGTGGGATAATCCACCTCACATGGTAAAAATGAAACCCTGCAGACCTCGTGATGCAATAAGGAGAATGTAATAAAAGAGGCTCTGAAGGAAACCGGAAGACTGGGTATCTTAAAGAGAAAAACCACACTGATACAGCTTTGGCCTGCTGAATTGCTGACCCAGTTTCTCCACGCACAGGGCTGGGGTTTCTGTTAGTAACTCTTGCCCTGATGTGTTGAAAGGAAAATCAGCCACCATCAACTGTCTGTGTTCCTGCATGGGAGAGGTTGAATGGCTTCTCAATGTGACATTTTAAAACTATAAAATCTACTTTTTAAATATTTAACATTGAAACAGCAAGCACGCCTACAAAGTGTCTATAGCCAGAAGGAGGCAATCACTTTCCCAAACCACACACTAGTACAAGACATCCGCATCCCTGTGTATGGGATTCAACATGGGAAGCTATGCTTTCCAGACTTTTCATGGCACAGGAAGGGTGGGGATGGGTTATCAGGAAATCTAGGTGTTTGGCTGGCCCTCTTTCCCAGCATGTTAATGGGAATTCTACAGAGGAAGAGAAGATCTTATCACACCATTCTGTTACAGTGGTAATTGGTGGGATTCTTTGGTCCCAAAAGCTGGCTTCTACTGTTTTCTGATTCTCATTCTCCCTCTCCCTCTCTTCCCTCTCCTCCCTCTCCCTCTCCCCCTCCCCCTCTCTTTCTCTCTCTCTCTCTCTCTCCATATCTATCTCTCTCTCCCTCTTTCACACACACACACATACACACACACACACACACACACACACACATTCTCTCTCTTCTTTTCTTCTTCCCTCCCCTTCTCCCTCTCTCCTCCCTCTCTCTCCCTTTTTCCTTTCTCTCCTTCCCCCTCTTTCTCTGTCTCTGCACATGTGTGCATGCATGTGTGCATATGGCATTCATACTGGCCACCAATTGACACCAGGTATCTTTCTTTATGGCTCTCCACTGTAGTCTATCAGGGAACCTGGAATTTGCTGTTTGTCTAGACTGACTGACTGGTCAGCAAGGCCCCAGGATCTGCCCATGTTCTCCCTAGCTCTAGGGCACCTACCACCTCGTGCAGATTTTGTATTTGTTCTAGAACTTCAAATTCAGGTTCTCATGTACACCACACACTTGACCCATTGGGCCATCACTCTGGCCCCCAATTCTGTTGTTTGCTAGTACTCACAGTCTAGCTGTTTGCGGTACCCCCAACCCCGGCCTCAGTTAAATCATATATAAAATGAAGTTACTGAATTATGTCATCTCTAGGCCTTTGCCTCCTCTGTGGGGTTCTTGCCACACCATATCAACTAGTAATGGAACTGACACAGGCCTCTGGAAGCAGTGACCTTTGACAGGTCTTTGTCATCTCCAAACATTGTCTCTGTGCGAGGGCATCTCAGAAGATCCCGTGACCTCAGGAAGCACAAGCACGTCAGTCTCCACCCATCACTCTCTTCAAGTCCACGTCGTCCAGGGCACGTGACTCACAGCAAACGTGTCACATGCTGTAGTCTTACACATTCTTTTTATCTGTCCAATCTCTCTCCCTGCTTCAGCTGTAGGCCACTGAGTTTTGTTCACTGTTGTCCCTAGCAATGGACATGGTGATAACCTTACAGTTCACACTTGACTCTTGGTTGCATGAATGAATGAGCAAGTTGCTTTTAAAATGGCACAGTGGGAGCTGGACTAAGGCACAGTTTCTATATTGGAGAAGCAGGAAGAGACAGGATCAAGAGTATACCAATCTGGTCTCCATAGTACTCTAAGTAAGGCAGAGCTACACATCCAGAACCCACCTCTCTGTCTTGGTCTCTGTCGATCTTTTTTACATGTGTAGGGGTATGTTGCCTTCATGTATAGCTGTGAACTACATTTGCCTGGTGCTAGAAAAAGGTGTTTATGTTCCTGGGACTGGAGTCACAGCCAGTTATGAGTTGCCATGTGGATGCTGGGAACTGAACTCCAGTCCTCTGCAAAAGCACCCAGTGCTTTTAACTCCTGAGCCATCTCCCCAGCCCTAAACCCTGTCTCAAAATAAAACAAAAATAAGTAAAATAAAATAACACACTTGTAATTCTTACTTGTAAAGTTAATTTTATTTATTTTAATACTTTTTATTATTTATTTGTGTGTGTATACATGTGTGTATATTTGTGTGTGTGTGTGTGTGTGTGTGTGTGTGTGCACATGCGCACATGCCTTAGCACTCTTCTGGTAGCCAAAAAAAAAAAATGTACAGTTATCTTCTCCCTTCTTATACTATGTGGGTCCCAGAGATCAAATTGAGGCCTTCAGGCATGGTAGCAAGTACCTCTACCTGCTGAGCTATTTAGAAGCTATAACTAGGATTATAGATAATAAAATGCTTGTGCATAGTAAAGAAAATCAGAGTGAAGTAATGGAAACAGTAAGGGCATGTTTTGCTGGTCCCAACATATGAGAGGGCCGGGAGTAAATGAGTAGCATCATCTTGATTTTCCAGGATGTCTATATAGCCACAAACTGTTCTGTAATCAGATTTACATTTCCAAGAAAAAGGGCATGAACTTATGGTGAGCGCCCCAATTAGTGAAGTGCTACTCCCATTTTCAGCATTTGTAAGGCGAGTGTGTTAAGTCACCTCAAAGACCTTTGCTTACATTGAGGACCTGTCTACACCAATTCATAACACAACTGAACTTTGGAGGGAAATGATGAATCTCATCTGGGAGTGAAGGGGGGAACCTCACAAATTTCCTCACCTTTAATTAACTGGAGCCAGGAAGATGCATCTTTTTCAGCCCTGCCCGAACACCTATGCCCTGTCACTATGCTCAGGGAATCTTGGCTAGGAGGTTAGTGCTGGGAGGAGCAGATCAACAGCTGACTTACCCAGTGAGGGGTCAAGTAGCAGGAGAGGGAGGATGACCTGCTGTGAGTGACAGCAAGGATGTGTACAGATGTGGGAAGGGAAAGCAAGGGTGTGGTCCTGCTCTGCAGCAGTCATGGGTGACTTCTTCGATCTGAATCAAAGCCCACGGGCCTTGCACCTGCTGGAGTCCAAGACAGTTTAGTTTTAGTGACTGCATCATTTTGAGGTCAGTAAACAGGGTTAGAACTTTGGCTTTGTGTGTTATGTGAGTACTCTCAGAGACTTAATACTGCTAAATTTATACTACTCAAAGATAAAACAGGGTTAGCCTGTTATTATATTGTTAATATGCTAATTACATGCTTATTAAGAACTAACCAGTAAGTGAAAGTGTTTTAGTTTTCAAAAGTTTCATATGAGTGTGTACAGAATTGATTTCACTTTTCTCCTGCTGTTAGAACTGATATTAGAAACAGAAAAAAAGAAAATAAAATCACTTTTCTTTTTCCCTTTAATGTAAACAAAGAAAGAAAAGTCTGGTGAGATTAAGTGATTTGCCCAGATTATGGGAGTCAGGAAAGTAGGGGCAGTGATGTAACTTGAACAAGTTCCTTCTCTTGGCGAGAAGTTTCTAGTTGCAGGCCCCCCACCCTTCCTAGAACTCATGTTTCATGATCGCAAGCCTACACCTTGCTAAAGGAAATGACCAAGGTGATAACTGCTCAGAGACAGCACGGCCTGGTTCCTCCTCTCATGAAGCCCACACTTTTCCTCTGAGACCTATAAGAAAGGAATGATAGATCTGCCTCCTGAGCCTCAAATCTCATCAGAGCTCCCGCTGTCTATCTATGCCCTTACTGAATCTTCTAATAAACATCCTACCCCAAAGGACAGGGTGACTCAGTTTGTATCTTTCCTGAGTCCTGAACCCAAAGCGTTTTGGTTAGGAGGCAAGCAGAAGCAATTTGACTTGATTCAGCACTTTCTTGCTGAAACAGAATATCTCAAGAGCAGCTAAATAGAGATCAGGTCTACTTTAGCTCACTGGGGTGGGGGGGCTATCACAGGAGGAAGACCATGGAGACTGGAGCAGCTTGGTTGGTAACCGAAGGTGCATTTTGTACATCTTGTTTACATCTTGTTGGATCAGACACAGTGTGTGCTGGGGGAGGGGGAGGGGCTAGGCTGTAACCCCCAAAGACCTGTCTTTAGTGATCCAGCTGTGCCTCCCACCTAAAAGTTCCACAGTTCCTCAGATTGTTCTTTCTGGTCCTACAGGTCTAGAGAAAGAAAAGCAGGTCTCTTCCTCCTCAAAGACACACAGAAACCAATGTTCCTTCAGAATATCTCTTCTCAGAAGAATCAACTAAAGGAGCTATGCTGGGGCGCATTCTTGAAAGCCCAGCTTGAGAAGTAGAGGCAAGAAGATCAGAGGAGTCTTAGCACAGGAGGAGCTCAGAGCAGCACCCAGAGCTACATTGACCTTGGAGAGTTCCCCAAGATGCAGGGCAGCCCCGTTTTCCTTCCACAGATGCAGTAAACACCAGCTGTGCAGTGCCACTTTGTCCCACGTGCCTGTGGATGCAGGAAGTCATTTTAAGGCCAGATGTACATGGTGGTTTCCTTTGGATTCTTCTTTAAACTCTCTTAAATCCCACAGGAAAGTAGAGATGACAGTTCACACCTCAGGACTATTGAAAGGTCAAATGAGGCAAGATATTGTCTAGCTGCTCAGGAGAGTGCCCGGGGTGGTCAAGTATTCAAAATGTAATTCAGTTCAAATGTAACGTTACTTTATTTTTTGTTGAAAAGGGGTCTTGATTTGCATCCCAGGAGATTTATCATTTGCTGTGTGGTTCAGCTGGCCTCTCACTCATGATCCTATGCTGGGACTATAGGTAGGAGCCACCACACTTCTGAATGTTATTTCTATCTGGTTGGTGTCTGTAAAGACAACTCATGACTATGAAACAGGTAAACTGAAACATTTCTGTTCCAAGAGGGAACAATGTTCTGCTGGACATTAAACAATAAAATTAGATTTTAAAAAGAGGGTTGGTTAAAGCACTTGCCACTCAAGTGTAAGGACCCAATTTTGGATCTTTCCAAACCTACATAAAAGCCAGGTGAGCATGGTGGTCCACCTCTAATTTCAGTCTCTAAGATCCCCAGAACAAATGGACTAACAAGACTAGCAAGCTCTGGGTTTGATTGAGAAACCTGCCTCAATGAATACGGTGCAAACAGCATCAAAGGAAGATTCTCACCATCAGTCTTGTGCCTCCGCAACTATAAAAGCTCACACACATGCATTCACTGCTTCTACATGTACGTAAAAATGTGCATACAAACATGTAACACACACGAACACATGCACAACTGCATACACACACACACACACACACACACACACACACACACACACACACAGGGAAAATGGAAAACGGAGGGAACAGATATAAATATCTCCCTCCTAGCTTCTGATACCAGAACTTGGCTGATACTTACCAGGATTTCCAGATTCTTGTGATTCTGAACAAAACTTTAGACACATGGAAGTAGTGGAATAAAAAGAGTTTATCAAAAAAAAAAAAGATGTGTGCCAAAGCTAGGAAAGACGTAGAAGCCATAGCAAACATTGTACAAAGTATTGAGATTGGTATGTGTAAGAGTGATAGAAACATTATATCATTATATATATATACATATATATTTATATGTATATATATAATATGTATGTATATATGTATATATACACACACATATGTATATATACGTATATATACATATATACATATATACGTATATATACATATACATATATATGTGTATATATATATACATATATATGTGTGTGTATATATATATACACACATATATATATATATATATGCATATATGCTTGGAGGCCCAAAGAGGATGTCAGGTACCTTGTCCCATCACCTCTGCATGCACACGTGTGTGCACACACACACACTACACTACACTTTATTCCTTTGAGACAAGCTCTTTCACTGAATCTGGAGCTAGACTGACAGTCAGTAAGCTCCAGAAGCCCTCTCATCTCCAGCTCTGAAGTTATAAGCAGGTGTGGCTATACCTGGAGTTTTACATAGGTGTTGGTTGTTTGAACTCAGGCCTCTAGGTTTTGTGCAGTGTGATTTGAATGAGATTGGCCTCCACGAGCTCACTTGCTTGAATATTTGGTCCCCAGTTGGTAGACCTGTCTTAGAAGGATCAAGAGGTGCTGGCTTATTGGAGGAGGTGAATCACTAGTGGAGGGCTTTGAAGTTTCAAAACATTAGTGCCATTCCCAGTGTGTGTGTCTCTCTTTGCCTCTTGGTTGTGTCCTAGGTTGTGAGTTCTCAGCTACTGCTCCAGTGCCATGCCTGCTTGCCTGCCTGCCTGCTGCCATGTTCCTCACCACATAGACTCTGACACTCTTAAACTGTGAGCTCCTGGCTTTTGTTATTGTTTATTTTTTAACAAAATCTCAATGGTTAGATTTTTACCAATGAAGACTCTGGAGCCAGATGCTGGGGTGAAAGTCTGTTAGCTCAGAGAGACAGAGAAAGCATTTCCTCCTCCTCAGTGGACATCCCAGGAAGAACGCCCAGCAAACCACCTTCAAACTGAATGTCCCTTCCTTCTACTTCCTGTGTGTCTCTCTATCTGTCCTCCTGACTCCCTCTCACTCTCTATGGTTTTTCTTAATAATTTTATGTTCACTTCCTGTCAACTGGTTGCTTGCTTCACCTTTTGACTTATGGTTGACTTTATTTAATCCTGTTTATAATATTGGAGCAGAAAGCTCTTGGATTAAAGGTGTGTGCTAAGGTTGAGCCACACCACAACTAAAGACAGGTTTTTCCAGTAAACACATAATCTCAGGGTTCACAGTGTGATTAAATATCCTGCAACAAGCCCCTTATAAACAAGTTTCTGTTTATAAGTTGTCTTGATCATGGTATTTTGTTAGAGGAATAGGAAAGTAACAAACATATACAGCAAATGTTCTTACCCAGTAAACAGGTGGCTCTCAACCTTCCTGAGGCTGCTGTGACCCTTTAGTTGTGGTGACCACCAACCATAAAATCATTTTTACTGCTACTTCATAACTAATTTTGTTACTTTTATGAATAATAATGTAAATATTTGTGTTTTCTGATGGTCTTAGGCAACCCCTATGAAAGGGTCATTCAACCCCTAGGGGTCTCCACCCACGATTGAGAAGCACTGCAATAAAACATCTCCCCAGCTGCAAAGATTTCAGGTATCTGTTTCCCAGTATCAAAAGCTTGGCTCTTTGGCACATTTTGCACCTCTTCTCCCATGCTGTTACGTGAGGGCACCGAGGGGAAGATGTCCAGTCTTCCTCTCCACTAGCTGACTGTTTTTTTTAATTTAAATGTTATTATTATCATTATTACTGTGTCTATGTGTACACATGTATCGTGGCCAAGGTTTAGAGGTCAGAGCGCACTTGAGGGAGTCTGTTCTCTCCTTCTACCATGTATAGCCCAGGGATGGAAGTAGGGTCTTCAGCTTTTGCTGCAAGTGCCTTTGCCTACTAAGCCATCTTGCTGGACCCCAACTCATTTCTCTCACATGCCAGGCCTGCTTTGTCCCAGTCACCTGCCTCACTCCTTGTGAGAGTGTGCAAGTGTGTAGGGGTGGGGAGTTGAGAAGCGAAGCCATGCAACAAAATAAACTAGGATAAATTGGAAGATGATTATATGCATTCTGATAGGAAGCAATGGTTCAAAATTCTGTTTAGGACTATAACAAAAACATGAGATATTGAGGAAAAATTAAATGTTTGGTTTTAAGAAGCTTCAAATAAGATGCTTTAGATTAAGAGGAAGTTGAGCTTAATTTGTGAGCATAACTTTTTTCTATGTTGTTCTATGTTGAAGCAGTTGATTTATTATTAAGATGTTCCAGCAATGATCTCGTCACACTTCTGACAGGAACCGTCAGTGACTGAGCTAGACACACGTGCAGGTAACAAATGTAAAATCACTTCCTTGTAAAAACAGTTTGACTTGCATTTTTAAAACCCTGTAGTCTTCTTCTTCTTTCAATAATACACACACACACACACACACACACACACACACACACACTTTGCTAGCATGAGTCTGTAAAGAAATCCAGTAAGAGCAAGCAATCTTCCTTCTTTGAGGTTGTATTATCTTTTCAGTCTGTTAGAGGTTGCTAATTTCATTGTTTCATTAGACTTAAAAAAAAATGTCTGAAAGTTGCCAGGTATAGTGATGCATACTTTTAACCCTAGCACTTGGGAAGCAAGTTTCATAGTTCGAGCCTAGTCTAGGCTACAGAGTGAGTTCCAGCCAGGATTGCACAGAAAAACTTTGTCTCAAAAAACAAAATATAAAATGTCTGAAAGTCAGTTTTCTAATTCACCCCACAACATAAAATCAGCGGCTGCTTAAAGCAAAAATATCTAGTTCATTAAGGTACAGCTGTACTGGGGAGCCTTCTGCAGGGAACTCAGAGGCTCACTTCCCAAAATACTGTGGTGTAATGAGCTCATCCAAGGGGGCGGGGCAAGGTTGGGCGTGGTTTCATGATTCTATTTTTAAAGAATTTATAAGCCCATCCTTTATTGCTTAAGTCTGCAGACAAGGGAGAGACGAATCTCACGTAGTAGGTAGAGGCAAACTCCGTACTTATCTGGGTTTCCGCAGAAAATCTAAAGGGTAACAGTACATTAGTTTCAACAGAGACTGGAATGATCAGCTCTCTGACCAGTTCTAAAATCCAAGGAGTGAGGCCCCGGGACAGCCCAGTGCAGGCTGCTTTTGCCAGTTCCCAGGCTGCTTGGTTGGTGCGTGCTATGCTAGCTTCTCTCTGTGAAACAGAAAGGTCAAGTCGTCCAGAAGTGGAGCTACAAGAAGGGGACTTGACACCAAATTATGTCGTCACACACCGCTCTCACACTTAAAGTAATTGCAGACAGCCAGGCGACTTTCCTCGCCAAGTAAATCTAGTCTTGCTAGTATGCACCTTAAGGTTCTCTAACGCGGGCTCCTCCATTCCTCGCCCTAGCTTTCTGTCCTACCTCTGCCAGAAGTTTTCTTAGGATATCCTTGAAGGTTAATGTATTTTCCAGAGAAAGATCGTGGAAAGATCATCTTAAGGGGTATGTTGAACCTGGTAAGGACGGATGAGGCTGGGGACTATAAAGAGCAGATTGAGCAACTTAGTTATGGGGGCGCTGACTTCACAACTCAACCTAGGACCCCCAGGTCTAGTAGGTGGGGTAGACATTAGACCTTTTTTGTTCTCTGGGATCTTGCAAAGTACCTGGCTGCTAGTACGTCGTTGGTGCGATGCGGGGCGGGGGAGGGCGGGGGAGAATCTGGAGGGAGGGGGAGCATTTGGAGGGAGGATCAGGATAAGCGGTCAATGGAGTTCTTGGAGGAGCTTTCCTCTTTGGGTCTCACTTTCAGTAAACTTTCTAACAGAGAAGCAAGCCCCTGGATTATTACCTGGAGCTAAGGGCCAGAGGGATTCTTGCAGGCAGCTTTAATAGTGGAGCTGTGTCATCGAACAACTGGTTCCAGTAGACTAAAGATAAAAACTAGTCGTGCTAGCAGAGAATACCGCAGGCGACTTTTGTCGAAACTTTAAAGTACAGCCTGTGCATCTGAACTGAGTCAGGGCGAGACGGAGCCCGGCTGCTTGCAAGCCTCCCGCAGCGACTGAGAGCTCGTCCTCCGGGCAGGTCCTAGGGAGGATCTGGAGCCACAAACTCCGGCCGAAAGGACGCGCTCTGGCCACAGATTGGGAGCACAAGCCCGGGGCGGGGTGGATCCTCATCGCCGCTCCGCCCGGTCCCGCCTCCATCTCCACCCTGCGCCCCGGGGCCCGAGGGTGGGAGGGCGGAATTTCCCAGCGCGGGGGCTCCCACGTCCTGGGCCAGCCGGCAGGCCCTTTCTGTTTACGGAGAGAAAGGGGAAATGGAAAAGGCGGGGAAGAGGCTGGCGTCGGCTGCGCCGCCCCGGGGCCGGTTCAGAGGCCGAGAGTCAGGGGCCCGCAGCGCACCGGTCCTCCCGCTGCCGATCGCCCGGCCTCCGGTCTGCCGCCCGCCCTCGGGACGCTCGCACGCCTGGCTCCGGCAGGCTGGCCACCCGCTGCCCACCGAGCTCGAGTTCTGGGCGGGCACACGGAACACTCAGGTAACAGGGTTTGGGATGCCCTGCGTGTGTTTCTGGGGCGTCCTATCTGGATGCCCGGGGGTTCCCACTCAGAAATGGAGCGTGCCTCCCCCCCAGGGGACACTCGGATGGCCCGCTGCACGCAGGTACAGTTGGAAAGCACCTTGCGCAAGGCCGCGGGGAGGTGTGGACTCACGCACGGCTCCTCCCCCTTCCTCCTTCTTCCCGGATCCCGGGTGACCAGTCAGTGCCGGCCTGGGCTGTGGCGGGGGACGCGAGCACCCGCAGTCACCGCGTCTCCTGCGGGGGACGCTGCCTGGACGGCTGCACTCTGGTTGCTGAGCCTGGGTGAGTGCAACTTGGAGGCTGAAGGACCCTGCTGAGGTCACTCAGTTGCTGGGCTTCTTTTACCATAAGCAAAGCTTGCTTATCTTAAGGGGCCAAGTGGGTCGAAAGGGAGTTGTGGGAAATAAATTTGTGTCCAGAAGGAAAACAAAATCAGTTTTTTGATAAAATGGAAGGGAGAAAGGGGGGAATAGGTAAAGCCAACAAACTTGCTTAGCGTTATAAGACTTCTGCGGAAGCACCCGACTTTGATGGATTGAGGCTTGTGTGTTCTGGCTCTTAAAGACTGTATCCTATAGGAGAATAGAAACAGGAGACTTGAGACATCTTGAAGTTTTTAACAAGAGTGGATTTGATTCTGCAGGGCTAGGAAGCGTGTTTCTGGGACTTTTTCAAAAGAAAACTATATAAAGAGATATGTGAAGGAGCAAGGGTTGTTTCAATGGGGGAAAATCCCTTTTTAAAATGGGAACTAACACAGGCATCATCCCCCATTGCAAGGCAGACTATCAAGACTGTATGCAGTCTGCATTTACTTGCTGGGCAACTCGAGGAGAGGCTCATTTGTGTGGATGGATGTTAACAGCCGAGAGCCTTACATTCCTGCTTTTGATTTTTATAGCTGCCTTCTGAAATAGTTCTAAGTTAATTTCTAGTTAATGTTTTGAAATGTAATTACAAAAAAACAAAACCAGTCTTTGACTGCATTTGGAATAGCTATCTCTAAAACTGTACTAACTCTGCATCCTGCTAGGTGAGGATTTTTACCTGAGTCCGGGATCAAGCATTTTAAGCTGAGCATGTTTGTCACTAAACTGGAGTGCCTTCACCATGCACAGAAAGGGGCGCTGGTCTTGTGTAGCTCTGAAACCATTGGCTAGAGTGTGGTCTGCTTAGTTGAGCCAGGAGGGCACAGGACCTTTTCATGTTCCAGAGGCTGTTGAGGCATCTGGGTTGCTGGGCAGCAGATCTTTGTGACAAGAACCTCTCAGGAATTGAGCAAGCTCTACAGAAGGTTTCAGAGTTAAACACCCCTCTATCTCCCTGTCCTCCCCCACTGTCTGTCTTGTCCTCATATAGCCCTCTCTCTCTCTCTCTCTCTCTCTCTCTCTCTCTCTCTCTCTCTCTC
>NW_021604747.1:700301-713771 GCF_004785775.1 Grammomys surdaster | reverse complement strand
CTCTCTCTCTCTCTCTCTCTCTCTCTCTCTCTCTCTCTCTCTCTCTCTGTGTGTGTGTGTGTCCATTTGGTGTGTGTGTATGTATGTATGTGTGTGTGATTTCTTAGGTTTTAAGTAAAGCCTGTATATAAGAGCACACATGCTGTTCAAGGCTCTTTGCAGGTTTAAAACCCCAAACTCTTTTCTAGAACAGTACCGTGACTTGGAACTGTTTGGACCTCCTCTCCCCCATCTTTCTTGAATCATGAACTTTATTCTTTTGTCAGGTCATTTATTTGCTAATTCAGTTTACCCAGGGGTCCTTAAAGCCAAATGATCTTTAACTTCTGTTTTCCTAGTAAATTTTACAGTTGCAGAAACTGCAACTAACAGCTGTGTGAAACTGAGGTTAAAGATTCTCCTGTCAGCTTACAAGGCTGTGGAGCCGGGAGGCTTGAATCACAATCTTCCTCAGAGATGTGCAAGATGTCTGGGAAGGTACTGTGTGGACCATGGTCTAGATTTAAGTGTGGTGATAACAAGCATCATCGGCCTTCTCTGTCTGGGTTCGCCTTCCCCCTTTGCTTCAGCATAGATACAATCTTTAAAATTTTACCAGTCTGGGGAATAGGGAGTCAAATGGGACTCACAGAAGAGAAAGGAGGTTGGCATGGTGTTCTCTGACCTAGGTCCACATCCTAGTGCTTGGCTCAGCTTAACTTACTACACGCCAGACACTGGTAGCTTGTGCACAGGAGCATCTTTAATTGGATGGTAGGTGCTGTTATTATCTCTGCCTTGCAGCTGAGGGAAATCAAGGTACAGAGAGATTGAGGTATTTGCCCAGCCATCTCAAAAACAAAGAGATTGGTGGTGAGATTCCAGCATAAGGACAGGAGTATTTTAATGTGGAATGGATGATAGATGCCTTCTTCAGTCACCATTTGTACATCAGAAGCACATGACTTGATCATATGTGCAGATGCCCCTGGTGGAAATTTCCAGGAACTTTGGACTAAAGCTGATACAGGTGTGTGGCTTTGGTGGAGTAATACTTTGTTACTTTATGTGTGCATATTGGTCTACTGTATGCACGTGTACACGCTTGTGTGTGTATATATATATCATACAGGTGTACATGCATAGTGCATGTGTGTGCTGGTACATGTGGAGGCTAGAAGTCAACAATGGCTGTCTTTCTCAGCTTACTTTTTGAGGGAGGTCTTTCATTAAACCTAGAACTCATGGGTTCGGTTAGAGTTGCTAGCCAGTGAGCTCTCCAGAGCCGCCTGCCTCCACACCCCCAGCACTGAAGTACTTGCCAAGTTCTGTGCTTTTACGAACCTGACATATCTTCCAGAGGGGCTTAAGTCTGACAGGCTTTGAAATTTGCTTGCACATCTTAGATGCTCTTATGTTTTTCTCATCTGTAGCGGAGCAGAGTTATCTTGGGACCCAGAGGGACAGCATCACTTTTTATTGTCACTTTTTATCTGCTCACTTGACTTCTTTTGTCATCTTCATTTCCTAAGTGTAGCACCCGATCCTGTGGGACTGAAGTGTCACTTTGGCTGGTGAAGTCAGTTGAACTTCACCTGTGGCTTGCTTAGAGCAGGTTTGGTTTTCCTGGGCTCTTTCTCCTACTAAAGCCTCTCCAGGTCAGTTGATCTAGGCATTAAATTAGCTTTCTGGGACCCTCAAGATGTGTGCTTTGTGCTATTTAAAAAAGAAATTCAGGTGTCAGGAGGGAGCTGTGACTCACAGGTCAATGAATCACCTTTCTGATACTTGTTTATCTTTGGCACATCAAGGATCCCAGCTCCTGTCCTCTGCTTAATTTCTTCCCACCAGATTTTCCCACAAACTTAACTTCTTACCATTTCATACGCTCCGATGAAACTCTGTTTTACATGCTTTCTTCTCTCTTGGGACTTAGCTTGTTTGCCAAGTTAGTTCCTGAATTTTAGTCAAGTGGTTCTTTTTCTTTCAAGTCACTTTTTCTTTAAAGCCACAGAGATCTTGGGGGCTGTGGAACGAAGGCGTGCGAGGTCAGTAATTATAAAAAGCAGGAACCTCAGTCTTCAGAGAGACCCGGACTTCTTTCTGCTGTGTTTGTGTTTAGTGAAAGTTTGTTTTCAGTGGCTAAAGCAGATGCCACAGTGAGTGCCTCCCAAGCCCTAGCATCTCAGGTTTCCCCTGCAAAGCGAGCTGGGCTAAAGATTATCTAAGGTCCCTTTGAACTTGGCACTGTCCACTTGAATTCACATGTGCTTGTAAAGAAGAATCCTTGTTATGAACGGAGGCACAGAGGAGCAGATCCTCAGGCCCTTTGGTCTCCAATGCAAACACATTATAGTGAAAGAAGTGTTTGTATTTCCTTCTGTAGACTCCCAGCAGGCACCACAGTGATGGAGTACATGAGCACTGGAAGTGACGAGAAAGAAGAGATTGATTTATTAATTAAGCATTTAAACGTGTCGGAAGTCATAGACATAATGGAAAACCTTTATGCAAGTGAAGAGCCAGCAGTGTATGAGCCCAGCCTGATGACCATGTGTCCAGACAGCAATCAAAACAAGGACTGCTCGGAGTCACTGCTTCGGAGTGGCCAGGAGGTGCCCTGGCTGTCCTCTGTCAGATATGGGACCGTGGAGGATCTGCTTGCATTTGCAAACCACATCTCCAATACGACAAAGCATTTTTATGGACGCCGACCACAAGAATCTGGGGTTTTATTAAATATGGTATGTTTCTTCTCATCATTTGAGTGCAGTGTGCTCGGCTTTGCTGGGATGCTTCATTGAGTGCACAGTGGCATTGAACTTGACTTAGAATGGCTGCCAGATACAAGTCTTAAAGAATGTGGGTACTGGTAAGAATCACCTTTTTCTTACAAATGGGAAGGAGAGCTTCATGCAAGTTCCACTGTAGGGGCCTATAATTTAGTAGTGATCCCATGAAGAAGCAATTAGGAATATCCTTTGTTTACTCTAGGGCATGAACCCCTAACTGTACCCTCAACCCTTACAGATTTATTTTGACAATTTATTTTTTCCATTAAAGGCTCATTCATTATATACACGAAAGAGACGGTCTTAATTGGAGTTCATCAGCCAAGAAACAAGGGTCTTAATAATTTAGAAAACAGAATTATTTTCGCTTACCATCTTCGGTTAAATTTGGTTCTGGTAGAACTCCAGCTTACAGGTGGCAAATAGCTACCCACAGATTCACTCTCTTTAAGTGGTGATGACCCACAGTGATGGAGTTGCTTAGTCATCCCAAGTATGCAGATAATCCAAAAATATTGTGACAAGTCTTTGTTGCCACAGTAGTTGGTCAGGTGGAGTGTTTAGGTGTGGCTGGCATTCAGTCAGGTCCTTATTGTGTCAAAGGTGAATATGTGGGCGATGGTTAAAAAGGTGATCTAATTTTGTAAAAAGAACAGTTGGCAAAAGAGTAGGCGGTAAGTTACAAACGTGCCTGTTGGTAGAGATGGCACTCTTGCTTGGTGTGTACAAATGGCAGCATGGTTCATGCTGGGGGAGCTCTTCCTGACGGGCCTGAGTTGGGACAAAGGACACAGCTATAGTAATAATAGTCTTAATTGTCTCATTTATTTGATGAAAAGTAGCACAGTAATTTAGGTCAGCTATGAAGTGAGTTGTTTGTCAACTGTGTTTGGCTCAGTAAGAAGCAAGCTCACATTCTGCATAGGGGTGTGACTTCCTTTGGTGTGGGTCTACCACGCTGCATTTAACAGTGGACTAAACGCTTTGTCTGTAGGATGTGACTTCATTCTATAAATGGGAATTCATCATTTGAAGCAGTAGCCATACCTGATTTTCTCAGCCAGAGTAAAACTAGAGCTTCAGAATAACACACGTGAACGTGACAAATGCAGTGTGCATGTACTTCTCTCCTTTTCTTACGTATTTGGTAAAGGAAGACAGGCAGGATAAACTGATCATCCTTGCCCTCTCTGTATTTATATAGAGACTTGGGTGCACTTTCCCTGTACACAGGGAGTACTGGGATATTTTAGAGACTCCCAGAAAGTGGTTTCTTCTTCTCTTTAGGAGTAGAACCAGAAGAGCTAACGCAGGAAGAGTGGGAAACCACAGTCATCAGAAGAATGTACAAACTTGACCAGCAAAGGTACAACTGAACGGTTGTCATTCCTTGCTAAGGAGCCCATGCTCAATATATGAGCAAATCCAAACTAAAAAGAAAATTACCAACCAAAGATACCATAAAGACAGGGCTCCTAATAACCTCAAAAAGCACTTGTATTTTCTTTTAATGCCAAAGAATATAAAATATAAGGCAAGAAGACCAGAAAGAATGGGATGATAGGAAGCAGTATAGCTCATGGGTGAGTGGAGCCATCTCTATTAGACCTGGGGGCTGGGCCTCTCAAGACTGTATTTGACTTTCCCGATACTGGCATTAAAAATGAAACTGTTCCCTGTAGCTGGTGGCAATCTGTCACACCTGGGTGCCTCATAAGTCATTGCCTATGCAGTGGTCTCTGTCGTAGGTGTGGCTTTTGACCCCACTGACTCTGGCATGGAGCCTCTGTGGAGCCATCTATTATCTAATCAAGAGATTTCTTTTCTCATCCTTCATCTACAGACTTAGCAGAGCTGTGTGCATTGGGCTAGCTTTTCTGCTCCTTATCTCTCTGTGTTAGAGAATTAGCTGCCACCTAGATTGGGTCCATATATGTCCGCAAAAGCTTCCTACCTAGGGACAGAAACCTTTCTTTACCTACGTGTTTATTTGCTAGGCATACCTGGACAGCCATGGTGTATCTGGCTATTCCAAATGCTGGATAGTGTTCTGGTAGTCTGTGCCATGGGGATCTCTCTGCTAGTGCTGCAGGAAGCAAGTGAACAGGTATAATATAATAGCACACACTCAGCCACTGCGGTACCTGCACTCTGACAAGATTTCTCACAGCCTTGAGTGTGAGGAGGGGAAGGGAAAAGGAGGACGTTGGCACAGGCTTGCAAGAAGGACTGGTACCCATGCCAAGGTGTAAACATCACATTGGAGCCGGCTAAATGAAGAGTTTTCTATGAAGGAACAGCATGTGCAAAGGTTCACAGGCATAGAGACCTGCTGTGTTCTGGCTGCCAGCACACAGAGTACTGCAAAGTTAATTAGACAGGATGGAGAGCTACAGATTAAAACAATAACCCAAAGCATGGGGATGTGGCCTGGTTCTCCCCGGTGTATTTATATGCATGCTACTTCCCTTAAAATAACATTATGTTAAAGATTGCACTAGTATCCAACAGATCCCAAGGAAAGAGGAGTCTAGCCTAGGAACTGCTCTGTGTCAGAGTGCAAAGTTTTTTTTTATAACCACTTCATACGTGATCTGGAGTCAAACAAAAACGAGTCTCCAGGCATTCAACCCTGAGGATTGTATATGGAGTCCCCTCCCCCGCCCCCACTCCACAAAGCGCCCCTCCTCTTGGATTCGTTCGCTCACAGTTACTGGTGTGACCTTCAGAATGATGACCCTCATGGGCTGAGGAGTCAAATCCTCCACTTGTTAGATGTTAGAATCAGGCAGTTCACAGTACTGGCAGAATATTCTGACTTGTTCCAGACCGATGAGGAAGAGCCATCACATACCACATTCAGTGCCGCATTTGTCAAGTTCTTCTTACATACAACCAAATACATCTCTGATGCCCCCTTACCTTAGAGTCTACTCTGTGGCCCCTCCCACCTCCTGTCAGTATGTATGATGAAATGCCATGATGGTCAAGAGTTTTGAATTAAGAACCTGGCATGTAGTTTGCCTTTGAAATGGAAATTCTTACTACCTGTCTTACTAACCAGAACCTGAACATGGCGATCCATTTATGTTCCCAGGAGGGTAGGAGAGATACAGCTTAGCCTTTCTTTTAGCTAATCTGTCTCCATGGATATAGCTGAAGACCACTCCTACTTCAAAGAAACTGGGTCACACAGCTCACTCAATAAAATACCTGAGGACTGTTCTCAGGTACTGTCCCCTGTGTGGTGTATAGAGAAAAGCAGTCTGGAGGAGAGGCTAGGTGCCATATGTTGAGTGTCTGCCTTGGAAAGTGACTTTGGTAAGTTGGAGGACTGGTAGAAATAAAAGCACAGGGTTCTGCAAGGTTGTTTGGAGCCCTAGAAAAAGGAAATTAAGGATAAAAATCCATATCAAGCAAGAGAAGGGAAGACCTGGAGTTAGGGAGAGAGCTAGAAACACTGTAAATTGCTCCTTGGCTGGGACTTGGGCCTTACTGGTTGAGTTCGGGCAGCTTTGAAGAACTGAGTCTGCATCCTAGCGTGGCTTTAATTACAGCCTTCTGGAACCCCAAAGGCTCTTACATAAAGAGTGGGTGCTCTGGCTGTGGGATTAGGCAGAACCAAGTGCAGAACCTAATTCTGGCATCAATTGGAGAGTTGCTTCATCCCTTGGAGCCAGCCACAGCTACGCAATGGAAAGAAAAATAGAATGTAGCTCAGGCTGGCTGTAGATTTTAATGAAATAATGCAAAACAGCTAAGTAAGCATAGGTCCTCATTTAGCTCTCAGAGTGTGGTGGCCGATCCTTCCCTATGTCGCCTTGCATAGAATAAGGGGTGGGGATGGGGGAGGTGGTTCATAGCACTCTTCAGTTTGGTACGAAGCCAAACTTTCACGAACATGGGTTAAACCCTGAGATGGTTAACTAGAACATTCTGTGATGACAAGAAGGAAGAGGACCCCAATCAAGTGCTGCCAGGGCCCTAGCTCTGTTTAAGTGTGGAAGAGGCCACCACCACAATGTCCTCAGCAGTGAGGTCACAGTCACAAGAGGCAGCACTTCTTTGGAGAGGTGGTCATCATATTTTAAATGAGATAAGAGCATGGTGTCTATTTCTTTGAAGAACCTGTACAAGGTTATAGCTCAGCAAAAGCACCCTGTAAACATTAAGTTTTAATATCCATTTAACATTAACCTTGCATATTCAAGTATTGGGTTAGTCTTCACTTCCTTCCCTGGTGAGCAGCGAGCACACATTTGTGGACTGTGGAGCTAAGTTAGCAATGATGGAGGTTGAGTGAGCAGTGCTTGGTCCGCCTCTAGTGGCAAGGGGACATCCAGTTGGATCTACAGTTGCATCAAGTGCTTGTTCTTCTTTCATGGGCTAGGCTTCGGCTAGGCTTAGGCTAGACTCCACATTCTCCTCAGCTCTTAAGGCAGCTCAATCCTCCTTCACTCCTAAATCCTAGGGTGATATCTCAGGCCATATTAATCACACCAAGGAAACAGCTGGCATTTTAGGAGACTGTCCCTCAGAACAGTTTAGATCAGTGGTTCTCAATCTGTGGGTCACAAACCCACAGGGGTTGCACATCAGATATCCTGCAGATTAGCTATTTGTATTATAATTACAACAGTAGCAAAATTACAGTCATGAAGTAGCAATGAAGTAATTTTATGGTTGGGGGTCACCACAACATGAGGAACTGTATTAAAGGGGCACAGCTTTAGGAAGGCTGAGAGCCACTGCTTTAGACAGCTTTAAAACATGTGTTCCAGGCATGTTTCCCATGGACTACCATTTTATTTGAGTTAGAGTGTTCACTTCTCATTTATTTATTTAGTGTTCTTCCCATGTAGCCCTGACTGGCCTAGCCCTCACCATTCTATTCCCTCTGTCTTCTCAGTGCTGGTATTTCTGGAGTGTCCCACCACGGTGGACTTGGGTGGACATCCTCTCATCCCACATTGCTCTCAGGATATAGCTTTTGATGTTTTGATAGAGCTGATTTTGTTCTTGTTCTTTGTGCCAAAGCGTGTTTTATTTGTTGTCTATGTATGTAGTGCTGGATGTCAGGCCCAGGGCCTTCTGAGAACTAGGCAGGTGCTTTACCACTGAGCCACACTCCCAGCCCAGATCCACTTGTTCTGAAAGATCTGATTTTAAAGGTTTTTGCTCATGAACCCTTTGAGGTCTGGGCCCACCTATCTCTGCTCATGGCTGCCTCCTCAGCAAGCCCATCCCAGGGCACATAGTTGGCATGCATTAAATTAAGCAAGGGAGCCAAAGAGAAACAACTCTGCCCTTCCTTATTTATGTAGCATTGTCAGCTCATGACTGGTATCACTGGTTCCTCAGTTCTCCCTGAGCCCCAGTTAATTTCCACGCGCTCTCTGTGTGCATCCTGGGTGAGTAACAGCTAGGCAGACAAACAGGTTAGCACATTTTAATAGAATCAAGTCAACCTCCAGGCTGGGGTGCAGCCTTCATTTTCAGTCTTTGGGTCACTGTCGTCAGACTCTTTAGATAAATAATTTTTCAACTTCTATTTGGCAGCTAACTACTCACAAGCATTTGGAAATATGAGCAGGTTGGACCAGGAACTTGTGTCTGTTACAAGCTTTCTCTGGCTTGCTCAAGTTCTAAATATAGCCTGTAATGTCAGAATTACACAAGGAACCACTGCATCGAAGGGCTGTGTATAAGAATGTTTCTAAAATAGTCTCTACTGAGTGGGCCTCACTTTGGCATCTGTATTTTCTTATAGGTGATCAGTCCCCAGAATGGTCGCTACCAGATCGACTCAGATGTTCTCCTTGTCCCGTGGAAGCTGACATACAGGAACATCGGCTCCGGTTTTGTTCCTCGGGGAGCCTTTGGAAAAGTGTACTTAGCGCAAGACATGAAGACGAAGAAAAGAATGGCATGCAAACTGGTGTGTGCAGCCACACTGTGTGTCTGACTCCTTGGCTTAGGGTTATTTACCCTCACACTGGGTCTTACCTAAGGTCCCTATCTCAAAGTATCTGTCATTTCTGGAATGGCTTGTGGCCTGGAACCATTCAGCTCCTACATCTCTACTTAGGTGTCTTGTAGCTTGTAATCTAATTGAAAGAACGTTTTGGTGTGCTTTGCAATGGCTTGGATAACACCATCTCCCTTAGATCGGAGTAGTGGGAGCCTGAGATGGAAGATATCGGCTATTGTCCCCTGGGGAGGGGGTCCATGGCAGGCAGCAGAGACTAGGAAGACAGGGTGTTCCTTACGACTGCAGAATTATAGGGCTGAATTCAGTTGTACCAATTGCTGATATGACACTATCTCTTATTAAGCAATGACTGTTTAAAATTAATGTATTGATATATCAGAGGACTGCTGGACAGACTTTCAGCTGAAAATGTACACATCTGGAGTGGCCCAGTAACCCACTGCTTAATGACACCCAGAGGTGTATCCATTTGTGGGACTATTCTGGGATGTTCATTTGAGCACTGTTTGCTGAAGTAGCATTCTGAGACCTGTGCAGGTACTGACAGGTGAATATCTGTACTCTGGAACACTGGATCACAAAGAGAATGAATGGCTTACAGCTAAAGTAGTGTGGATGCATCACAGATCCCTTAAACTCAGAGAGCTGGGCACAGAATAAGGTCTAATGTATGAGCTTTTATTTGTATTAGGAGCAAAAACAGAACCACAAATTCATCTGCTAGATGCTATGATCATAGGGGACCCTTGGGACATAGTGACTGCAAAGAGTCAGGGGATTCCTGGTGGAGTCTGGTATTTTTGTTTTAGTTGGGAATTGCATCTGCAGTGACAGTAGGCAGGTCACTGGGTTTGACATCATTTTAAAGTATGATGAAGTTAAATATTATTTTCTACTCTTTTGGTGGTGCTTGGAATCGAGCCCAGGATCTCACTTATCCACAGAAAGTTCTCGACCACTAGGCTGCATCCCCGGCCCCTGTGTCCACTCTTGATTTAGCAAAAAAGTAAAATAAAGAATAGTTGCCAGATGCCATGTTTCAGTCTCTCCCAAACTACCCACGAGACAACAATGTGTTGTCTTTAATTTTCTCTTTCATTATGATTCAGTGACTTCATATTATCACACAGTTAGGTGAAATATTGGAAAACACAGTGTTCTAGGAGCCATGGAGATGAAGGTATCGATCATAGGGAATTCTCAGCTCAGTCAGTATTTTGAAACCTTGTTTGGATTCCTAAACTCTAAATGAAGTGAGTTTTTCCCTATCTTGTTTTTTAATATCTAAAAAAGTTCATATCTAAAGATGACATGATGATGTAGAAGTAGGTCTGTGGTAAACATTTCTTGACACCACAGTGCTCTGTCATACACACCAAAGTGTCCTTGTGTTATTTTGGCTTCTGTTTTTCTGGTTGATTCGTATTGTCTGGCGTTTGTTTGTTTTATTGTCCTCAGGTCGTTTAGCCTATTGTCCCTGTTTTGTGTTGCTAGATCCCTGTAGATCAATTTAAACCATCGGATGTGGAAATCCAGGCCTGCTTCCGGCATGAGAACATTGCTGAATTATATGGTGCCGTCCTGTGGGGCGATACTGTCCATCTCTTCATGGAAGCAGGCGAGGGAGGGTCTGTTCTGGAGAAGCTGGAGAGCTGTGGGCCCATGAGAGAATTTGAAATTATTTGGGTGACGAAGCACGTTCTCAAGGGACTTGATTTTCTGCACTCAAAGAAAGTGATTCACCACGATATTAAACGTGAGTAGTCGGCTCTGCCTTGTTGCTGTTTAATGGGGCAAGTGAGAGGCTTTAACCCAAAAGTACTCAGCGGCAGGTACTCAGCGGCAGGCAGCTCCTGCAGACAGATTCCTTCCCTGTGCTCCTGAAGGGGCTCCTAGAAGGAAGCCAGATTGCTAAGAATGTTAGCAGTCAGAAGGGAGGCTGAGGACTGGAAACCGATACAAGTATTATGACCACATGTCTGTCAGATGTGCTGTCTCTGTCCTTGTATTGTGATTTTAAAACAATTCAGCACTCAGGGCATAGCTCAGTGGTAGAACTCCTGCTTAGCCCATATGAGGCCTTGGGTTTGATACACATACACACATACACACAGAGAGAGAGGGAGGGAGAGGGAGAAGGAGAGGGAGAGGAAGAGGGAGAGGGAGAGGGAGAGGGAGAGGGAGAGGGAGAGGGAGAGGGAGAGAGAAGGAGGGAATGAGAGAGAGAATGTTTATGTAATGCAAGCATGTAGGCATATATTTTTGAGTAACAAAATAGCCTCTTAATTTTGAGCCATAATTTGGCAACAATTCATTAAACAATATCCTAAAAAAACCAAATTGTTAAAACTCAGATTTAGTATAGAAATAAACCAGAAAGACAAACTATAAATCTTTAACACCTAATGCTGAATTGGACAAACAGCTTTAATCAGAAACACACACACACACACACACACACACACACACACACACACACACCTATTTTTTTTTAACAACGCTGGCTTGATAGTAGACGCATTATCTTTTTGAAGCCGAAGCCTTGAGCTTCCCTGATGGCTGTAGCGTGTAACCACCCTCACTAGGTGGGTTCCTAACAGGCCTCAGGTGGCTTCCACCTGGCCTCTCCCCTGCTTGTCTCTTCTGGGTTGAACTGCCTGTGTCATTATCAGAAGCATTTCTTTCTGTTCTGCTTGGAATTCATTGTTCTAGATGAGGTTTTCCTGTTGGGTTAGGGTGAGTTAACTCACATTAAAAACCCCTCTCGTTGCAGCTAGCAACATTGTATTCATGTCTACAAAAGCTGTTTTGGTAGATTTTGGCCTGAGTGTTCAAATGACTGAAGATGTCTATCTTCCCAAGGACCTCCGGGGAACAGAGGTAATTAATTGTACTGGTGTGAAAATTGTTACTGTCTTGTTAAGAATACAAGTGATGGTCTGGAAAGCCTGTGGCAAACAGCAAGGAAGGGGGCAAAATGACAACACTGAATGATCCTTGTCACCAGAACAAGCTCATTTTACTTTTTACCTTTTTACTATTTATATGATAAGACTTTAAATGTGCATGGTTATATTTATAGGCATTCTTTATTACTATGTTTATGTATACAACACAAAGCACTTACAGGCAATCCAGTGCCAAAACAGAGGACCAATTGAGCGTTCCTAATCCAAAAGTCTAGAAAGCTAGGCAAGAGCTAGAGAGAGGTCATTGAGCAAAGTGCTTGCTACATAAGCCCGAGGACCTGAGTTCAAATCCTGTGAACCCACATAAAGCCAGGTGTGGTACATCCAAAGACAGGAGTCTCCCCGAAGCTCTCAAGAGAGTAGTCTGGTGTACAGGGCTATGAATAAGAGATCCTAGTTCAAGGTAGGAAGTGTCACATGTATGAGCGTTGAGTCTTGGAGAATAAGGATTTAGTTTCTTATTTTCTGAGGATTTGGGCTCTAAATTCTGGGTAACTTTTTAAACAGAACTACCACATCATTATATATCAAATTATGAAGACTACTGTAACTCTTGGTTCAGTACATCTTCCCTGCCCTGGCTGTTAGCATTTGCTGAGGATTGGCCACCAATGTCTGCCTGCCTTTCCTCCTTAGGGATAGCTTAAGCTTGGCGTCCTGAGCTCAGGCACACCCTGTGTGAATCTGTAGTGATAAAATGTAACTAGTCTGCCAGTCGAAGTTCACTGGGTCTAAATAAGCTCCTGTGATTCTTTGGTTTTAATTTCTGTGAGTCAGGCCTCACTATACAGCCCTGGCTGACCTGGAACTCATAATCCTCCTGCCTCAGCCTCTAGCTCCATAAGCCTCTTTTAAATTAAAGAATGTTTGTTTCCTGCTTCTTAAGAGAGTTTTGCCACAGTAGAAAGTCTGATCAAGCTTAATGCTCAGGACTTTGTCTTTGGAAGGCGTCTCAGCACTTTTTGGCATTAGTCAGGAGTGCAGTTCTGGGACATCCCACCCCTTTCCCTGGAACCAGTTTGAGAAACAAAACTATTTATGGTATTAGAGAAAAAAATACCTTTTTCTTCCTGGCAGTGCAGTCAAGTTGAAAATTATGCAATGTTGGGGAAAATCTTGGTTGTCCGGGATTCTCCACCAGGATGGTTGGGTGTAGAATCACAGACCTCAGTCATGGATAGAGTTTCTTCTTACTTGAGTTTGGGGTAGCTCAGGCCGGCCTCAGATGCACTGTAGAGGCTAGGCTGGCCTTACACTCAATGTCCTCATGCCCTTGCCTCATATGTATCACAGCCATCTGGCTCCTGCGTAGTATTTAGATGAAGGATTTTCAGCCAATGCTAATTTCCAGATATTCAGACCAAAACTGGCCTTGGTGTCTTCTTATACCTGCCCCATCGACTTTCTCCCTTGTACGAGCTGCACGGTGCTCACAAACGAAGTCTGATTGTGATCAGTGTGCACAGTGAAGTCCTGATGCAAATTTTGAGCAAGTCTTCTTTTACTCCCTGTATGAAAGAGTAAATTAGATTACTAGCCAGGCAAGCGGGCAGGCTTAATTCCATTAAAATGTGTGACCACTCCACTCTTCCGAAGGCAGTATCTGTTTTAAATTTCTGCAGTACAGTTCACAACTACAGACTGCACCTCTGGATAGCGCCCTCTCCCTCTCCCTCTCCCTCTCCCTCTCCCTCTCCCTCTCCCTCTCCCTCTCCCTCTCCCTCCCCCTCCCCCTCCC
>NW_021604747.1:695086-695301 GCF_004785775.1 Grammomys surdaster | reverse complement strand
CTGTGTCTGTGACAGCCCTACACCCTGTGTCTGTGACAGCCCTACACACTGTGTTTGAGACAGCCCTACACTCTGTGTCTGTGACAGCCCCACACTCTGTGTCTGTAACAACCCTACACTCTGTGTCTGTGACAGCCCCACACTCTGTGTCTGTGACAGCCCTACACTCTGTGTCTGTGACAGCCCTACACCCTGTGTCTGTGACAGCCCTACAC
>NW_021604747.1:678102-695076 GCF_004785775.1 Grammomys surdaster | reverse complement strand
CTGTGTCTGTGACAGCCCTACACCCTGTGTCTGTGACAGCCCTACACTCTGTTTCTGTGACAGCCCTACAGTCTCTGTCTGTGACAGACCTAACTACAGATGATTGGTGACCAGGGTTGTCTTTTACCTTTTCATCTTAAATTTAGTGAAATTTAGAGAAACTATCCCTACTTACTCAGCATCAACTTGGGAAATCAAATGAAAATTATGCTGTATTATGTTTATTTTTTACCTCAATTATTTTGGGGGGACAAGGTCTCTCAGTCTGTAGCCCAGACTATCCTTGAGCTTGTGGCATTCCTTCTGTTTCAGGCTCAGAATGTGCACACTCTTGCTGTATCGGGCATTTGCTCTTTAGTCACTGGGATATTTGACAGGTATATAGTTTATTTTTGTAGGTTTTTTGCTTCTAATCCACTGGTGTAAAAACCCTGAGGATTCTGCCACCATTTGGCAATTAAATGGTAAATGGGAAAAGTATAGGTGCAGTCTCAGCTAAGTCTAAAGCAATTGGTGTTTTAATAGACAGTTGCATGTAACTGATGAACATCTATAGAACTCAGACCAGTGGAAGTCAGTAGGTTCAAAAAATCTAGACCTTTGCCATCAGATCTGCTGTGTGTTCGGTCCAGGGAAAGGACTGCTCTTTGCCATATTGCAGTGATGGCTCCATCCAAAGCGTTCTCACTCTAGAGAATGTGTTGGCATTTTCCTTGGCTTGAGGGATAGATACTGCAGTAGCATTCCCTCTGAAAGCCAGGGCATGCAGCAAATACCACAGAGGCAAAGAGGCAGCTTCTAGAACTGGACAGGGAGAAGAAGGGCAGATAAATGAAGCTTTCCTTGTCTTTTTCAGATATACATGAGCCCCGAGGTGATTCTGTGTAGGGGCCATTCCACAAAAGCAGACATCTACAGCCTTGGAGCCACGCTCATCCACATGCAGACAGGCACCCCACCCTGGGTGAAGCGCTACCCTCGATCGGCCTATCCCTCCTACCTGTACATAGTAAGTGAGAGTCAACTGAGCTTCGTGCAGTGACTCCCACCACCTCATCCCAGAGAGATGGGGAGACGAGAGAATTGTGACCAGGAGAGGTGCCTACCAATTCCGTTATTGACATGAAAGGCTGTTCGAATGCAAACTCATGGAAATTTACATGCTACCCCTTTGTGTGATATGACACACTTAGAAGCATCAGATTCTGACAACTCTGTCAGTTTTTTTTTTTACAAGAAGAAAATACAGTATTACTGCTTTCTGTTTCCCTCAACCTCCCTTTGCTTTGCTGAACAGCCTGCCATAGAACAGAGCATGGGAGGAGGCAGATGCAGGTATTTCCCTGTTGTTGCAGCCACCTCTGGATCCCCATAAGAAGCTGCCATAGCTAATTTAAACCCAGCTTTAAGCCAAAGCTGGTTTAATCACCCCTAGGAATTTGGAGAGTATTTGCTAGGTCATACAGTGGGGCATAGGTCTCTCCTCAGCCTCTACTGCAGAAGGTCTGTCTCTACTTCATCCATGCTTACAGAGCCGATTTGTTGACAGATTCACAAGCAGGCACCTCCCCTGGAAGATATTGCTGGTGACTGTAGTCCAGGCATGAGGGAGCTGATAGAAGCCGCCCTGGAAAGGAACCCCAACCACCGCCCCAAAGCAGCAGACCTACTGAAACACGAAGCGCTGAATCCCCCAAGAGAGGACCAGCCACGATGTCAGAGTCTTGACTCTGCCCTCTTTGAACGGAAGAGACTGCTGAGCAGGAAGGAGCTAGAACTTCCTGAGAACATTGCTGGTAGGACACCCTGCTGTGTTCGTGTGGGTGTATGCCTGTGGGTGTGGAGCCTCTGGCCTCTCTCCTCCTGTCCACAGCAAAGTTCTGATGTGGGTCATGAACGCACTTGCATGTTTAGTGTGTGTGTGTGTGTGTGTGTGTGTGTGTCTTATTGGGTAGTGGGGGGAATGAAGATCTGTCATGATGACACATGCTTGTAATCTTGGATAGGGCAGTCAGAAGTTCAAGGTCAGCATCAATTACTTGAGGCTTTGTCTCAAAAGCAGAAGAAGTTGGACGTGGTGACACAGGCAGGAAGGCCACAAGATCAAAGCCTGCCTGGATTATGGGGTTTGAGTTCAAGGCTACCCTGGGCAGCTTAGTGAGATATAATGAAATAATTATCTTGATGAATGAGATATCTTGAAATAAAATGTAAAACAGTTGCTGGAACTATAACTTGGAGACAGAACACTTCACTGGCATGTACAAGGTCTGAGTTCCATCACCCACAACACACAAACACACACACACCCTCAGTACACACACGTATACACATGCTCAACACACATACATACGCTCAACACACAAACACACACACACCCTTAACACATACACATACACACACACTCAACACACAAACACATGCTCAACACACACACACGCTCAACACACAAACACACACACACCCTACACACACACACACACATGCTCAACACACACACACCCTATACACACACACACACACACACACACACACACACGCTCAACAACACACATACACTCAACACACAAACTACACACATACACCCTCAACAACACACACACACGATCATGCACACTGAGGAACCAGACACGTCTGTAGAATTTAAGACACAAAGATTGCCCAGATGATAGCACAACATAGTGTCTCCTTACCTAAACAAAACAGAAAGGGGCTGACTTCCTGAGGATCATGCAGTATCTTCTGAGAAACTGAAGAAAACATCTAGGCAACACTTTGGATCAGCTCACCCATCACCAGAATTCTAGCCAGGTTCAGTGTAAACTGAGGTAACATGGTCATTGGATGTTGCCTCTGATTTGCATTATTTGAAACAGAGCCTAGCCTTTGACTTTAGAAACAAATGGAAAGTGGCGGCCTGCTGGCTGGGCTTCTGGGTAATTCAGCCTTGGTTCCACATGGTGAGAAGGTCTGATGCCACCTTGCTTTTTTGTCTTCTGCTTGAAGTCTCCATGTCAGCTATGAATCCTTGCCACCTAGGAGAGCCGGTGTATTCCATCCCCACCTCCTGAGCCTGGAGAAGGCTTCTTCTATTCACTCACGTAGGCCCAAAGTCAGAAGTCAAGCCTGGAGTGCCTGTCTTTCTTTATACCTGTCTAATCTCAGTGTATCTAGTGGAGGAAATGTGGTGCTGACAAATATGCCAGAGTTTCTACTCCATTCCTTGTCTTCATTGACTCCCTTGAACCCTGTGATCTGTGTGTTATTCCATAAGTAGCCTAGGGTGTTCTTAAGGCCATCTGTGTCAGAGCCGTCAGAGCCACAGCTGGGACTGTCTCTTGAGCTCCACAGGGTTGTTCCTTAGCAGAAGGGACATGGAACTTTTGCATGCTGAGCTGTCCAATCATTTATATCATTTTTCCATTGTTTCCATGTTGCTTCTGCAGATTCATCATGCACAGGCAGCACCGAGGAGTCTGAAGTGCTCAGGAGACAGCGTTCCCTCTACATTGACCTCGGAGCTCTGGCTGGCTATTTCAATATTGTTCGTGGGCCACCAACCCTGGAATATGGCTGATGGATGGCTTTGTTGGCAACAAAGTAGGATGGATATTTTTCTCCTGGATGTTGGTTTTGCAGACCCTGCACAGCAGCTCCAGACAGTGAATTTTACCCAATTTTTTAGGGGGTAGGGTGGTCTCTAGTGACATAGGAATGTCTCAGCTTTGTGAAGCTACTCTGGCATGTCTCAAAGCCCAAAGTTCTCATTTCTCAGGTGGTGGGACTAGACAGAAGGGAGTCGTGAGCTCAGGGAAGGATCTTTTCTGGTGACAATTTCATTCACTTTGCACTTTGATGGGCATTTAAAAAAAATAGCCCTCACAAGATAGTAACCTAAGATTCCTGTTCTTGGTTCTGATCTAAGCATGGGCTCTTCCTTCAACTCAGAAGCCCTGATCTGTGTATATAGAGGTGTGTATTATATGGTAACTCTTTGATCCTTGGTTGGTAGACTCTAGTGTAAGTTTAATTAATTGTATTTTGGGTGACTAGAACAACTTTAATATTATAGCAATACACTGGACTAGTGTCTCACAGATGGCTGATTTACTCAGAGCCGCCCAATAGCAGACTACCAGTGACAGTTTCTGTTATGTTCCTATGGAAACACCGTGTACTGTACATGCTATGCTTAAAACATTTAAAACACAATGTTTTAAATGTGGACAGAACTGTGTAAACCACATAATTTCTGTACATCCCAAAGGATGAGAAGTGTGACCTTCAAGAAAATGGAAATGTTTGTAAATTCTTGGTAATGCTCCTTTTGTAATTAATGAAACTAGTTTCTTTAAAGTGTTTCTATATTAAAATAGCATACTGTGTATGTTTTATTCCAAATTCCTTCATGAATCTTTCATATATATATATGTATATATTTTAACATTGTAAAGTGTGAATATTCTTATTTAAAGTATATTTTTACATTATGCAAGTGAATGTCAACATTTTAGTCAAATGTGACTCGTCCAATAAACCAAATAAACTGAGTATTTTGTCTTAATTTTTGAGATTGTATATTTCTCAGCTGGGTCACAGGGTTGGGATAGATGTTGGAGGGAGAGGGTACATCTCAGGCACCAGAAGCTTTGCTATTGGCTGGCTCCTCTGCTGCCACCATGGAATGACTTCATGCTGAATTGGTAAATGCTATATCCTTGGATGGCTGCGCTAACACAGAAAAACGAGCGCTATTCTACACCATCTTGTGTCTCGTGTCTATAGTTATACCACCTTGAGTACAGGCTTGCAAACTATTTACTTGTGAATGCTAACTCTAGTACCTAACCGGCTTATAAGGCAGATCACATACACCGAATTCCAGTGGGGACTGGTGAATGGGAAGGCACATGAGAGTTCACCCACTAAGTGAATAGGATGCGACCTTTCCATACATGTTGGATACAGTGCACCGTGTGTCTGTGGTAGTCAGCATTCCAGCACTGTGAAAAAATGCCTGAGATATCTGGCTTTCAGGAAGGAAATGTTTATTGAAGTTTGGTTCAAGGTTTCAGAAGCTTCTCTCCGTGGCTGCTTGACTCTGTTGCCTTTGGGCCTATAATGAGGCAGTATAGCACAGTGGTGGTGTGCAGTGGAGAAGCTGCTCACTCCATGGCTCCTGAGAGAGAGAGAGTGAGGAAGAAGAGAGACACTGGAACCCAACATTCTCTTCAAGAAAACTGGCCTAGACATCTGACTTTATTCTTTAGACTGTGCTATCAAAATAGTGGCATGAGTTGGGAATATGGCAAAGCCATATCATGGTGTCTTGTAATTCCCATCACGTACACACACACACACACACACACACACACACACACACACACACACACACCTGACATGCATTCTTCTTAGGGAACATTTTGAGTTTTGTTTGTTTGTTTTATTTTTTTCTCAAGAGCCCAAAGCAAGTAAAGAGTGGGACAAGTGTTTGAGACTAGACTTTTCTGACTCAACCCCTTCCTCAGTCTGTTGCTTAGGGAGGGACCATCTTGCTGTAGGAGAGGCTCGACACACACTGTGGAATGCAGTGCCTTAGGTAAGGGCAGAGGTGAGGGTACCAAAAAACTGATGGAACTTCAGGCTCAGAACTCTTGACTTGTGTGACCCCAGCTGAGGCCTGAAAAGACTTGGATCTGCCTTTGATTTAGAGGTTTGTATTAATGGTGTCTGATTAAGGAGGTCCTCTGGGATCTCCTGGCCCTATCCTCTGCCTGAGAAACATAGTAACTTGATCTTCCATTGATGTTGCATTTCTTCACTCAAGGGAAAAGCCTGTGTTTCCTCTGGAGAGCCTGAGGAGACATTCTGTAGGTCTGAGGACAGCTTCATGCAAGTTCCACTGGCAGCCAAGTAGAATGTGCCCAGTTAGATGGCAGACCTGTTAATGGAGAATTGAAGTCTCATGGGGGTGGGGTTGGAGGTAGAGGGATGCTCCATGAGCAAAGAACTGTGCTGGTTCTGCAGGGTACACAAGAACCAAGGATTCTGGTGCTCCAAGCTGTCTAATCCCAGCAGAAAGGAAGCACATTCCATTTTGGAATTTTTAGAGGATTCTCAGTTTCAATTTATATCATCTATTTAAAAAAAAAGATATTTCTAGTCAGGTATTTAGTTGACATTTTATTTTTTGCCTAAGAGCCAGATTCTATCATCTTTTTAGTATAAGAAATGTAATCCAGAATCTCACATGTGCTAAGCAATTGTCTCAACTATAGAAAGCTGCTTTTAAAAGCCAGTTTCATCTGTGATGCCTAGAACATGCCCGTTAACAGTAACTTGAGCAGGTACCTACAGCAGCCTCCCACATCTTGCTCTGGACCACACAGGAACAGCATCAAGCCACACCCATCTGACAAGCTTTTGTGTGCTTGTGCAGGAACACGGCAGAGTTTGCACCTGCCACTGGGGCGGGGAGGTTGGGAAGATCCGAATGAAGAAGGAGCATGGTATAGGACACATCCTCTGCCCAGGAGAAACAGCAGACTCTTCAACAGCTGGCTCCCGATATACACATTTCTACTTCCTAGGTAGCTGAGGCTGCCTTTAGCTATTTCCTGGAAGAAGAGAGCATGTCCTTTATTGATTTTTTCATGCTAGGATCAACTTTGATGACTTGACCAAGTTATAGACTTCTGCTCCACCACTTATTGGAGAACCAGAAGTGTGCATAGCAGAAGACCTGCTTAGCCAGAAGTCAGTGAGTGACTCCAGAAGAAGGCTGTCTGAACATAGAAATTGACCTCCAGCTGGCTATGAGCAAAGCAATTTCTCACTACAACTCTTCATGGTGATGCCATGGGTTGATTCTAATTGGATCATGCTGGGAAAAACCCTGAGATTATAAGAGTAAAAAAATTGATATTATCATCTTTAATTGTCAGCTATTATCATCTTTGATTCATTAATTTAACCATTCAATGAAACTTCATCTTCCCATATGAATGTAAAATATTTTTTGGTGTGTGTGTATGTGTGTGTGTGTGTGTTATGTATGTAGACAATGGTCATGTTGCCAAAGCCCCATCATACCCCATCCTATTTTTTGATAGAGAGTCTCTCTCACTGAATCTCCCACTCATTCATTGACTACACTGACTGGCCAGTGTGATCTAGGAATCTGCTTGTGTCTACAACCTCAGCACCTTGGTGTAGACATGTACTGCTACATCTGGCATTCTCTTGTGGGTACAGGCCATCTGAACTCAGGGCCTCAGGCTTACACAGAAAGCACTTTATTGACAGAGCCATCTCATTAACCCCAGAAATCTAAAATTTTATGGAGAACTTTATTTGAATATATCTTTGAAGCCATCCATGTACAAATGGAAATATTCTTGACATTTTTTGCCTAATTAACATACATCTGAGAAATCAAAGAAGTTGAAAAGAAGGAATATTTTCAGCACAAAGAAGATTAATGAACAGCCTTGGAGCTAGGAGTGGAGGACACTTCTGGTTCATCCTCCTTCTTGAAGATACCTTCTCTGAACCCATAAGACTGAAGGGGGAGGAGTGGCCTTCAAATAGCAACAAGATGGTCTTCTGAATATTTCAGGTTTGAGTAAAAAGGAAAGGGCACACACAGATATGCACACACATACATATACACACATGCATATGTACATGCATGCACACACATACACATACACACACTCAGGTCCCCTCCTTTCTCTGATTAGGTGTTTATTCTGTTGGGAAATCCAGGTCTTGCCTAAGTTTTTATCTCCATAGGACAGACAGAGTCTGAGCAGTGCTCTAGAGCTGCTTAAGACATCTTTCAGCTTCTCTGGGTGGACTTAGCTGTAATTTAACTGGGATAGCCAGAAAGAGAGAGAATAAAAAGAAGATTCATTCCAATTTTCTTACTGAAACCCAAGAAGTACCTTGGTTAGGTCTGTCTAGCAGAGGACAGCTGTAGGAGAAACTATCCTAATTATTCCTTCAATACAGTGGCTCTAATTTTCCTTGTGCATTTCTTATTTCTTTTGAAAACTGGGGGTAGATTTGCATCTGGCCCCTGACTCAGTTTTTAGGAAACAAAATTGAATGACAAACAACTTATCAATCTGCCTCAGCTCCATACTCACTTGTTCAAAGAGCAGGGTGGGAAGCAGAGCCATTTAATTCTAACCGCAGGGTTTTACTAGCAGGATGAAGCACTGTTTTCTGCTTACTGCTTCTTTCCTAGTGTCCTTTGCCTGGGAAATCCCAGAGCAGAAGTAAGGCATTACATTATACTAATGCTAACTTCAGGGCATGGCGAGTTGATAATAGCTCTCTGGCTAGACTGACCAAGGTTCCCTTGAAAGGACAGTGAAAGACTAGACCTGTCACTGCTCACTGTCACCAGGAGTAATTGAGAATTGGCTGGAGGAAGGAGCTATGGAAGAAAGGCCAAATCAAAATGACATTATAGAAATGATATTGTTTAGGGATAGAAAACTAAGTCATGGCCTCTGCACTGAAGTTAGTGGAAAGAGATGAGAAACCATGCATGCCCAAGGGTCTCTGATGCTGTGCGTGACACTCCGCGGTCACACTTCACGAACCAACTCAGTGGCACTCAAGGACCTTGTCTTAGGGTTACTTTAATTATTATGAAACACCATAGCTAAAGCAACGTGGGGAGGAAAGGGTTTATTTGGCTTACTCTTCCATATCACTGTTCATCATTTAAAGAAGCTAGAACAGGAAATCAAACAGGGCAGGAAACTGGAGACAGAAGCTGAGGGTCAGAGGTCATGGAGGGGCATTGCTGACTGGCTTACTCAGCCTTCTTTATTATAGAGCCCAGGACCACCAGTCCAGGAATAGCACCACCCACATGGGCTGAACTCTCTCACATTAATCACTAATTAAACATTGCCCTACAGGCTTGCCTGCAGCCTGATCTTGAGAAGGCATTTTCTCTATTAAGGTCTCCTCCTCTAAGATGACTCTATAGCTTGTGTTGAGTTGACGTAAGACTAGCCAGTACACACCTTTTCGTGGTAGCCATAATGGAGTATTCTAGTTCTATTGAGGAGAAAAAGAATATCAGAACTCTATGAATTTGCAATCTGAGGTCCTAATATTCTCAGAGGAAAGCTCCTCCAAACTTGCTTTGCATTAGAGTTAGCAGGTGGGTTAGGAGTATTGCTTTCCTTCCTAAATTGCCTTGATTACCAAAGCCAGAGTGGAACTGTATTGCAGAGCCTAGGCCCAGGCAGGGGTTTACAAAAGCCCACACTTGGGCATCACAGAGTTGGTTCAATTAGAATTAGTCAAAAACATGCCTTGACTTCTTGTCCTGTGAAACTTTTATTTTGCAAAGCTGGGGAACACCCTCAGAGAAAACAAATGGGTTCTTTATTAAGCCCATTATTAGTGATGGTCCCTAGCCAAGTGGAAGACTGAAGCTGTAAGAAGCTGGAGAAGCAGGTAAGTAAGACACTTGCTAGTGCATCGTAGTCCTGAGGTTGAACCTCAAGTCTATCTGGCTTCAAAATTTGGAGACCTTCCACTAAATAGTACATCTCTGTGAAATTTCTGGAGGAAAAGGGAGAAATTCTTTACCAAAACTTATTAAAATAGGGATTCAAGCTGGGCAAAGGAAGCTTGGTCTACAATCCCAGCACTTAGGAGGTTAAAGCAGTAAGATCGTGAATTTTAGTCCAGCCCAGACTATCTACTGAGACTGTCTCAAAAATAACCAAATGATGAATGAATGGATGGATGAACTAATAACTGAATGAACAAATGAATGAACAAATAATAAAATAGGAATCCAAGCATGGTGACATATTATTCAATTTTAGAAGCAAAGTTATTAACATATTAAAACAAAATAGACGTAGAAAGTGTTCTTCATTCCTAAGTATTTATCATTTTGTTGGGCGGTGATTGCAGGAACGAGGAGAAGAGCAGGAGCGGGTCGTGTGATGGACATGCTGACATGGTGTATACTGTAAATGCAGCTCTGTAGCATATACAATGGAAGTACCATGGGCTGTATTAGCTCATTGACTGGGAAGGATTCACACTGTCAGCTTTAGGCTGGCTTTCCTGGAAAACAGAGCATGAAGTGGAGCTTACGTGTACGTGTTTATGGGGGTTTGGTTCCAGGAAAGAGGAGCTCAGAGAACAAGACAGGGAAATAGACTACTGCAGAAGGAGATATCAGCAGCCCTGAACATTCCAGTGAAAGGAAACAAGAGGGAGTTTTTCTTTGCTGTGTCCTCTCTGTCATTTGTTAAGTGTTTCCCAGGAATATTAATTCTCTTGTCCTTTGGTATTTTGTCTCAAGATACCTTTGGGGAGTTTCTTGAAAACAACAACAACAACAACAACAGTATTCATGACCATAGTTTATCACCTCATCCAATTTTTTTTATGAGGAAAGAGGCCAGAGCCTCCTGGGTCTAGTCATCTCTAGACAATGGAGCTTCTGTGGCTCCTGATGACATGGTGGTAATGGTGGCTCCATGTTAAACTCACTATCCTGTGGTGCTTGGGAAGGTGGTGGACCCTTTAGGAGGTGGGACATTTTTAGAAGGAGTGAAAACACTTGGAGATTGCCCTTGAAGAAGCACTGCACCACTGCAGGCTCAAGACAGCAGGGCTAGGTGACCGTGGACAAAACCTCTAAAAGCACCAGCCAAGACAAACCTTTAATCCTTCAAAGGCGGCTATCTCGGGTGTTCTTTCACAGCAACAGAAATCTAACTGACAGGTAGTGTGAGCACAGTGTGGCTGGGTGGCCAGAGAAGAAGGGTAAAAAAATGGCTACCATCAGGAAAGAATGAAGACCTTACAGAACACTACAAGTGTTACCGTGTCTGGAAAAAAAGGGAAGGAATATGAGAAAGATTGGCTTCTGGTTGGGGCTATATTTTGAAATGCTTGTAAATAAAATAGACCTGCATTCCCTTTAGTCGCTATTAAACTTAGAGATGAAAGTACCATAAAATAGCATTTGCTTTGGACTGAATCTGTCTAATTTTAGAAAAAGGGGAAGCTAAGTTCTAGGAGTGGACCTGTAAAACTGTTAAGGAAGCCGGACATGAGGTGTGTACCTGGGTGCTGACATAGCCTGGGTGCTGAAAGCATAGAGCAAATAGTCATGTTTTCCAAAGGGAAAAATGAGCAGAGGTGCATTTGTCTTACTGCTCAGACAAACAGCAATGACTTTGGCAGAAAGAGAACTGGGCATCATTCACAGCAATGCTGTGGGCAGGGTTTGGATGGGACCATGCTGAGAGGGGGAGATCCATCACTTACATTTATTTCTTCTCTAGTATTGCCATGTGCAATCAACTGTGTTATTCATGAAGGGACAGAGCAGTCTTGTGCCAAGGATAGTCATGGGAGTGGGCTTCCAGGGAGCAGGTCATAAGGGAGTGCACACTCGCAGACTTAAAACAAGTATGCTTAGCATGAACGAAGCCCTAGGTGCAATTTCCAGTACCATAAAAAGTTGGGAAAGGAAGAAAGGGAAGAGGGAGGGGAAACTTTATAATCAGTTTGAGAAGCTGATCAAAACTAACTCTTCAGTTTCCCAAACATGAGATTTCCAAGTTAAATCCCCCCTAATAAAAAAAATGGAAACACCAGGCAGGGGGACAGAATGTCCTAAAAGATTCTGGAAATTCCATCAAGAGAACACCACAACCAGTGTTGAGAATGTTTGTGGCACCTTTGATACCCACCTGTGTTTGGCATCTTTGCCAAAACCCACCTGTGTTTATAGCCAAACTGAATCTTGCTACTCCCCTTTGGTTCTGGAGGAAGTGGCTTCCAGTTGCAACTGTCTTTTGTCTATTTGCTTGCTTGTTTTATTTTCCTCCTGTGGGGATTGGACACAGGGTCCCCTGTACTTTAATCTAGTGTTGAAGACTTGCTGTTCCATTAGATGGTTTTTTATTTCCTGCCTATTAAAGTCAGAATTCATTAATCTATCTTCAGAGAAATTGTTTCAAGTTATAAATAAGTAGTAAAAGCAATGCATACTGGCATTCTTTAGCTAGATAGAAAACAGTTCAATGGTTGTTAAATCCTTGACTGGGTGACAATGCCTGTTCTGCCACTGTGTTTGCACTGATGTTTAAGTTCTTTTGGGGGCATCTTTCTTTTTTGTAGGAGGCAACCATCTAATGGACCCAATTTCCATCAGAACTACTGAATGTTGGTCAGCTGAGCATGAACTTTCGTGTGTTCCAGCCAATGGTTAGACCCCATCAGTATAAAGTACAGTTTAGCAGAGACCAAAGAAACTGAAGGCATTCTCAGAGCCTTCTGTATAGGACTGCCTGAATCTTTGCAGAGTTTACCACTGTTGACTGTGGTGTGTAGGCCAGTAAGGTGGCTCAGAAGATAAAGTGGATTGTCACTAGTTTTATCCCCGGCATCTATGATAGGAGAGAACCAACTCCTATAAGTGTCTTTTGACTTCCACACATATGGTATGGCATACACATGTTCAAGCATACAGATACAAATAAATAAATAAATAAATAAATAAATAAATAATTTATTATATACTATATATTTATTATATATAAAAATAAAATAATAAAATAAAAAACAAATTAACTTTCTAAGCAAGAGGAAAAAATAAAAAAATAATAAAAATTAAAAATTAATATGGAATATCCCCAGCCAACTGCTAATAACGATATTATACATGAATATGAAGAAAATTATTTTCTCAAAGTCACTGTAGGAACTAGAGTAAGAGACTAGAAATGAATTTATGATTCTTTACCTCACAGATTATTTTTCCTTTCTCAAAAATATATTCATGCACTTTAAATTAATCATTTGCCTTTGCTTGTTTGTACTATAATATTTATTTTATTTATCTTGCTTTTTTTAAAACTGGTATTATCATTGATTTTAATTCAATAGAAAAAAGTTTTTTGTTGTCTGTTCTTCATTTCTGGCTGTAATTGTAATCTATTTCATTCCATAAGTATTACTCAAGGTAATTTTGTCATAGACAGCAAAGAAGTGTTACAATGACTTGTCCTGTGGATGAATTATGTGAGGCATGCCACTGTATAAAAAGGCCTTTCTCTGGAAAGATACTCAGGCAATTCAAAGACTTCTAGACTATAGTTCAGAGTTTGAGTCTTGGGCTGGGACTCAACTCATACTGAACTTTAGCGAGAGTAAGGTAGATTGTAGTGTGACCACAAAGCTCACAAGAGTTGGGAACTTTATTACATATGTCTCAAACAAGCAAGTGCACAAAGGCTGTTTCTGTGGGAGTCTCCTGTGTGAGTAAGGGACGTGGGATTCCTAATAGAACTTAGAGAGTTTGAAGGCATACTAAGAAGAGACTAAAATCAAACATGTTTATTAGGGTCATATTTCTAGAAGAGTTGTAAAATTTGGTGTGAGGGTTTTGATATTTTGGTTGTATGCAGCCTGGTTCTTAAGAAATTACAAACCATGAAAACAGACTGTTTCCTTAATGAACAAAACACCTTTAATGTAAGAGGAAGCACACAGTCAGAAAGGATGACAGAGAAATGGAGGGTACCACTGGCCCCACACGTCATTGACTATCTTGCACAGTGGCTCTTTGAAGCCAAAGCTGAGAGATGAGGTTCGGTGATTACAACCTCAGCCAGCTCTATGGAACCTCAGCACCGAGCTTCAACTGAGGCTCCAGCAGCACATCTGACCAAAAATAGCCCAGCCACTCAAGAAGGAGGGCTATTTGCTTCCTTCCTCTTCTTGTACATTCACTGCTGGTAATGAAGAACTGAGCTGGAATACCTTTAAAAAGGCCCCAGAGAAAGAGGAAGTGCTTAAAATGAGTTCTCAGCAGACCAAGGGCTTGCTGCTGTCTCTTCATGCCATGCTTCCTCTCTCCAGGACTCCTAACTGCAGAAGGCTGTAAGGGCACTAGGTGGGTGTCTCCCTCTCCCCCTCCCCTTCTCTAACCCCCCTCTCCCTCTCCTCTTCCTCCTCCTCCTTCTTCTCTCTCTCTCTCCCCCTCTCTCTCTCTCTTTCTCTCTGGTGTAAAATACAATGTTTGTATATTTCTCATAGTTTCTGGAGGGCTCCACTGAAGTTCTGTAGTGGATATAGATAGATAAATACCAGTGATCCTGTTCGGGTATTTGGATATTAGTTTTTCTTTTGAAAAATATTTTGTTTAACTTCTGGTTCATATTTATGAGGCACTGCTGCTACTTCCATCCAAGCACACACTGCATAATAAAAACATCTGGGGAATTGCTATATCCATTACCTCAAACTCGTCATTTCTTTGCAATGAGAGTATTCAAAGTCCTCTCTTTAAATACACAAGATATTCTTGTGAATCGGCATCCCCATTTTATCCAATGAAACGTAGGGCCAAGTTCCATCTAACTTTAACTTTGTAACTCATGACCCACCTCTTGTCAACACTGTGAATACCAACCTAGCATCAGGTAAAGGTTGCTCTAGGATCTAGACTTTCCTTCCCAGAAACCAGTGTTTATAGATTCCACATCTGAGTGGGGTCATGCAGAACTTGTCTTTTTATGGCTTGTTTCATTTAACCTAAAGTCAGTTACAAAACATGCACACACACACACACACACACACACACACACACACACAGAGAGAGAGAGAGAGAGAGAGAGAGAGAGAGAGAGAGAGATGATAGATAGATAGATAGATAGATAGATAGATAGATAGATAGATAGATAGATTTTATGTCGTCAACATAAGAATTCTGTCATGACGAATTAATCATAAAAGGGTTCGCTCCTCCTCAGCTGTCTAACCAGCCAATCTGACAGTGCTTAATGGGAAATCTCCCTTGCTGTTCTGATAGACTACAGGACAGCGCCTGGCTTCCAGGTCCTTCGTGGTCCCTCTGCAGCCTCTTGAGTATCCTTTGCCTCCTTCCCCTCTAGGCTTCCTGCGTCTCTCCCTCGGCCTTCAACAGCCCTTCCCTACTGCACAAGGGAACCCTGCAAACTTTTCAGATTTCACTTGGACCTTCTCTCAGTACCCACACAAGACTCATCTGGAGAATAATTGTTCTAGATTCTTCAGTGAAACAACTGCCCTGTTTCCTCTGATGCTGCAGCAGAAGACAGTGGCCAGGAGTGGTGTATTCCCAGGGTGACACCGAGTCCTTCACACATGCAAATGCCCAGTTAATACTTGATTAATGGCTTTAAACACGGAATGAAAATACAAAATCAACAGTCATCACACATTACATTGTTGTACTAAAAGAGTACATTTTGAACAACAGACAAGAAATACAAAGATGTTGGTATTCTCCTCACAGCCCTTCTACTGCAGTTAATCCCCTCCTCCCCCCGTTATTGAGAACTGTTTCGGTAGTTTAAATGTGTAACCAAAAAGGAAGGATATAAACTCAGCTTTGCAGTTAGGAACTGTTCCCAGCATAGTGCCTGTAATCATGCTTTGAGAAAAAGATGTAAAAAGGCTAGGAAGTCTGGGGAAAGGGAATTCAGGTTTCTATAAACTACCCTGCTGCAGGTCACAGCAATGACAGGCTCTCTGAGAGGGGAAATGAAACCGTCACTGCTAGCTGTCAGCAACAGGCAGGGCCACCCTAGAAAAATACACAAAGCCTGCAGGAAAGGCTGTGGGTAAGGAGGAGATAGAGGGAGAGAAGCAGGATCTTTGGATACTGAAGAACTAGAGAGAACGCTAAGCATGATGAGAAAGTAGCCAGGGATAACCCCGACTGTGGCTGGAAGTGGGAGCAAGATTAGCTTACAGTAGATAACCCACAATGAGAGGAGAATGGGCTCCTAGGCAGAGATGCGGAAGGGCGCAGGGGCAGCGATTCTATGTAAATCAGACGGCACCAACTGTGCTATTTGCATGGGGACAGACAGGTTTGACTCCTAGTGTATAGGGAACAAGACCCTGGACAAAGATGCCTGGCCCTCGACAGAGCGGATGCCAGTTCACCTGACAACAGGCTGGATGTGTCAGAAGGAACAGTGTCAGAGGTGAAGGACATGTGGGAGCAGAGGGGAGATGAGGAAATGGATCCACGTGGTGAAACTCAGCTGAAAGTTGACACGCTTGTGACTCATCTAGTGAGCAAGGGACACAGCCTGACCCCAGGAAGAACTGGAGGAACGGGCACTGAGCGGGCGGAAACGAGAAGCTGTTTGTTGTGCTAGAAGAAACTGGGTGGAGGTGCATGTCACAGGCAGCTGGCCTGTCTAGTGGGCTGGGGCAACAGGAAAGGACAACTTGTTAGGGCCTTCTCAGAGGCAGCAAGAACAGCAAGAAGAGCTAAAGACAGCTCGGCCCTTAGAGGGCTGCAAACATGCAGGAAGGTGAGGGTGGCTGAGTCCAAGCAGAAGGAGCAGTGGGTGGGTTTCCCTAGCTTTGATCCTTAGCTCTAGGTTCCAGGAGCTCATATCCTGGCTGCTCCATTCTCTTATCAACTACTCCTGCCTCCTGTTAGTTCTTGACCAATCAGCTTCAGCTGGTGTCAAAAGACACAGCCAAGTAGGTTTCAACAGAGAGCCCGGCCTTTTCTAAGACTAAGTATGCAGAAATCAGCTCTCTTCCATCAAATGCATTAAGTTGTGCCAGACAATAATCACATGCCCTGATGGAACAAAACGAGCACCCTCTTTATGCAGCCATGAGCCATTGCTGACCGAAGACTTCAGCAGAGACCTTGGCAGGGATAGGACCTTGTATCTCAACCAAAGCCCGGTCCTGGCAGACACAGCGATTATAGTGTACTAGGGAGACATTGCTCCAAGCAGGGCGTCTCACAGGGATCCAGACTAAGGTGTTTGCCAAGACCCGTCACGGGTCCTCCCAGCCAAGGATGACCTCAGGGATACTGGGGTTTCATGTTCCAAGTACACACATAAGCAATGATGAGCTATGAATCACACACACACACACACACACACACACACA
>NW_021604747.1:632258-678092 GCF_004785775.1 Grammomys surdaster | reverse complement strand
CACACACACACACACACACACACACACACAATAGTGTTGGTCCTCATTTGCAGCCTTATTTTCCCTGTATTCCAGAAGAAATCAGGAAACAGAACTTAGTGAAGGGGATGATGCCTAGTTCCTTCTCCCTATTTCCTGTGGCCACCTTAAAATGTATAGAGAATCAGGAAACAGAGGCCAGGGATGATTCAGTTTAGCTGGCCCTTTTCCTGGAGGTGATTCAGGTCCAGGCTGTGGCCAGTGTCCTTTTCTGTGTCGGAGACACTTTTGTTGTTGTTTTGTTTTGTTTGCCACTGTTGTTTTAAAATTCAAGTCCTAGCCTGGGGAAAATGGGATAGGTGTTATGTCTTAGAGAGCCCCTATTTTTGAGAGAGGAAAGAGTCAGACTTTATGGAATGGTGGATGTAAGATTGATGGACACTTTTCCCCTGGGTCCTTTCCTTTGGTAGGGTTGCAGGTGGCAGGTGGGCTAGGGCAGATCCTTTTAGTACATTTCTTCAGGGGTCTGTTTCAAGCAGTCTCCTGCTTAAGCATTAAGTACTTTAAGTGGAAACAGAAAGGTGCTACTTTTTATAGCCAGGAGGAGGGACTCAGGAGTCTCTCATAGCCGTGTTTTGTTTTCTGTCCAGATGAGATCATGGTTAAGATGAGGCTAGAATCAGGACCTCAGGAACTGTGTCCTTTGCTTCATGAGATGGTTACTTACCTAGGGAACAAACACAGAGGCCCAGTAGCACTCACCTCTAGCTGTACTCTTTCCAAATTCAGCCACATCCTGGCTCTCAAAGTCTCATGAACTTTCTTAGATGTTTGAACTCCCCTTTTGAACTAGCCTGGTTTGAGTTGGAATCTGTCTCTCATCTTCAAATTGGGATACACAGGCCGGAAAATCACAGCACCAGCATTTTCGAAGCAGAACACAATTCTGGGGGTGAGTCCCTACAGGAGCAGACTGTGGGACATGGGTATTTATAGCCCTCATCTCCTTTGAGACTGGTCTGGTGTATACTTTAGGAGCAGGAATTCTGAGGTAAGACGCTGAGTGAAAGGTGGAAGGTTGGGGCAAGAGGGGAAGGGCAGCACTCTAGTGTGGAGAAGGCAGCTGTGCAATCCCCATGGCCTTGGCTTTGATGACACCCCAGGCTTAGCCACTCATTCTGAGAGCTTGTCCTTTAAGGGAGAACTTTAGCTGGTCTAGGGGACAGGCAGAGACCTGCAGTACACATGACCCAAAAGACATGGACATATCATGCAGGCTAAATGACTAGTTCACTCTGGCAAGATTTGGATGTAGGTGTAACTCACAAAGGAGATTTGTGGCATTTCAAACGGCTGGCCACAGGTCTGCAAATTGTGGGCTCACTCTCAGTCTTACTCAGGACCATCTTGTCTTACGCCTGCTATTTTGGTATAAGTACTAACAGCACTTACTTTCACTCTCAAAATATCATGATTTGAAAGGTAAACACCTATTGTCCTCTAATGAACAGGCAAGAGGATGTGGTATTGTAACTGAAAAAAGCCTTGGGTTCAAGGTTCCATCATGGGAGCAGATTGGTAACCACTGCTCAAAGAATAGAAAGAGATGGAAGTGGAGGCTTTGGGGTGAGAAAAATACAAAGCTTTGTCCATGCTGGCAGGAAGCGAAGGGAGTGACTGGGGGATTTGAAAAACAGCAAGGTGAAATAAATGAGAAAAGTGGCTGATGACAGAACTAAGCTGCCTTGGTCAGGTCTGGTGATCTTAGAACCATGGGGCCTCGTGCTCCTGGCAGAGCAGGGGTGGGGAGGGGTAACCTTGAAGGACGCTGAAGTGTCACAGATGGAGACAAGACTCATGGAGGTAGAACTGGATTGGGTGTAACCTGGCTCTGAGTAAACCACTTTGGGCAACTGGATCAGCATGTGTCACAGACTCCAAAGCCCTGATGAGGATGACAAAGGAATTGGATCACTATGGCCTGAGCCAAGAGAGAGAAGGCCGCCAGCAGGCGCTTGGAGGATGCTGAAGCCCTGAAGCTCTGTGACTAATCCATGCTTTTACCACCAAGAAATCTGAGCTCATTGGTCAGTGCTGACTCTGGGACAGACACAGGTTACTGCACATGTAAACATCTCAGATCAACACCCTTCACTTGGGCAAAGCAAAGGTAGCAGCAGTGTGTGTGCGTGCAGTGAGGTGGCTCTGGATTTGGATTCTCCTCAGCTATCCCTGGGGGCTCCCTGAAATAAAGAACACATTTCCACAGCCCCTCAGGAGGTGCTTCTTTAGGAACCTAGTTGGGGGAGCATGAGAGCTAGAAGACTATGAAGCCTGGTAGAGAAGTGCAGCTTACCTCAGGACTTTCTGACCTTTACCACTGTGGGAGATAGGTCTAAGAACATACACTGAATATAAGAAACAGGAGGTCATTGGCTGCCTAGACCCAATTTCCCTGTATCATGGACACAGTTTCACCCCAGGAGCCATGGACATTCAGCTGAATATTCTTGACCTTGAGAGTCCAAGTAAGAACGTGCCTGTATTATGAATCTTACTGGGTGAGATGGTATACAGACTATGGGTTCTACATGTGCTTCTCCACGTCCCTTCTCCAGCCCTGCCATGTCCTTGCTTAGCAGGCTAACCTATCTGGACCAAATTACCAACCTTGTCACCTCCCTGGCAGGAGAAGAGATTTTCTAAAGTGAAGCCCTTGTGATCTTTTCGTCAGACCACCGAAGCTATGAATTCTAGAGAACTGCAGGTTTCCCATGAATCCCTTACTGGGTGTGGAATGGAAAAGCAGCTCTGACAATGGCACACTACCTTGTAGGTAATACTCTTGGAGTCACCACAAGAATGTCTGTGATGGTCAGGACGAAACATTGATCAGATTTTGCTTACTTATGTATTCCTTTTCTCCTCCCTCCCTTCCTGCCTATCTATCTATCTATCTATCTATCTATCTATCTATCTATCTATCGATCTCTATAGTACTGGGGATTGAATTTATGGCATTGTACACATCAGGCAAGTGTTTTATATATTTGCAACACCTAGTCTCCTGCAAATTCTCCTTCACCAACGCTCTATGAATAAGCACCAAAGGATGGACTTTGTTGAAATCATATATTTTTCCATCTATATCCTATCTGGTAGCAGGATGGTGGTTTAGATCACCTGTGGTGGTTTGAATGAGAATGACCTCCATAGGGTCATATATTTAAGTGCTTGGTCCCAAGTTGGTAGAATTGTTTGGGAAAGATTAATAGGTATGGTCTTATAGGATGATGTATATCACTGAGAGTGGGCTTTGAGGTTGCACACTGTTTCTACTTAGTTCTCTCTCTCTCTCTCTCTCCTCTCATCACGCAATAGCAATAGATACTCACTGTCCTTAGCCTCATTTCTACACTACGCATGCCTGTGGCTCTCTGCACTTTGCCCACACATTTGTAAGCAGGCTTTTTATCACGGTCCTCTCAAATTGAGACTTGTGCTTCTGGAACCTTGTGATGCAGACCTCTTTGTTGGATACAATTCATTCATTCATCAGTATTGATGAATTGAAGTATTGATGAAGTGCCTGCAGTGTGAATACATGCTGCCAGGGACAAGAATTCAATGAGTAAGAATGGGCAGAAAATAAAGAATGGGAGCAAATCAAGCTTATCTCAAGGTTGGAGGGAAGGAAATACAGTGCTGTCTGTCATCAAGCACGGAAAGCACTCCCATCTAGTTAGGCATAGCTGAGACCTACAGGTAGAGAATATGTAAAACCAAAGAACTCTTGGGGCTGGAAGAATATTAAACGTTAAGACTCGGGATAGGAGAGACAAAGAACTTAACAGAGTACAGATGGGAATGGTCAGGGGATGTGAAGGCACATTGCAAGGGGCTGTGGGCTACAGAGGGAGGTTTTGGGTTCAGAACCAGCACTCCTCGTGCCAGAGTTCCTCACCTCTGCATGCTGCCCAGACTTTGCTTCCCAAGCCCCTGCTCTTTCCTTTTCTCTAAGGAGAAGGGTGAATGGAAGGGTTGGGGCCTGTGCCATGCAGCGTAAAGCAGTACGCTGCAGAGACAGACTAAGATGTAGCCGACTATATTTACTTATAAGAAGAAATTTATTAGCCTGGCTTTCACCTTAAAGGATGTCCCTTCCCTTGCATGGCACCTCCTTACCACGTATGCTACTGCACAAGCCCCCAGTTCCATTTGTGATGGCCAGTCTGGGTTGAGAAGCACCTAGGATATCAGGACAACCTAGTCTGGGCAAGCTTCCAAAGAGAACTCTCATGTGCTCAACAGGGTGAGTGGAGAAGCTGCCATGAATATGAGTGTACCATGGGGATGAGGGGTCGGGGCAGGATGCAAGAAGCAGAGGAGGGGGAACTGATACCTAGCAGGCTAGATTTTCTTGTGAGGATTGGATATCTTTTACTGCTGTTGTCCATGGCAGTCAGTGACTCCCTGGGGAGCAGCCAGCCATTCCATCCTGGACTGGGCTGCCTCCTGTATCTTCTTGTTCTTAAGTTTCTAGGATGAAGTAGCTACTGATTTCTTAGCTCTCAAGCGTTCATACAGCCACCGTGGGTCATAGCCTCTAATGAGGAAGCAATCTAACCCATCCCTCTTATAGTTAAATACCTTTCACTCGTTCTTTCTTTTGAAAGACTCTGCCTAGTACACCAGCCTAGGCCCTAACTGTGCCCATCTATCTACATTCCTGTTTTGTCTCTGCAGTACACATGTATAGCCCTCCTCTCCTCCACCTTCAATGATCCCAGCAGGTCCTGTCAGTATGGCCCTTCTAAACACATCCCATTCTTTAAATGCAACGATTCCACATTCTTCTAGCATGAGCTCATGTTCCCAAAGCCCACAGTTGCCTTCCTCTGCCGTTTGCAGAGCTTCTCCCTTGTACCCTGTTTATTCACTGCATCCAACCCAGCACATGGGCTCCTGCGCCTTCTACTCACACACTGCATTCTCAACCTGCAAAATCCCCTCCTCCTTCCAGCTCTCTCTTCTCACATTCATGATATTTGGTCCTTTAGGAATGGGCTCAAGAATCTCTGGAGAGCCCCTTGTCTCTCTTATTCGTAGCCCTCAACTGAACTCCCTTCAGGAAAGACTGTGATATTCCTTTCCTGTATTTGTGTGCTGAGAACATAACACACATTTGGGTTGATAAATAAATTAATATCTTAAAAAATGAAGGAAGAATGCAACAGTAAGAAGTAGAGAGACCAGGGTTAACACCAAAGCACAGAAAGTAGAAAAGGCAAAGAGAGCAAAGCAAAGATTGGAAGTGGAGCAGAGACGGCTCACCTGGTGAAATGCTTGCCATGGGAGTCTGAGGACAGGAGTCCAGGTACCCAGTGCAGGGAAGCCTAGGGGGTGTGGTGGTCTGGCCTTAATCCAAGTACTTGGGAGGGAAAGACAGAAAACCTCAAGAACATGTTGAGTAGCCTTATTAGCTGAATTAGGAAGCAGCGAAATCAAGTGAGAGACCCTTCTCACATATATAAGATGCAGAGTGCCTGGTGATAAACGTTGACATCCATATACATGCCCACACATACATGTGTGCCTCAAAAATGTGTCTGCAGTGTGGCATGAGTAGGTGCTCTAACTGTACAACACTGTCCCAACAGCACAGTGTGGGAGCTCCTTGCCTATCCATGGCAGCTTATACCACAGTAGACATTGACTTTCCTTGCTTCTATTCTGCATTCAGTTTTACACACACACACACACACACACACACACACACACACACACATATAATGTATGTATATATTATATGTATGTATATAAAAATAAAATATACATACATAATATATAATATATTTTAAATCTCTCTATATAAAATATACATATAAATTTATATATTTTAATATATAAATATTAAATATCATATATAATATATATTTAAATATTTTTCTTTCATTTGGAATAAGCCTGCTGTCTTCACTAATTCCACCAAGCAAAAATCCTCACCAGCATTCTTTTTCCATGTTACTTTGAAGAAAATTTCCAGGCCTATAATGTGTGTCTCCAGTCATTATACACCAGTGTGGTTCCATCTTTAAGCCCCTTCAGTTTTCCCTACTTGAGAGTGAGGGTTTCTGTTTCTTCAAAATCTCTATTTCTTTTTCTCACTTCACTGCTCTACAGGCTTTTGTGAACTCTCATGTGGCAATGAAACCTAAGAAGCTGTCATTAGCAGAAGCTCTGATGAACAGGCACCTCCTGACCATGACCATGATGTTCTTTCTGGGATGATTTCTCCTTTTGGAAATGCTGGCCAGTTCAGACTTGAAACCTACATTTTTAGGGGACATTATACAACAGGAAAAAAAGCAGCACAGTAGAGGCATGGAAAGCCATCAAGAAAAAAGGAATATTTATTTATTGAACTTCTGTGAAGTGACAGGTACCCCTGGAGTGGTTTGTATAATTTTCTCACTGGTTTCTCTCTTATTCATGATTTCTTTTTCTTTTCTTCTCTTTTCTTTTCTTTTTTTATATCTCTTGGCCATTTTGAGAAGATGCTGTCATCTAGACAAGAAAACCCATTTGTATTCACATGCTTTCAGTTTTGGTGTGACTGGCACATGTGTGATGGTGTCAGGAGATCTGCTGGAAGACAAGGTTCCCTGCTGATGGAAAGTTCCACCCAATTTGTCCTTCTCTTGGGATCCTTGGATAATACTCAGAGTAAAGTACCAGGGGATGAGTGTGGTATGTGATGTTCAGTGTTGAATTAAAAGTTGGCAGTGCTCCATGGAAAAAACCAACCTGCAAGGTGAATATCACGTGCAGCAGACAGTGTGTTCTACTGTCTGTAAATTGGGTCCATAGTGAGAAAGATGTTGCTGTGTTTTTTTCTATTTCAGACATTCACCATGATGGGATGAGGAGAAGCAGCTGCCAGGTCCCCCAAACAACTGCTGCTGCTGCCGCTTGGTCTCGCGTTGGCTGCTCTGTCCTGCTATATAGGAGTCTGCTGATTTTCATTTCTTCATGGTCCTTACCAGTCTATTCTCTCAAATTAGCCTAAGCATAAATAGAAACTTTTCTTTTTCAAAACAAAATGTTTATATCCCTCGTCAAGACAATCTACTGAAGCAAAGTCCCCAGCACAATGTAATTATAAGGCAGGTTTTCTGGAAGGGTTTACATCAGATGGGCAGAATCCAGGCAAATGAGATTAATTAAGTTTTATATAAAATTAGACCCCAAAGAATTAACTTATATTTCTGTCACAGCCTCCTGTGATAGTAAGAGGATAGCTGGCCATTGCACTGGGCCTATGTAATGCTAAATGTATCAGTATCTTGATTTTGGACTTTTCAGCATCAAACACTATGAGAAATGCATTTCTTTTGTAAGTAATAAGTTGCCCAGCCTATAGTATTTTGTGCTAACTGCACAGGCAGACTAAGAAAAGGTCCTGTCTCAGAGGGTGGTTTTGCTTCCAGCTAAGGAGCCCAATAATATATATGTGAGACTGATCTCTAACCTCTGAGCAGAGAATGGTACTCCAGGCTATGGGTATCAAAACTGTGACCCTGTGGCAGCACTAATCCAATTGGATGAGTCCTTTGTTTGCAATTTTGAAAACGGAAAGTTCATTCACATAGAAGTCTGTAGATTGTGCCAAATAGTGTTCAATGCTTTTCTGCTTTGAAAAGCTAAATGCCATTTGAAGTGGAGAACAGAAAAAAACCAAGCATGATTGCTGCCACCTCTTTGTTGCCTGTCATAAATGATCTGGTCATCAGAGACCACAGGGCAGGTTCTGAAACCTTTGGCATGGGTGTTCGGGGAATCACTGTGGCGTGCAAATCTGTCAACAAGGCCTGAGAGGAAACTTTCCCTGGTCCTGCAGTGACCACTGTTCATCTGGTTGGATATACTACAGACAGACAGAGAGCTGTAACCACTTCCTCCCACACCTTCCCTGCCAATCTCAAAATCTAATGTTAACACCCAGCCTTTGCATGAATGCTTGGTCTAAAATGCATACTGATGATAAACCATACCATAACCACCAGCCTTTTGAAATTAACAACCAGGCAGAATTGCTTACACCAGTATAGATATTTTTTCTTCTTGATATCAAAGGCCTGGTGGTCTAAAGGTTGACTTATCAGGGGCCAGGGCCAGAGGAAGAGTCTGGGATCCTGGTTCTTGGGACTGCCAGTCTAGTCTTTGTTCTACTATAGCCGGTTAAGAGAAAGAGATGTCACAGTTGGGGATGATTGTTAATGACAGATATATATATATTTTTTACACGAGATGTGAAAAGCTTACCCTGGGTAGCTTCTTGGTAAAACTTAACAGTATTTTCATGACAAGCCACTTGACCAGAGACTGTAAGACAAATACAGTCATCTAGAGAACTTAGACATAGTACCAACCATCAGGTGTCCACAGAATTCTGGGCCAAAGGAGCTCCTGTCTGGGATACTCTGATAGCTATTCCAGGACTTATAAGAGACAATACAGTGGAGTGCGTGAGTAGAGAGAGACAGGTATGTGGCAGGGGAAACTCTACAGGTCAGACAGTCACAGGTTTCATCATGGGACAAGTGTGGCTCCATAGCTTATAATACTGTGGCCTTGAACTGCCTAAGCCCTCACCTAGTGAGTGGAGTAAAGTGTGTTCACATCTGGCTGAGGACGTGGCACCATGACAGACTGCTTGCCTGTCAAGTATAATGTTGAATCTGATGCCCATCACTGCAAATAAATAGCAAATGGAGGCAACCAGTAGTTCAACCGTGAGCTTGAGGGTAAAAGTGGAGTACCAGCCTAGGGAGATAGCCCAGCTGGTGAGGGTCCTGCTACACGATCCTGAGGACCTGAGTTTTGATCCCCCACATTCTTGTGAAAACACCCAGATGCAGTGACATACATCATGCACCAGGGAGGTGGAGGCAGGAGAGACCTGGAGGGCTCCCTGGCAAGCCAATCTACTCAAATCAGTGAGTTCCAGGTTTAGTGAGAGCCTTGTCTAAAAATCAAGCTAGAGAATTAACTGAGGAAAACTGTGAATCTCTGGCATCCACATTCATGCACGGACACACATGAATATGCACACACACCCCTACTCCCACAGACACACATTCATGCACACATGGACACACATTCTCACACACACTCACATGCACACATTCTCACACACCTGCACACACATGTTCACACACACTCGAGTATACACATGTGCACACACATGCACTAACTCATATACACACATGCACACACCCACACACACACACAAGAGTACACACATGGACAGTCACTCAGCAGATTAACATAGGTATAAGTAATCAACATATAGCAGAAGAATTCTCTAACTTCTTCATATTTTAAAGTGTATAAACTCTTACTGGAGTGTGAGTCAACACAAGTACTAGGAGAGATGGCAAGGAAAGCAGACACACCCACAGGGGAGATAAGCCCCCACTGTGCTTTACCCACAGGAACCTACTCACATCATTCAGACTCTTGAAAACTATCAACGGCTTTTGACATAAAATGACAATGTTTCAAACAAGTAAGTGGGAACTTGAATAGAGTGCCTTGCAGACAGTCCTGTTAGGCACGTTGCCCAGATTATAGACACTATACACTTTAAATACATTTAGTCTCTGCACCCATCATCCCTAACTTTCTGGTTTGGGGGAATGTCCATCTGTGTGGGTCTTCCTGACAGCAGGACCCTTGGCTTTTTCTGGAAGCCACAATGGAGAAAGCACTTAGTCACTTGTCTCTCTGGAGTTAAGAGTGTGAACTACTGACTAAAAGCAGGCTGACTGGATGTTCTCATCAAGAACTGTCGATCTTGAAGGGTGAAGGAGAAACTCGGGGCAGATGTTAGAGATGCAGGATAGCATCAATCAGCAGACATCAGACAACCTGAGCAGGGAGCTGAGCAGTAACAGCTAACACAGCCTAGCTAGTGGCAGCCTCCTCCCTGGTGCTGCTGCACTCTGTGCAGCTGCCCAGTCTCTTTTGGCCAATGCGTTGCAATGCGGTGAGTCATTCAGTATATTTCTATTAAGTTGATTATTTGCATATTTGCATACATTTTCTAAAAGTATTGCTTATTGTTTGCCACCAATGGCTCTGGTTGGAACTGATATACTTTCCTAGATAGCTGAACATATTTGCGATTTATCCCTTTTCCTAAATTCTCAGGCCACTAAAGTATAATGATAAAAATAGAGATGCAAAGAAATGAAAAGAAAATCATGTGTGTTATTGTTTTCAACCACATTATTGAACTAATTGTCTTAGGGAACAGAAACATTAAAGCAGCACATAGCTTTATCAGCCATCCCCTGTGTAGTCAAAACCACGGTTCTGTGATTTTTTTTTTGATGTCCTAGTTTTACTTCTCTGAGCTTAGTACTCATTAAAGGCTGGTGTTTTTCTTTTGGCGTGATCTCAGTTTCTTCAGCCTTAATAGCAACATACAGAATAGCCTCTAAATCCTTCCCAAGGCTCACAACCTGCGTACAGTTTCATTGCCCTCGGTATAAAAGCATAACACTTGCCCTAGTTATGGGTAGTGTTTGACTAAGATGGAACATAAAGATGCCTAGCTGTTGGGAAGAACATTTTAGTTAAGCAGCTCTTGTCTGATTTTCTGGAACTTCTTCAATTAGCTCTTCTTTCTGGGGGGTGCAGTGGGGTTGGAGGGGAGGGCTTGTGCGTTCAGTGTGACTCGCCTGAGGAGAAACCCAGCTCATTTCTCATACTTAGGAAGTGGTTTTGCTGTTGGAAAGACCTCACTCACAGAATGACAGGGGTCCCTGCACAGCTGGCTTCTCAAAGGCTTTCAGGGTGTTCCACTGACAGGATGGACCAACAAAAATAACACGTCATAGTGGCACAGGGGAACCCATGGGGACATTGTACTACTGTGCTCAAATGAATGACGCATGAGTGCAGAGCCAAGGAGCCCCATGTTCCTTCCAACATCACATCAATGTCGTCTAAACCCATGGGTGAGAATGGCTTTTAGACTCAAAGCTTAGTTCTTTTCTTTCTTGTCACCCTGGCATGAAAACTTTTTATTTATTCTTTACACTTTTCCGGGTCATTTGATCACGTTCCTAATATCCCTTCCCTCTTTGGCCTTTATGGCTTGTGTCACAGTAGGCTGGCTAGCTCCTGACAGGGACTCTGACACTACCTTAGTGACTATTGTTCTCTGCAAACCCCCCTCTCCCCTCCAACAGTTGTTTCATACCTGCTTGCTCTGGAGGCTCCAGTTCCTCGGGGTATGGCTAAACACTGGTCCCACAGAGTAGCTGAACCCTCTGCGATGTTCCCTGAGCCCCCTGTCTCACCATCTACCCTCTCCAACACACTCCTCTGTTCGTTCTCTCTCTCTCTCTCTCTCTCTCTCTCTCTCTCTCTCTCTCTCTCTCTCTCTCCTCTTTCTTATGTCTCTTTCAGCCACTTTAGAAATGTTCCACAGGGCATGACCCCAAGTTTTTCCTCTCTAGGCTCTTCCTAAGTCTGAGTCTTATCTCTGGGCTTTACGAGGTCCTTCGATTATGTTCCTCCACACATGTGTATAGAGACCAAATCTTCCTTGTCAGGCTACACTGGCCCGGTAACTCTGACTGGCCACACCACATCCTGTCCTAGATGACCTCCCCAGGGAGATCACATCCTCAGGGATACAGAGCATCTTCCTGTCCTTTAATGCTCAAGTCTTCTGCTTGACTTCAGGACCCAACACATGTGTAGGAGTCCCAGATTGGTCAGCATAGGGAGTACCGTGCTCCCTACCCTTGATGCCATCTCGCCCAGCACATGCTCCCTCGGGTACCATCTCATGAAGATCCCTCAGTGTTCCCAGGGCTTTGGAAAACCCTGTCTAAGACATGCAGCATTAAGGCCTCTATGCCTTGTGCACTGTCCAGTCACCTTGCACATTTGCCCTCATTGCTCATCGAGCTGAGACAATGACCTAGAGCAGTTGTTCAAGTCTTTCAAAGTTGAAGAATTCCATTGTTCTTTGTGCTTTTCAAGCAGAAAACAGCAGTTCCAAAAACCATACCTTCCTCAAACTTCTCAGCCTGTAGGTGACAGATTTAAACAGCTTTCTCTGGTCAATATGTCCAGAATGATACTCTGGGCAATCAATATTCACCCATTACAGTAGTAACCTGCTTTTATTGGTATTCCACCATTGGGTCTGAGCTGGAAAGATGCTGGCTTAGTTACCTTTTGCACCCAGCCCTTCTACAGCCATGGGTAATTCTAACATAAACTACAATTCAGTTAGACAACAGTTTATGTTGACATTGTTATTATGCTTCTTAGAGTTGAGTCACACAGCAAGCTAGGCTCTTCTTGCCTTTCAGTATTGAGCATTGATTTGTTGTGATATGATATGTGTGTCTGTGGTTCTGAGTGACCTGAGTATCTATGTGTGTGTCTGTGTCTGTCTGTGTCTGTATCTCTGTGTATCTGTGTCTATGTGTTTCTGTCTCTCTGTGTGTGTCTGTACCTGTGTGCATGTGTGTGTGTATGCATGTGTGTGGTGTGAGTAAGTACACACATCTGTGCATGTACACTCACCCATGATGATGCATGTGGAGAGTAGAGATTTCCAGAGAGGGCACTTATTATAGCACATGTATGAATGTGTGTGTGTGTGTGTGTGTGTGTGTGTGTGTGCTATAGCACATATGTAGAGGTCAGAGAACAACTTTGTAGAGTCAGTTCTCCTCTTTCAGGTTCTGGGGGCTGAATTCAGGCTAACAGGTTTATACAGCAAGTGCCTCTACCTATGGAGCCATCTTACTCCTCACCCCTAATTTTCTTAAGGCAAGATCTTTTACTAAATCTGGAAGTCACTATTTTGGAGAGTTCAGCTTTCCAGCAAACCTCAGAGATTCTCCTGTCTCTGAGTCCCAGTGTTGAGGTTCCAGCACCCCCTATTAGGCCTGAATTTTTATACTGGTGAAGAAGATCCAAACTAAGGTCCTCAAGATAATGATATAGGCACTTTATTCACTGAGATAGTCCCAGCCCCCAGTGCTGCCTTCTTATAGAAGCTTTTCCAGGGCACTAGTCAATCTTTGCTGAATTTGTGCCTTCCATGACTTATATACCAGGAAAAGCAAGAGATTTGTGAGGAAAGTGTGTATAGGAAGGTGGAATGAAGGAAGCAGAGACAGAGGAATTTATAACATGATTTTTGGCTACTTTATTGGATTCTTTTCCTGACCTTTCTCCATTCCTCCAACACCCCAACACTAGGTAGGAGAGAAAGAAGGCTAGAGGGGAAAGGAGACATTAATATTGTTAGACTACTTCCTGCTGATTAGGGGAGTTGAGTTCTTTGGGGCAAGTCCAATCTCCAACTAGCAAGCATCAAACAGCAAGCAACAAGAGAGCAGCAAGCAGTGAGAAGCTGCTGCTACAGTCTCTTGGGACTCTGGCATTTATATAGCCTCTGAAGAGTCCCCAGAAATTCTAATGTAATCTATCTATAGCTGGCAAAATCATGCCTCTTCCAGAGCACAAGACAGATCATAGTCAGCTGCTGTAGACAGTCTGAAACAGCCCCATATGCCAAACCTGAGATTAAAAACAAAACATACATAAATAATATTTCTATGTTTTTAAAGAAACCAAAATTCTCACTACAGGGATTATCTATAGGAGAAGTGGCACGACCCTAGGCAATGGAGAAAGCAGGCGGGAGGACCCAGGAGAAACAGCTCAGGCTGTGACAGTTTTCAAACAGCTGATGGGGAACTGCATTAGAAAAGGGCTAAGTTGGGTGGAGTGACCCATCTCTGGGACTTCAGCCTGACTCACGTGTTAGCTAGGTACAACCACTGGAGAATGTTCTGAAAGCTGTGGTGGACCAGGAATGATGGAAGCTAGAAGGAATTCTGATTTCTCTCTTTCTGTGGAGGTCCTTCCTGCAGAGAGAACTGAATAGTGTGGCACCAGATCACACAGGCTGGCATGGTCTAGTTTCTGTCATTTACTGAAAAATAAGCTTTTCTTATGAGTATTAAGAGATACACTAATCTATAGGTATAAAAAATTGGGGAACAGTTAATACTATTTTCATTTAATAGAATAATAGTACTAGGTTTTCCCCTAGGACCTAGAGCCTAGCTAGCTACAGATTTTTGTCTCAGTTAACATAACTATATCAGGAATGAGTTCCATCTTGTAGAGTAGATATTAAATTTAAAAGGGGGGAGAGTGGTTGGTTATTCCTATACCAGTCATGCCATTATTACATTAGTGGGCATGTCATGCCAGGCCAGTTGTTATTGAATCTCACAGAGTTCAAAGCTAAAGTAAGATTGTAAGATGTCTCACTCCATGTCTCACTAGTTCCTGCCTTCTGTGGAAACTCCAATTTAAACACACACATCTAAAGATGAAAAATTAGTATCTGCATATGAGAAAAAAAGTAATATTTATCTTCCTAATTGTACTTCCCTCACTTAGCACAATTGTTTCTAGTTCAACCTATTTACTTAAGAACTTTATAATTTAATTTTGTTACAGCTGAATAAATACCACCCCATTGTGTATGGAAGTTTAGGCTGTTTTCATTCCCTGGCTATTGTGAACACAGTGGCAATTAGCACAGATGAACAGAGATCTCTGTAATAAAGTCTTCCAGGAACATATCCAGAAGGGATGTAGCTCAATCATATGACAAATGTATTTATATTTTTTTGTCGGGTCTCCATGCTGATTTCCATAATGGCTGCATCAGTTTGCATTCCTACCAGCAGTGAATAAGTGTTTTCTTTTCTCTACACTCATGTTAGCACATGTTGTCTTTTTTAAAAGCCATTCTGACTGGGGTAACATGGAACCTCAAAGTGGCGTTAATTTACATTTCCCTGATGGATAGGAATTTTGAATCCTTAAAACATTCTCAGTCATTTATTTGTATTTCTTCTTTTGAGAACTCTCTGTTTCATTCCATGCCCAATTCTTAATTTTCTGTAGCTCTGCAGTATGACTTGAAATCAAGACTGGTGATACCTCACCAATATTTTTATTGTTTATGATGGTTTTGGTGATGCTGGGTCTTTTGTGTTTCCATATGAATTTTGGGAATAAATTTTTTCAGTTTCTGTGCAAGCTTGCACCAGTATTTTGGTAGGGATTACAATCATCCTATAGAAAAATGGTAGGATAGCCATTTTTATACTATTAATCCTACCAATCCATGAGTATGGAAGGTCTTCCCATATTCTGGCATCTTCTTCAATTTCTCCCTTCAATGCCTTTCAGTTTTTATTGTACAAGTATTTTGCCTTGGTTAGATTTATTTCAAGATATTGTTTGAGCTTATGAAAAATGGCTCTGTGCCCAATTTTTTTTGGTGTGTTTATTGCTGTTACATAGGAAGGATATTGGGTTTTGGGTTTTGTGTGTTAATTTTGTATCCTGCTATTTTGCTGAATGTATTTATCAGCTGTGGTAGTTTTCTGGTAGAGCCTTAGGGTCTTTTATGTATAGCATCACATCATCTGCAAATAATGATATTTCAACATCTTCCCCTCAAAAAAAAAATATATATATATATATGTGTGTGTGTGTGTGTGTGTGTGTGTGACTTTATTTCCTTCTCTTGTCTTACTGCTATAGCTAAGATTTCAAGTACTTATTGAACAAGAGTGGAGAAAATAAACATCCTCATCTTGTTCTTGCTTCAAATTGTTCTCCATTTAGTAGAATATTATCCAAAAGTAGGTGAGAGACAGCCCAAATTATTACAACTAGAAGTTAACAGGGAGAAGTGACAAGCCACACCAAGGAGACTCAGACTCAAAGGAACATACATCAAAGATGAACCAGAACATCTCAAAGAAATGGATAAAATTTTAGATATATATGACCTACCAAAGTTAAATCAAGTTGAAGTAAATAATTTAAATAGACCCATAACAACCAAGGAGATAGCAGCAGGAAAGGATATACTTGGATCTACACGGCACACTTGGAACTCCAGTGTGCCAGACTGCGCAGAGCTCAGCTCTATCTGCACACATCCTCAGGACACGGCTTCCTCATTCAGAGAACCACTCAGCACATGACTGGCTCAGCAAACCAATATTCATAGAAATTTTACCTTCAAAAGTTTTAGGGGATGATTGAATGGCTTATAAAAAAAGTGCTTCATACGCAAGTGTGAGAACCAAGGTTTGGATCTTTAACACCCATGCAAATACAGGGTGCACGTGGCAGCCTGTCTGTAGCTCCAGAGCTCAAAAGGCAGAGGCAAGGAAACCTGGATCAAGCTGGAGAGCTAGCTAGACAAGACGTGTGGACAAGCTCTAGATTTTGAGAGACTGCCACAAAGAAAACTGTGAAGACGTATGTGCTTGCTCACATACACACGTGCACACCTCGTCCACATACACATAATTTTTAAAGATGGATTTTAAACCAATGTGTTTTATTATGGCATTTCATGCATAGAGAACATTATATACTTTGTTTCTTTCATCCCCACCCCACCTCCCTAGTGTCCTTGCCTCTCCAGGTGTCTCCTATCCTTACTCCAAGTTGTACCTCTTTCTCATCCCATGAATTCTTTTATTTTATTGTCCATCCCTCTTTAGACCTCTTTCTATCGTTTTGGGATCCCTGTTTTAGTTTTGAGGCACACATACGTATGATCACATGCGTATGCATACACATGTACACAATTTCATGTTTAGGTTCTGCACATGAGAGAAACCATGCAGCACCTATCTTCCTGTGTCTGGCTCATATTGCACGTGATTTCTAGCTGTCTCCATTTTCTGAAAGGTCACACTTCCACTTTTCCTTACAGCTGCATAAAATCCCACATTTTCTTTGTCTACTTGCTTGTTGATGACACTTAAGCTGCTTCTATTTCTTGGCTAGACAATTATCTTTATTCTGAAAAAGCTCAGGTTTCAATAAGAATGACCTTAATAACTCTGAAAAAGAAAAACCTGCCACTGAAGCCCTTTCTGTGTGTAATGCTGGATTACCTGACTCTGAAGCTAGCGTGCAGTACATATGTGTTAGTTAAGAACTGCATTTTAGTGTTGGAGAGACGGCTCAGCAGTGAAGAGCACTGTCTTTTCTTCCAGATCTACCCAGGTTCGGTTACCAGCACCCACAAGGCATCGCACAACTAACTATAACTCCAGTTCCAGGGGATCTGACATCCTCATCTACGAGGGCAAAACACCAGTGGACATCAGATAAAAATAAATAATTTAGAAGAAGAAAAGAACTGGGTATTTTTGTTGTTGTTGTTTTGTTTTTTGTTGGGTTTTTTGTTTTGTTTTTTGTTTTCTGAGTGAAATAGAGCTGACTTCACAGATGACATAATTTTGATCCCTCAGAATCTCAGAAAATGTAAGGCAGAGTAATGGTGATAGCAGCAGACAGAGCACTGAGAGGATATGGTGAGGTCCTGTCCATCAGGGCTCAGCAATGTGCTGCAGAGGAGGTAATTCACACAGCTAACATTACAGAAGCAAACAGAACACAGTGTGCAGCAGGGGAGCCTGGCTGTAGTATCTTCGGCCTCACAACCTGCAAGTTTCTTTCCCTTTCTTCCTTTCATTTTACTTCTGTATAATGGTTGTAAAAAAGCTTGAAAGACTTGTGAGGAGTAAATGATGAACCTCAGTGGTTGTGGCCTTTTGCCTTCCTTGGGGATTTTAGGCATAGCTGGAGGTTTATGTAGGGTCTTTTGGAGCAGTGTTGGCTCATCCTTGAATGTGTGTGTGTGTATGTGTTGTTGCTGTTCTTTTCTTTTGTTTTTTTTTTTTTACTTTGTCTTTAGAATGCTTTGCTTCAAAAATCAACCAAAAACTTATATTACTACATGAGAGTATATTTTAAAAAACAAATTTATGGCATAAATTTATGCCTAAATTCCAGAAATGGGCTTCACATTTCAAATCCTCACAAGCTACTTATTACCCATCACAATGTCTACTACTTTAAAATACTTATAAAAGTATATTAAAATATACTTATATATTTGTGGTTGGGAAGGTGTACTAATATATAATTTCTCTTAATTTTTCTAACTTTTTATGGATAAAACCTTTCTATTCATACCATATAAAGAAATGCGTTCAAGCATTTTGTAAGTTTTGATTTAGTACCCTTATCTTTTTCATCCAAGGAATTTTCAGATCATTCTCTCCAACATTGATCTCACATTTTCACTGTGATAATGAATACTTGAAATAGTTTTGTAATGCTGTCATTCTCGTAAGTGGTTAGTGAAGGGTCAATTATTCTCTTATTAGAAGAAAATAGTAGTTCTTGACCTTCAACAGACTCCTTACAGAAGCAGAATTTAAATATCAGTACTACAGCTAGTCCACTACTATCTTAATCTGTCCAGTGCCACCTCTTATTCCAGAGTATGGCTGTCCCTTCCTTATGTACAGCTAACTCAGCTCCGCACCCCCCTCTCTCTAGTGACTACAGTGAAGAGCAACAGCTTGCACTCTCTGTGGCGTTATTCTTTTCATTGTTGCAGTGATGTGCTGATGCCGACCGATGTTGCATATGGCTGTGGAAGCTCGGGTGGAAGCATGGTCATGCACAGAGAGTGCCTTATCCTGCAAAACTGAACTTAGAGAACCTTTACTTATTTTCAAATATAAAATTTCAAACCTAAAAAAAAATATACTTATAAAATATACTTATAAAAGATGCTGAATACCTCTAAGTACTTCATGTAAAAATAATCCATGATAGTACTGATTAACTGCCATTAATACAAGCAACAGTTTTCAATGAATAAACTAAGGAAGCTGATGCATGCATTGCTTCTCAGTGTGCAAAAGAGTGTTCCAGAGCCCTAGACACATAGAAGTCCTAAGCTTTCAACCAAGTTTAGATCAAGACGCTCCAGTGTTGAGCTAAAAGGGGAATTTTGTGAGTCTTTGCAGGAGGAGTGCAGAGGGTGGCATGCGGTATAATCACCCCTTACTTCTTTGCAGTAGCAAAATTGGGTTCAAGACTGAATGTCAGAGGAACCACCAGTGTGGCCAATCCCTTCCCTGACTACAGGAAATGTAGTTTTACAACTTCTATTTTGTGGTTGTCATTTTTGTTTCATGTGACTTAGTACCTAACAAGAACAACCCAAGAAAAGGAAGACTAGTTTGGTCTGTGAGTATGAGAGGGTTTTAGGCCTATTGAGTTAGCATTGCCATTTAGTTGGAAACCCAGTTTTAAGAGTCAACCAGGTTTCTTGAAGAAGTCATGTACCTCATGGGATTTACTTCAAAATCGCCTGGGGAGAAGTCAGTGGAGTATGAAGTCATGAGACCATCCATGAAAATCACAAATACTAAAGATGAATTTATTCTCTTTGCTTTCTATATATGTATGCACACATGTATGTGTGTATATGTATGTGTGTGTGTGTGTGCATATTACACATTGTCTTTATTGTTGGCTTTATTGTTTATTGTGTTGTTATAGACCAAAACCAGAGCAGGGTGTGTCCTCCATCACAGATCTGTATCCTCAGCCCTTAATTTTCTATATGTTTGAAATTCTGTTTAAGACTGTAGGTGAAGATGTCCTTTCCCTAATTGGTTCTTGATTGTGTCAATAAAGTCAGTAGCAGCCAATTGCTGGGCAAAGAGAAGAAGGTGAGATTTCCGGGTCCCAGTTAGAGTTCTTTGGCCAGGCTTTGAGGATAGGTGCAGGAGCTTGAACCGCCACTGGAGGAATTCTGATATAGTCTAGCTGATGAGTTTGAGCAATAGAGTCTTCACCCAGAAGTTGTGTTATCTGGCTAGTTTTAAAATATTAAGGGTGTCTGATGTTTTCCATTCGTGGCATTAAAGTGGGCTGGAAGAAAAGCAGGCAGCGGGAGGAACTTACACAGAGGAACGGGCTGCGTTCTCTGGAAAAACACAAGCTGGCAGCTTGGTGGAGCTGAATGAGCCAGGGCGGCTTGGTGAAGCTAGCAGTGGGGCCTAAGTGAGAAGGCCTTTGGCAGATGCTGATCTCAGCGCATAGCACCGGCCGTGGTACCAGGCAGAAGCAAGTGTGTTTATAAAATTAGACACAACAAAAAGTAATAAGTATTCCTTCAAAACAGTTCAGCACACGACCCTAGAAATGAGCACAGGAAACCTTATTTGATGTACCAGGCTGCACAGCTTCCCTGCTGCTGCTGTTGTTTATTACAAACACAAGAGAGCCACTGGCTGTGAGTGGGAGGAGAGACCAGCACAGGCTTTCTCCAGGGTGCTGGAGGATGACTCACTACCCAGTCCATCCTGCATCCCCGCTGTCAACCCCCTCCTTCTGCAAGCAGGTGCAAGATTTGTCTCTCTTGGACAGGGCATTCCCCTGTGCTTCTTGGACTTCAGTGAATCATTCTGAAGTCAGATTTCACATCTAACTATAATGAGAATTGATTGTTAAAACTGGAACCTAGGGCTGGGTTGAAGTGATGAGCGACTACTCCCCTCCCCCCAAAGGTCCAAACTTTCCTTCAGAAAATACTTACCTCTGGCTGGGAGCCTCTACATGATGTCACCTTAGCTACAAACTTCAAAGAGGATGCTGTTTCCTAAAGATGCAGTCTAATCTGTTTGACAGTTATTCTAGGGATGGAAGTAGCTCCAGTCATGAGCAGACACTTCAGTGTTTACAGACACTGGCACAGAAGGTGCCAGAAGTTCAGGAGTCCAATGCAAGCTCTCTCAGCTTGGCTCTGTGTCCTAAGAATGGTGAACAAGATACTGAGTCACACTGTTGGGGGATGCTTTTGTGGACCGTGTACTCAAAAGCTGCTTTCTGATTTTGATATTGTCATTATTATGAAGCCTCCATCTCCTGACTCAGGGACAAGCAGTGTTGCCATGAGGACTCAAATGAATAAGGAGATGCTAAAAGGAGCCTAAGATGACAACTAAGGGCCAACAAGTAGTCTAAGGCCAGCGTTGTTGGATTAGAATAGCTGAGAATCTGTTTAGCTATTATTCCTGAAGCTTTTATTAAATATACAGATCTCCATGACATTACTCAGAGCAAGGCCAGGCATAGAAAAGCCCATACAGTTACATATCACCCTTGCTCTCAATGCCAGCAAGATCTTCACTGAAGAACTTTCTTTTCTCCAGAGATAGAAAGAAGATGGAACAACAACTTCTTCACTGCCATACCTGCCATGGCTGGGCTGATTCTGAGGTCCCCTTCTGGGCTGTCAGGTATCAAGAAATTCTATCTTCTACATGGAAATCAAAGCAAATATCTCAAAGGTCAAAAGCTTTCGGAAGGAATGTGGTAGAGAGGAGAGCAAACCAGCTTAATGGTTGCCTGAATAAAGTCCCTTGCCGCTGAGTCTGGTGAGACATACAGAAAATGTTCTAGAAGCTGATTAACGAGTTCAGCATTCTGTGTGGTTCCTCCTGGAGATAACTGAACTAGGAAATAATTGCTTTCCTGCCTTCCCTAGAGTTTTTTTTTGAATCTTTATGAAACCCCACGTGTGTTAGTCAGCTTTCTGTTACTATAGAAAATACTCAAGGCAATCGGCTTGCAAAGAGCAAAGGTGGGTTTTCACACATCGCTGTGGTAGCTTCAGTCTGGGCCTGAGGTGAGGCCCTACCATGGAGCAGACACCTACTGTGGAGAAAAGCAGCTCTCAGCATGACCAGGGTATGAAGAACAGTGAAAGGGTTAACCATGGTGTCCTAGCTACCTACAAGGGCCTATTCCTAAAGACCTACAACCTTCTCACTAAGTCCTGCCTCCTCAAGCTTCCCCAGCTTCTTTAGGACTTTGCCGGAGACTATGCCTGTAACATGCAGAGCTTGTGGAACATCCCAGGTCCAGATCTGAGGCTAAGAACTGTTGCTTGGTTTTAAACTATGTAGAAATGACCCCCACGCCATAATCATTCTTCAGCACTTCATTTCATATTAATATGTGGTGGTTAGTGTACTATGATTGCTAACCTGGTAATGTATAGTATCGCATCAGAGAATATTGTGATTCATTTACTCCCCTCTCAGAAGTGAGCGTTTATAATGTTTCTGAGTTTCTTGCTTCTTTAAACAATTCTGCTATGAATGTCATGCCTGTGCATTGGTGCAGTGTGTGGGACTCCAGGCTCTCAGTTTACATAAGTGTGTATGAGTTGAAGAAAACTTTTGCATTCTTAATATAAACATTCAGAAATGCTGTTTTATTTCTGACAGTTGTTTATCATATACTTGTAGCCAGTTTTATCATGGTATAATTTTCTTTATTTTCATAATGCTAACCAGCAGGTCTCTTGTAGAAAACAACTCATCTCTCCTCACCTCAGTGTGTCTTTGTTTCTATTAAATCTCCACTGGGTTGGTCTGGGCTTTTCTCTCTTGGGCAAGATGTGCTAATGCAGTGGTTCTTGATCTTCCTAATACTGTGACCCTTTAACACATACAGTTTCTCGTGCTGATGTGATCCCCGGCTATGAAATTATTTTTACTTCATAACTATAATTTTGTCTATTTTAATGAATCATAATATATCTGATATGCAACTATTGTGAAAAAAATCTTTCAACCAACAGAGGGGTGTGACCCACAGGTTGAGAACCACTCTGCTAATACCACATTTAGGTTATACTTATGGGTGTACAAGTAATAATTCTGATAAAAATTCCATTTTTATATTAGTCTTGTTAAGTCTTGGGCATTTTGGACCTTATTTCTATATGTTGTAGACTAAACTTCGTGCTTCATGACAGACAGACATTGTGATTTTACTTCAAATATATGTGCTACACAGATGAGCTTGGAAAAGTTAGCTTCATCTAGACAGCATGTGCCCCAGCCCTTAACATACTTTCTTCTCTGTCTATAGGAGATTTTCTCTGAAATATATCTGTGTTGTACACACAAGGTTTATATATATTTTAAACTTGTATTTTTAGTCAACTTAAAGCATTTTCTTGTGTAAAATTTATTTTAATTGCATTTCCTAATTCTTAATGGTAGACATATGCTTCATATTTTAATGTTCAGCTTTGTAAAATTACCTCAGTGATGTGCTAATTCCACTGCTCTTCAGGCTATCTTAGATTTTCTACACATGAGAAAGGATACGGGTGAGTAGTGACTATGGCATTGGCTTTCTCCAGAGTCTGTAACTTCATGTGCTTGTCTACAGCTGTGGACAGTATGCAAAGAATAATGCAGGATGGATCTGTGTGCACATCACCTTCTCAGTCTTAAAAAGGATGTTTTGAACACTTGCCTGCTAAGTGTGATTTTGTGTTTATGCTGGTAGTTACCATCCATTGTATTAGGCGCTTTCAGTTTGGGGTATTTTGCTGTGATCTGTCCTGTCTCCTCCCTCCCCTGCCCTCCTCTGTGTCCCATGGCTTGCATAGATGGTATTAATGCTTTCCCTTGCCCCTGACTTCTTCTGACTTTGATCAATAAAACAGACTCCACAATGGTATATTTAACACTGAAAATGCAAACGAGAGGGAGTAGCAGATAGCTTCGCTGTGGATGCCAGCTGGCATGTCCTCAGCACCCCACTTCTCCACACAAAGGCTAAAGGCTGGAGGCTCGAAGACTACACATTGGCTTTCAGCCAAGACTGGTTTGTTGTATTAGTTATTTAATCTCAATTCGGGGGTATCTACTCCACGTTTGATTCTTCAGTTCCCAGATAAAAGGCACACAGCCTTATATTTATAATAAGCTTTAATCAGAACTAGAGCTGGGCAGGTATCTACCTTCTATTCTATATTCTATCTGCTAGAATATATTTCTCCATCATTAACCCCAAGTTATAACTTGTCATGTTCCATCTGGGCAACTCTTAACTCCAATTGGCCAGCCCTCATGACCATGTTTTTATGACTCACCTACTCCATGGCAGCGTCCTCTCTTTCCTATCTTCTCTATACTTGTGATTCTCTTCAGATCCCCAAGCCAGGGAACCTCAAACCCCACCTATGTCTCTTCTTTCTAGTGATTGACTGTCAGCACTTTTATTTAACCAATAAGGGATAACTTGGGGGGAATGATTACATGACATCATTTGTGTACATGTAAATTCTCCTGTCCCTGGGGCCAACCAGGCATTGGGGTCCAGTATTTAGCATTACAATGCAAGCAAAAGACCAAACCTCAACACTGGATTCATTTCCACATGGGTTGGTTAAGAGCACACACTCACCTACAGACATTTCCTTCATTCCTAAATGTGTGTTGGAGATGGATACACCTTGTAGTAGACAGGCACTTTGCATTGTTTCTTCAATTTTCAAGTAAGAGCAGTCATACTAGGAAAATCCAAACAAATCGAAGCCTTTGGAATCATGAGACGAATGGTGTTCTATGCCATCCTCAAAGATGGCAGGATGTAGGAATACCTGTCCCTTCATGTCCATTTGCCAGATTTGGTAGTCAGTCCCCCTACTACCAAAATGACAGTGGCCTACTACAAACTTAACAAAGCATAAACACCAAGTGCAGGGTAGAACCAGGTATAAGATCTTCAGAAGAGCTTCATTAGAGCTAACCCGGAGGAGGCTCTGGCCTTGTCCAGGAGACAGGCTATGCTGCCCCAAAATGCACCTTGCTCTGAAAGCTAATAATTGAGGCTGTTTTCAACCTTACGAAGGAGGGCAAACCATGGTACATGCTATTACATAGACAAACCTTGACCACATAGCACAGGAGAAACATGTTTGGCTCAAAAAGATAAACACTGCTTAATCTGTTACCTAGAACTGTCAGAGTGGTAAAATCTGTGGAAAAGGGGAAATTGATGTCCAAGTATTAAGGTCAGAGAGTCGGCATTGTGAGGTGAGTTCAGGAGATGGGTGACTGACATGTTTGCAAAATTTGAGTGAATTGCATAACCAAACTCATTCAGATGGCAGCTCCTCTTCCTCTTCTTCCTCTTCCTCTTTTTTTCCATATACCATCCTTCCATCCATACTTCAGCTACGGATGTTCCCTATCACTGAGGTACATCCACAATCCAGAAAATTTGGTTGTTTATTTTGCCACCTAAGACAAAAGGAAGATGACTGTGTTGAGTAATTGAATTATAATCTCTTTAGAACAGTGACAGGGTGCATTGCAATGGTTATTTCAATAGTCAGGACCCAGGGCCTTGTGCATGCAAGGCAAGTGTGCAGCAGTTGAGCTGTACCTCAGGCATCGGTACACTGCTGATGTGTTAGTGTTCTATGGGTTGCCATGGGCCCCACGGCTCTGACAGAGCTTAGTTCTTTTTCAAGCTTCACCAGAGAAAGCTGAGTACCAGTTGATAGACAGATGCATTTGGCTTATCCAAATGGAATTATTGTTTTGGATCATGAATCTTAAATAATTGTCACTAGGATCAAACATATTCTTTATTGATCAAAACAGGAACCATTTCAGTCAACATGTTTTTGATAAGAAATAAATTTTTCTGGATCTTTCTGGTTATAAATTCTTCTAGTAAAATGTTGCCAAGATGCTTAAAAAAGTGGTTAGTTGGTGAAAGGTCAGATGAATACAGATGAGGTAAAGCTTCATGGAGAAGTCCAGTAAACTTTAAGAGTGTTGGTCCTGGGTATTGGGTCACAAGTTGTCCTGGAGAATAACAGCCCTTTCTGTTTCCCGGTGCTGGCTGCAGTGTTGCAGTGTGTGTGTGTGTATGTGTGTGTGTGTGTTTCTGTGTATCTCGTTGGTTTGCTGAGCACACTTGCCAGATGTTACATAATGGTTTTGCAAAGCTGTATCTGGTCAGAGCCTCAGCTGACCACCAGGGAGTTACTATGACCATTTTTGATGCAAGTTTGACTTTGGGGAGTGCTTTGGCGTTTCTTCCCCATCCACCCACAGAGCTGGTCATTTCTGGTTGTCTTCATACTTTGCTGTCAGATTGAGAGAGGACAACAGTTCAGAATGATGACTTTTTGAACATTTTAGCTGGCTCATGAAGCACCCACCTACTGAGTCTTTTCACCTTGCCATTTTACTTCACGCCGAACTCTGTGGAATGACTGATGTGTGCTGAGCTCTTGGGAAACTTCACTTGTAAGCATGTAAGGTGATTGCTCTTGGCCAGTCACTGTCATCTTCCTGATAATCTCCAGGCTCTCATCTTTGGAAAACTTATTTTTAAGAGAGTTAGTGTTTGAATGTTCTGTTTGTGTGTATGTATATGTGCCACATACATGTCTGGGACCAGAGGAGATCAGAAGAAGGCAGTGGGCCTCTGGAACTGAAGTTATGGATGGTTGTGAGCCTCCGTGTGAGTGCTGGGGATTGAGGGTGGGTCCTTTGTGAGAACAAGTGCTTTAAACCATTGAGCTGTGGAACCAGCCCTTCCAGAGTGTCCTGAGCCACCCTGCACTCTACATCCATGAACAGTTCTTGGGGAAAATGTATTGATGACGAGGAACACTGTCTCCACTGCATTTTGAACTGGGGTAAGAAATTTACTCAAATTTGTTTGTTAACTAGTATTATTTCCATAATAAAATCAATGTAATGTAAATGGAGGGGTGAGGGAGATGGCTCAGTGTTTAGGGGCACGAGCTGCTCTTGAAGGGGAACTAGGCTTGGTTCCCAGCACCCCCATGGTGGCTCACACACTATCTGTAACTTCCTTTCCTGGGGAGCCTTCTTCTGACTTATCTGGCACTGCACACACTCAGTATATTACTATATGTAGGCAACACATACACATAAAATAATGTAAATAACTTAAAATATTTTAAAATTAGCAAAGGATAGGAAATAAGTCTCTGGAACAAACCACAAAGTGAAGAATGTGCATTGAAGGGACGTGTGAATGATACAACCACACTCATGAAGAACAGCATATCAGACAGCAGATCTCAGCCAGGCAAACAGTTTCTTTTGCATCACTCTGTAGGAGTGAGCATAGGTGGTATTTGTTGAAAACCACTGAGATTTTATGCAATGTGTTTCTCATACATAGCAAACAAAACAATTTAAAGTATATTTGTTCACTGCCTGTGAGTGTGATACATTTGGCGATCAGGGGTAGGGGGGCAACATGAAAAAGTCAGTTCTTTTCTTCTACTGAATGGGTCCTGGGGATGGAACTTAACTTGCCAGCCTTGGAAGCCAGAGCTTTCATCCCTGTGCATCTTGGTAGCCTCCAGAGGAATTGAAGTGCAAGCACAGTTCACAGTTTAAAATGATCACAGTAACTCAGGGTCCTGACTGCTCACATTTCTGTACAAGCACATGAGCCTGCAACCACTTGTTTTGCCTTAAAAAAATCCAGTTTTTATCAATATTTTATGTATCTCTACATGGCCAACATATTACTTAGTTCTGCTCACTACTAAACTTCATTGCACTGTGTGAACATGTTTCCATCTTTTATTGGGTGCCCTGGCTCTCACAAGCTTACTTTACGAAGTCTGGTTGATAGTTTCATTCTCTTGTCAGATTAAAAGAATCGTGAGTTGTTTTCACTCCAATGCCCGCACGTGTTCCACAGTCTGTCATCTAACTTCAGTTCATAGCTCTAGCTTCACGGCCGGCTGTTATCCTGGTCCCTAGGCTTGCATTTGCTCCTGCACCCTACAGACCTTCACTATGCTCTAGCACACAACTTCCGGTGCTCACAAGTTCCGGTGCATGTTTCCTTTATTCTGAGAGTTGAGAATTTTGGAGGTTCAGTTAGTGGCAATCACCTCAGTTTCCCCCTGAAAATGCCTCTATTTTACACTATATTCTTGAATGTTGGCTTCTATGGACAGGAAAGTCCAGGTTAACAGTCACCGTTTGTTTCATAGTCCCAAGGTTACAGATATTAATTTACCATTTTCCAGTTTCCACTTCTACCATTGAGAAATCAACTGTTTGCTTTATTTTTATTTACTTGTAGATGTCTTTTCTCTCTAGTAATATTTAAAATTTTTGATATTTTGAAGGTTATCATTAAAGGTTACATAGAAATGCACTTAATATTATGGTGTTTGAGCTTGCCAGACTTACTGAATAAATTATTTCAATTTTCCAAATTCCCTGGCTTATTTACCCATGTTGCTTCTCCCATGCTTGCTTTTCTGAACCCTGAGTCACTCTGTATGCTGGACCTGCCTGCCCTGCTATGTGTCATGTTCCTTTAACATGTATGTGTGTGCGCATGCATGTGCATGTGTGTGTATGTATGTGTATGCATGCCATGCTGTCCTTAAATTTTGTGCTTCTATGATAAATTTTAGATAATTTACTCACACATGTCTTCCATTCTATTGAGGAGCTCTTTAACACTGTCTACCTTTCTGTCTCCTCGTAGGGCTTTAATGGCAATAAGTATACTTTATTTGATTATTACAACAAATGAGGTAGTTAACATTTATTACATGTATTTATATGCGTGGGTATGAGCATGCACGGTGCACATGTGGAAGTCAGAGGACAGCTTATGGCAGTTGGTTCTTTCCTTACGCCATGTAGGTTTCAGGGATTCAGGAAGGTTGTCAGGCGTGTCAAGTGCCTTTACCTGCTGAGCCTGCCCTAGCTGAAGAGCTTTTATACAAGGTTCTTATGACTTCCCTTTCAGCTTGCTCTTCCTTGTGGCAACATGTTTTCTGGGGTGCTGTCTCATGTTTGACTGTGAGTCTGCTTTGGGGAACTCTATTTTGGAGACTGCTGAAGCTGCATTAGTTTGAGCCAACATATCTCCAGATTGTATTTGTGTATTCGTATTTGCCTGACAATGAGAACACGCTCAAAGCAACCAGTCTTTGAATGAAAACTGTCTTCTTGTGGTTCACTTGTCAACCATGAAGACACCATGGTAACCTGAAGACTGGTCAGTGGCCACCAATGCTCACAGAAACATTTTATAATTTCTGCATAAAAATTGAACATAATCACAGTACATGCAGAGCAGTGCGATTTAAAATTAAATTTTATATCATGTTAATTTAATTCAATTGAGTGTCTGTGTTTGCATGTGCATGTGTGCGCATGCAGGCACACACCATAGTGTACTTGTGGAGGTCAGAGAACAACCTATGGGAGTCAGCTCCCTACTTCCACCTTGTAGACCCAGAAGATCAGATTCAGGGCAGCAAGCGCTCCATCCACCGGGCCACCTCGTTAGTTACAGTATGATGCTCTGACACGTGTTGAATACATATGCAATGATCAAGTCAGGTGAACCCATCTATCTTCTCAAGGCTTTTCCAGTGTGTCTGTGTGTGTGTGTGTGTGTGTGTGTGTGTGTGTGTGTAAGCTTTCAGAATGCTTTCTTCAGAATGCTTTGCTGAAATACACAGCGCATTACCAATGTCTACTGTCATACATCTGGCTCTCCGCAACATCTCACACGCATCTATCTGTCCCACAGCATCCATTCATGGACTCCTCTCACTGCCCTCCCCACGCAGCTTCTCCTCAGCCTCTGGTAACTATCACTCTGCTCTCAGATGCTGAGATGAGCATCTTTTAGGTTTCACAGGCCTGAGATCATGGAGTAGTTGTCTTGCTGGGCTTGGCTCATTTCGAGTATCTCTTCCGTGATAAGCAGCCTCATTGCTTCGGTGGTTAGGGAATTCATTCAGGATACTGCTGGTGACACACTTGTGAAAGCTTTATTCCCAGTGTTCCTTCGTTGGATGTATCCTGATATAAAAATGTGTTTAGGGGCCGTCAACAGCTAGGTGAACAGACACTCAACGGGAGTTCTGTGTGTTATTGGCATGTCCTGGGCGTGGTGTTTCAGGAAAGCTGGCCAGAGAAAGCTGTCTGCTACTGCTGTCACTCTGTGGTCAGCCCTTTCCGAGAGCTACGTCCAGGTTCCAGGAAAGGCACATGAGATCTGGCACAGTTCGGAAGGCTGCTGCTCACCACAGTAACTTCCTGCCTTCTAGCTCAGGACAGCTTATTTCTGGGGCCTCATTGGGGGCGGGACTGCCTGGCCCCTGAGTCCTAGGCTCAAGGTAAAGTAGGAGGCTGAAGGCAGAACTTGTATTTCATATTCTTTGCCCAGGTTTGACCGCTGTGGCTGAAGTTCACACAGGTGGGTTGTGATACCTGGGGCAGCCTCAGCTGTCAGAAATGCAAACACATCTGCAAACATGCAGCGAGTGAGACTGAGACATTAGTCAGTAAAAAAATTGTCTGCTGACTTTTGCCTGTCCAATCAGATAACCTACTGACCCACAGGCAAGCACTGAGCCAGCTGCTTGTCTTGCTTAGCTTTGAACTTGATTCTGAAAAGAATGCAGGAAAAGATCCAGACCCTGCTTTGTAGAGATAAACAGACTTCTGAAAAGTTGCTCACATGTGTTGAGTGTCAACTATCTGCCAGGCCAGAACAAAACCTGTGTCCAGCACTGCCCTCATCTCCCTCCAGTTCTCCAAGCAATTGGGCTTTTAAATGTCCCCAGGGAGAATGTTGAGTTCTTTAATAAATTTTAAAAAATAAAGCGGACAGTTTCTTTGAGGTACTCTTTATCAGGAAGGCCCATGCTAGGCTGCTTCTGGTGGTAGAGAATCAGGTGACCGAGAACAAAGAAGCAAATTGGCCCAGAGCAGACCATGGGCAAGCTGACCTTCTGATCCTAATGTGTGTTCTGCTATCTCACAGACTTCTCTTACAAAACACAAAACCGAAGACACATTAGAAAGGCTCTTAAGAAGTAAACCCCAAGTTCTGGTACATTCTGTCTGTGTGTCCCCGTGTGGCCTACCTAGGGTGGTTAACGGTATTAACTATATTGTAGAGGCCTGGTGTCTCTCTTTGCCACTCACAGACATAGCTGAAATTCATATGAGACAGGAGAGGTATTTAGAGAGTGAAGAGTAGAGAGCTATGTTGAAGGTGGCAGGCCATTTCTTAAGCTGGGTGTTACGTATCTCACACCATGTTGCTCAGTGTGAATCCCAGGCATGTGTAACAGCATATATGTTATTCTCCAGCCTTTGCATGTACCTATACTTTGTTTTATTAAAGGGCTTGGGGAAGGTACGCTAGAAAATTTCAGATCAGCCTTGTCTACTGGCCTCTGGAACCTTGTTGTATTATATTGTAAAACTCACCGGGGAGGCTTGAAACTTTTTACTTCAAGAACTCTTGGCCTTGGGGAATAGCACAAGACAGTGGTTGTGAATTCAGCTGTGTTGTTTGTAGGTGAGGGACCTTGGGCAAGGTCAGTAAATAAGCTTTTCTCCGTCAACCTTCAAATGAGTGTGATTTTCTTTCTATACCAAGATGGGATTTGGAGCATTGGGTATGCTAGATAAGTGATAAGTGCTTTGCTACTGACTACATCCTCAGCCTTTGATTGTTTGGTTTGATTTTTGGTATAGTTTCCTTATGTAGCTCAGACTGGTATCCTCTCACAGTCTTCCTGTTGGACCCCTCTGGGGTTACAGGAGTGGCCACACCTGACCAGGGCATCATCTGAATATACTTCCAGTGTTCTGCAGGACAGACCACAGACTCTCATTGCCAGCCAGGCATCAACTACTGAGAACATGCTGGCTGGTTTCTTCTTAGCACAGAGGCTAGCCAGAGCTCCCCTTGTCCCCTCTGGCCCAGGCTAGAACCAGCCCACAGGTCCCCACTCCATTCTCAGCTCTTCTGTTACTCCCAGCAGTGCCTGGATGTGTAAGAGTCTGAGAACCCCTTTGCCTCGAGCCTGCTCTGGCTTTCCCATGTTTCAGACTGAGCTTTCCCACCCCCTCCCTCAGTGGTGCCTCAGTGCCCTCTTATGGCCCAGCACTGAGTGGGGTAAGTGTAGTAAAACTCCCCTTGTCCCGCCTCCCCAAGCTGCCGTGTTCTGTGGAGGAGTGGACTCGGTAACCACAACCCTACAGAGTCTGAGTATTTGAACCTTGCGTGGTTGCCTATTTGGTGAGCTTCCTTCTCAGCATTGGAGTTCACAAAGGAGGCCAAGTCTGACTGGCTGCTAAAGATTCACTTCTTTGTGCTTTGTGCTCTGAGATTCGCAACTCAGGAAACGTCTGTGGGTAAGAGAAGAGAAAACACAAACCATTAGGCATTGTACTATGACCTAGTCGAAACTTCAGCTTTCGCTTGCCACAGAAAGGCAGACACAGCACCAGGAGGTTCACAGACCCTGGCCATCCTCAGCAGAGCTTTGCACTCTGCTTGTGCACAGTCTTCTGCTGCTGGCCTGTGAAAGCCCATAGTTCAGGGCAAACAGCTTCTTTGTCTGTTTCTCCAGGGGAAGGTGCTTTCAAGTGCTGTGCTCACAGGATTCTCATGTGTCTGCTTGAGGATTAAATGTTGCTTATTCTATAATCACCTTTGGAAAATAAAAACAGTCACATCATTAAATATTATCCACTATGGGAAATACTTTGTCAAAAATCTAGTGATGCACTCTGTGAGTTGGGTCAGGAAATAAAGGCATTTCCCTCCAAAACTGACAGCCTGAGTTCCATCCCTGGGATCCACAGGAAGGAGATGACTGACAGCAGAGAGCAGTCCTCTGACGCCATGGTAATGCCATGGCACATGCACACACACACACACACACACACACACACACACACAGGCCAAAAATGTTTTTAGTGTTAACTTTCTCCAAGTTTCTTAAAAAAAAAAAAATCCACATGTGTTTTATTAGAGTTGAACCAAGAAAACAAAACTGTTTCTGTCTTGGCAAATGGGTAATGCCACCTAGTGGTGAGTTTTCAAAATGCAGACACTCCTCTGCACCATCCACATCACCCAGGGATGGTAAGGAACACAAAGAGGTACTACTAGTGTCTGCTCAGTGCCTCAGAACCCCAGAGTCCCAGGGAAGCTGGGTGGCACTTTCCTTTGTTTCATGGTCTTAACCCTTGTAGGGAGATGTCGATAGCTTTACTGGACTGCCTTGGTTTGCTTGCATTTCCATTGGTCCATATGCTGTGTCTGTGAGTCTAAGGTGCGGCCACTGTATTAGTTTTCTCACTGCTCTGATGAAATGCTCAATAGGTGTGAATTAAGGGAGGAAAGGCTTAGGCTCACAGTTCTGGAGCAGACAGTCTCCAGCCATTGAGAAATCGTGGCAGCTGGGGAGGCCTGGCCTGTAGTGTTGAGAGCTGGTCAGAGTGTGGAGCAGATCAGACGCGCAGACAGGCTGGAGGTGGGGACAAGTCATATCAGGCCCATCCCTTGTGTTCTAGGTCTGCTAGCTGTCCCTGTCGTCTCCATGCCTCTGCGGTCCTCCTGAGGGTTCTAGTCTTGAGTCTGAGCCTTTCCAGCTAGGGATCAAGTGTTCAAACACACATCTGGGCATTTCACACTCATACTAACCTTGAACATCTTAATCTGGAAAATGGCAAACTAAAGTCAACTTTTATTTACTATAAATAGTAATGGTAGTAGTCTTTGGTGCTAGGGATTGATCCTAGGGTTGTCCCCCACCCTAATGTATTCTATCTCTGAGATATATGCATATATTCAACCTCCAAACTCAAATTTGCTTCCACAAGGTGGGAAATTTTACCTTGTTGGTGATCTTAGAGTTTCCAAATAACAAAGAGGTTTCCATTATTACTTTTTAAAAGCCATTAAACCAAACCAGGAACACCTCAACACATGACATGTATGGGACAATGGGAGGGACACAGTTCTTGCTCTCTGTATAGCTTTTATTAAAGCATGGGTTGTGACATTGTGTCATGGTATGAAGGGCATCAAAACAAAATGAAATATAACAGAACACACAGCAGGGGCTTGACAGGGCTTGTGGGAAATAGTCAACATCTGAGGCTCTAACCCAGGAAGCTGTAGCTGACGGGAAGCCACAGCTACAGGACTTACTTTTGCAGAGGGAATGGGCTCAGGAAAAAATACCACTGTCTTGAGTCACTCGTGAAGGCTGGAGGTCAGGTGAGCAGAGGCAGGCCAAGCAAAGAGAGGCTGGGTGATTGGCTGCAGAAATGTTGAGGTTCAGAAAAATGCTACCCCAAGATACGATTGGAGTGACAAGAACATGACACCTTGAGACAAACTGTGTGGGATATTTAGAGCCTGTTCTCAGTGCAGACACAGCCACAGCTACAAAAAGCTGTGGGTCTGCTGTTGTGTTAATTATGAACGCTACCCAAATCACCCCGCCTCTGGCTGGGCGTGCTCCTCATTCCCTGCCGAACTGCTCTGAAGTGTCGAATGAAAGACACACGTGAGTTCTATTTTTAACATGCCCTAAGCAGCCCGAGGTTGGGCCACTTCCAGACTTCCACGTTGCTAACGACTTCCCTTTGATACTACTGAATTATTACCAACTAAAATCTATGTTCCATTTTTGCGACCCCAGGCCCAATCAGGGGAGGGGCCCCTGGGGCCGCTCTTCCCTGGCTCTTCCCTGGCTATTTGCTTTCTCTTCTGCAGCTTCTGATCCTCCTTCTTCCCCAGCATGGTGATTCTAAATCTTTCTTCTTCCCTGGGTTCTCTTGCCTGGGAAGCCTCTGTCTCCCAGCCATTGACCACCAGCAATTTTATTTCCCAATTAATAACAGCTGGAAGCAGGGACCCTCAGCTTTTCACACACAGGATTCTCGTGAAATTTGGGAACCCATAATGCAAGCATTAAACCAAATCCACAACCGTCTGGGAAGGAAGATTGTGCTCGTGAAGGAGATGTATGCTAGGAAAAGCATGTGTCTCAGGAGGAAGTTGGCTACAGTTAAGTCGCATCACCTACAACGTTGTAGACATGACAACCTTTATACTCCAGAATCTTCCTCCCTTCCCCTCTGTAGGGTTATGGGGCGGCGTCTGCTCTGCCACAGGGCTCTGCCTCTGTCAGAGGCAGGACGCTGAAAGTCGACCACACTTATCCCAAGTGGGTGTTGGGCCATAGGGAAGCTGCAGGACACCGCTCTAGGCGTGGGGAAGCACAGTCTGAGGGACAGAACAGTGGGAGCTGGTTGGAGTTCCCGGGCCTGTGAGGAGGCCGGGCCATCAGGTTCTCAGGCTCGTGAACACCCGCGTGCCACTGGGAGCTGTGGAAGAGCTGAGAACAAAGTGGGGGCCCGCAGGCTGAATCTAGCCTCAAGGATGGGGGAATGGGGAAAGAAGAGGAGCTCTGGCTGGTCCCAAGGCAGGGTACAGGAGAGTTCTTGGCTTGAAGACAGCAGCTGTCTTGGGCTTGGTGGTGGCCATGGCTGGGAGTGCAGAGAGGCCTTCTACAGGAGATTAGACGAAGGCATTTTCCATGGCTCCCCATGCAGATCCCTAAGATAAGAGGCAGTTCATGGTTTTAAGGAATTTATTGTCATGGTGGAAAGTGGATGAATGAAACCATACCCTACTTCGCAGGGCAGGCCTGAGGTTAAATACCTTTTGCAGGGAGGAATGTCTGGGAAGAAAAGCTTATTGGTTAAGCCCTTCAGGCCTTTAGTACCTCAGTAAAATGGAGATCTGTCTTGAGCCTATGTAACCACAGGTCATGTCCTCTACATGTGGGGGGCTCTGGGCGTTGCCCTTATGTGACTGATGGTGGCCATCTATGGGGGCGCTGTGGCTAGTAACAGGGGCCTGATGCCCAGGAACAGGCAAAATGTCTACCATTCCTTCAAGGTCTCTGGGGTTTCAAGCCTTAGCACTACTGGGGACTAAGCTACCTTTCACGGTCCTACACCCCTCTACTCTCACAAGTTTCTCTACCCTGAAGAAGCCCCATGCTCTATTTTCTCTAGCTCATGATTCTGTATAAGCTTCCACCATCTGACTTCCCTCTATCTTTTGTTCTTTGAGAGTCCGGTGGTGTATATATACATTCGCAACATGTTTTTTTCTCTTGTTAGCTTGGCCTTTGTCAATTTAGCTTCTACCTAGCCTCCAATATTAGAAGGACAAAGGGAATCCATTTTCTCCTTTGTGTACAGAGACCTAGGTATCAAAACAGAATAAATTGTGTATTTTTATTTCACATGCAAGCCTGTTGGTTTGGAGTGAAGGTGGTACAGAGCTGTCTTAGTCTGGTCCTCTGTGTTACAATGCATTAGGACTTGAATTAGAAACAGCTCCACAGGCTTATGTTTGGAACAGTGGCTTCCAGCTCCTGGTGCTGTTTGTGAAGGCTGTGGCGCTTTAAGAGGTAGGGCTGACCTGGCAGAGACAGAGCATTTGGGCTGACTTCTGAAGACTGACCTGCTTTCTCTTTCTGTGGCCCACTCCATGAGAACATGCCTCTGTCCTTGTCTATAGTCATGCCTTTCCCACTCAGCAGAAACTGTGAATGAAACAAGCTCTCTCACCCTTAAGCCCACCAGGCATTTTGTCCATGGGATGTAATAGTAACTAAGACAATGCTTCTTTCCTACTATCATAATTTCAGCTATGCATGGTTGGCTGTGGCCAAAACACATTAACTTTGGAGTTTCACAAAAGGAAGAACTCTCAAGTTTTAAATCATGTTTATTTGGGTAGTTATAATTGCTGTATCTTATTGTGCTATTAATTCATCATAGGTATGCATGTACAGTATAGGAAAAAGTCAGTCTATGGCAACATTAGTATTCTCCATGGCTTCCAGGGAAGGTCTGGTAATATGTCACCATGGATAAAGGGACTGCTGTATGCAATATGCTTTAGGAAGTCAATGTTCTTCAATTTTTGGCTTCTAAGTATTTTATAAAATATGAGTAAAATCTATTTGATTTATTTCTACCTGTTTGTTAAGCTGAGTCTCATGCCTTGCCCCTTCTTGATGCTCATTGGACTATGAAATGTTCCCTTTCCTCAGTGACCTGATTCTTATCCTCCACCATATGGCAGGAGGGCTTCCTCCTGGCTGGTGCAGTACCTTGGATGCCATAGTGGATGAGGCAAGCCTCTCATCACTAATGGAGTTTGAGGCTCCCTTCCTCTGAGGAGCGCTGGCACTATGGATGCTTGAAGCCTTGCTGCCTAAGTCAGAGGTACCCAGGTACCCAGGACAGGCTATGAGGGAAAGCTTAATGAAAAAATAAAAACACATGGTTGTCACATGAGGGACTGGAAAGGGACAGGCCCATTTAGATCCTCACTTGACTGGGTAACCTTTGACCAATAAGTAATCATTCTTTATCTTAATTCCTTTATCTGTAAAGCAAAGACAATAAAAGTCTTAGAGCCAGTTGGGAAGGTTGGGAATGAGAAGTACTCAGGACATCCTGGGATGTCCCAAGATATTGAGTGAGATTTCTCTGTGAGAACTTGGCAACCACTTTGTCACCATCTATTGAGAATAACTGTGGAGATCCCCACAAAGTATGCCCAGATTTTTTTTCAAAGTATAGAGCCTCCCTTTTCTTAGAGTCATTTTATTTATTAATTTTAGGCTTTATTCCTTGAGAATGTTATCCATGCATATAATGAAATATGATCACATTATTCCTTTTATCCTCCCCAACTTATATGCAGATCCTCTCATACCCATCTCCTTCCCAACTCCCCCTCCTCTTTTTAAAAAATGACCCACCAAGTCTAGTTGGTACTGCCCATATATTCACGGGAGTGAGGCCATCCACTGGATTATGGTCTCAGCCAAGGCTCAGGAAACATGGCAGAACAGGAGGTATAGAGAATATAAAAGCTGAGGGTGGGGAGGGATGCTGTGAAATCTACCCTCTGGACATCGCACAGCCATTCTACTCATGAACTCACAAGGTACAGATTTTAAACAACACGACTGTAGCTGTCTGGGCTGGGTTGCTCAGTGAGTTGTCATGTAGTGTCCACAGTGTAAACTCATTTTACAGTTGTGGTTGTACAGACCTTCCATTTTGCAACTGTCCCTCCTCAGAACCTTCCTGCCAATACAGATATTACTGGGAATCTCCTTTTCTGCAAAGGCCATCTGCCTCACCTCAGACCCAAAAGCCACAGTGGCCTCATTCAACCATGAGCTCACACCTCCCAGGCTGTGAGTCAGAGTAAAGGTTTTCTTTTTTCTTTTTTCATTTTAAGCTGATTATCTCAGGAATTTGTTACAAAGCCAGGCTGGGGTTCGCAGGTTGGTGATGTGGCTTTAGAACCCATGCTGTCAATAGCTCAATGGCCCGTCTAAGTGGAAACTGAGCTGACTTGCGGCACAGGTCATTGATACACAGGAGCTGGTAGCCTCTTAGTGTGACTGACTGGAGAGCAAATGTGTCACAGCACCCACCTGTCAGCACAGCTCCATGCTGCTGACCCACTGTGTGCTGTGTTCTTCTTTACGTTAGTCATGAAACCCTTGATGTCCTTTTCCAATGAGTAACTGAAATGTATAGAGGTTAAGACCTGTCGCCACGTGCCTCCACCTGGGTAGTGGTGAATCTGGGTTGTAAATCTGCTGCCATGGTTCCCAATATCAGGCTCTTTTGGTAGTGGTGGGTATTCATGTGCAGGCAATGACAGGGGTAGACAACCCAAGGGTTTCCCTGGAGAACTTCCCTTCACACTCCCAAAGACTAGCAGAATACCAGTTGTCAAGACAGGGTTTGAAGATCCTAGAATTTTTATCTTGAGTATAACGACCTTTTCCCAATACTTACATCTTCCATATACGTATTTGGTATTCGTGGGGTCTGCATGTCTTTTTGGTGTTTTGGCTACCGATCCAGGCCAAGAGTCTGATTGCTTGCTGGGTGTCAGGCTAGCCCTGGGTTGTCATGTCATCTTACATTTTTCTGCCATCTGCTGCTGGTCTGAGTGGTCAGTGATGGACAGCAGGGCCTGGAAACATGGTACAGACCTTCTAGGTCATGAGTGAGAGAAAGGACAGTTTGCCTCTGGAGTCTTCGACCACGGAGCTTACACAGAAGGGGAAATAAAGCAAATGCAAATTTAAAAATGTAAATTGTCATCATAAAAATTGAACAGAAGGGAGTTCTTCATTTAGTATGATGGCTGTGTGTGTGTGTGTGTGTGTGTGTGTGTGTGTGTGTGTGTGTGTGTGTGTCTGTCTGTCTGTCTGTCTGTCTGTCTGTGTCTGTATATCTGCTGTCTATCTGTCTGTCTAGTCATTGAGTCTGGAGCTAAAGTAGCCAGAGTAGGAATACACACATGTAAGAACAACACTAGGAAGACAGTGCACGTCTCTGCTTGAGCCTCATCCACTAGGTAGGAGGAGCAGGGTCTTCTAGCCTTGCTGTGAGGGCTTGGTTTGACTTTGGTCAGGTTCCTGCACAGGGAAGGGTCAAAAATTCCAAGGCTTGTTTTCATCTGGGGTATAGTGCTCCTTGGCTGGGCAGTCATCACACAGGCATTAGTCTGTACTAAAACACAGCCAGGAACAGAAGTATGGACTCCTCTAGAAGCAATGTCTGTGAGTCAGCTGACTTTCTGTACTGTAACAAGTGCCTGGGATGATCAGCTTATGAAGAGAAAGGTTTGTCTTGGCTCTCCAGGTTTAGAGGATTCATTTATGATCACTTGTCCTTATTGGTTTGGCCTTGTGACTACGCTGCCTGTTATACTGAAGTGTGCCCCTCATAGCATAGAGCCAGAGAGAGAAAGGGAAGAGGCAGAGTTTCAGAATCTCATTCAAGGGGACACTGTTAATGACCCAACAACCTCCCACCAGGTCCCACATTGTGAAGCTTCAGTGACCTTCTAATAGTGTGTTCTGGAGACCAAGCCTTTGACATTAGGGCCTTCAAATAGTTTAAACCCTCATCATAAAAGACTGATCACCAGAACATTTAGAGAAATCTTCCTTTTATTTCACACTGACTTGCTCTCTACTGAGGACCATCTAATGGCTTCCCAGGGTCACTTTTTAAATATTTGAAATACTCAAATACTCTCCCATTCCTTCTACCTCTTCTTTCCTCTGGACTAAGCACTGTCACAGCTGCAGTAATTGCTGATGTGACACTTTGAGATGTTCTTATTTCCTTTTGGACATAGAGTGAACCTCTGGATGTTAGGAGACAAGTTCTATCCTAAACCACAAGGCGTCTCTCTTCCCAGAGCCATCTTCTAGTGTCCAAGGGGCTAATGTAGCGTGCCATCTGCTCTGAGTCAGCCTTGCATTACGTCACTAGGATCCAAATGTTCTCACTCGCTTGGGATTTAATCCAACCATAGCATTCATCTATGGTCAAACAGCCTCTGGCAAAACTACAGCTCAGCAGTCTGGTACTTATTCATCTCATTCAGTGTCACACTGGATGCCATGACACTAGAGTTAGCATGGTGAGCAAGGGACAGCTCTGTTGACTGGAGCGTAGCTGAGTACCTAGTGAGACAAGCTTGCTCAGGACAGCTTGTGGTAAGCTTTGCCCTTTGCCCCAGATTGTAAGTAATACTGACATTTTTCCGTGTACAGTCTTTTCACAATCTTTAGATTTCAACATGAGAGGTCAGAACACTGAAAGATACTTGTCAACCCCAGTGCACTCCCAGTTCTCACTCAAAGAGCTACAACTTCCCCTTTTAAAGTTCTCTCTCCCCCTGGTCTTTTTGACATTAAAAACTAGAGATAAGAGGCTTGCATGTTTCACTGCAACAGGCTTTTTCTCCAGCTTAAAATCCACTGCACCTCACTGGGCTGCCTGGAGAATGAGATCTCTTCACTGGATTGGGGGTCTGCTTTCGATCTGCTGTAGCTGGACCTGGGAAAATGCGTTCTGTCCTAAAGCTCCTGGTTGAGAGTTTCTACAAAATCACCCAGTTTTGTTCATGTGTCACCAGCCTGAGGTCTTCTTTTCCTAGTTTGTGTCCTGGGTGGCACAGGCAGGAATAGGGGTGTACTGGCTGCCTAACAGAAACTAATGACCCTGGAAGGAAATGATTTTGCCAGCCTAGGTACTTGGAAGCTCACCAGTCTCTGTAATATTTCTTCCTGTGAAGGCACCTCAATGCACTCTGGTCAGGGAAGTGAGGCCACCTACCCCCAAATGTTCTTTCTTTATCCAGACCATGGCAGGAAAGACAGTAAGACTTGGGGCGCTCACACTTCTAGGGTAGGAAGGGGCAATGGGAAGGACAGAGAACTGTCAGCTGATCTTCCTGTCTTGGGCAAGCTTGCCTCACGTGTCCCTGAAGCTTGGGTGGGACCAAGACTCTATGACAATGAAATACCTCAGAGTGTGAATCAGCTTAGGGACTTGGATTGGGGAGGTGCTCACAGCTTTGGGAAGTCCAGCCGGGAGGCTTCAAGCTTCATCCTGGAGCAAAGAACTGGCCCTGGAAAAATGCTGGGACATTCCCAATGTTTGATGGCTTAAACATATAAGATTTTGTTTTCCTTACTAGAAAAGCCATGTATCTTTATACAGAAAATGCAGGGAGTGTCTGAAATGAAAAATGGAGGAAAATGATACTTAGTTCATATCAGTTTTCTATTGAGACAAGGTCTCACTATGCAGCCTTGGTTGGCCTAGAATTCACTATGTAGATCAGGTTAGCCTTGAGATTTGGCAGTAGTCCAGTTTCAGTCCTTCAAGTGCTGGAATTATGGGTATGTGCCACCACACATAGCTATATTAAAAATTTTGTTTTTGAGACAGGGTCTCCTTCAATACCCCAGCTAGCTTGAGTACTTCATCTTCCTCACTGTGCTTCCTGAATGTTTAGGTAAAAAAAGGTACCATTGCACCAACTCAGTCCAGATATTTCTAGTGCCTCCTATAGACAGGCATGGTATTAAAATAACTGGGCAAGGCCCAACCATAAATAAGATGAATAACAATTTACATCCATGGAAGAGAAATCTCCCTAAGAATTCCCTTCTTTTTCCTTTCCATGTAAAAATGAATCACCCGTGATGTCTGCTGTTAGAAGTTCTAATCCAGATGCTGGCCTCCGAAATTATACTACTGAGACCTTTGAAGGGCCACTGACAAGAACATCAAACAGCTAGAGATTGACATCACTAATCTGAAGAAATTCCTCGTTTCGCTGTCTGAAGAGACCTCCAAAAATCACAAAGATCCTTATTGGACTTGATTTACTCTATTACAGTAGAAAAGGCTGTGTACAGCTCTTGACTGTGTACAATCCTCAAAGAAGAATGTTGCCTTTACATAGACAAGACAGGAAGGGTTAAAGAGAGCATGAAATAGGTCAGTGAAGGCCCTGAGAAAAATCAGAGAGAGAAAGAGACAGATGATTGCTGGTACAAGAATTGGGTTTCAGCCTCTCCAAGGTTGTCAACCCTACTTCCTCCCATCTTCGGACCATTATTTGGGTTCTTTTTGCTTATTTCTGCTGGTCCCTGGGCCTCAAATAGGCTGACTAACTCTGTGAAACAACAGATAAATAATTTGGTAGCAAAACCTATTCAGTTACATTATCATAAGTTAGCTATGGAGGACCACGAGACTCAAGATGAGGTTGTTACTTTATACAGGGTGTTCCCAAAACCCATCTCCACCCAACCTAAAAGAGGGGACTTCCGCCCCTAGACCAAGCAGAGAGGGGGCACCCAGAAGCCCCTCTGACTGGCGATCTGAATTCTTGCTTAGGCTTCGAGGCTAAGCACTGCAAGGGAATATCAATAAAACTTAAAAATATCTCTCTGGGTTCCCTGAGGGACAAGCCTGACTGCATAGGGGTTGATGCCAAAAGTATCCCCTCTCCAGGAAAAAGACATTGAGATGGGTATGGCCCTCATGCCTCACTGGACAACAACAGGGGGACTGGAGCCATTACAAGGTCCCTTTCAATTACTGGAGGTCAGGCCTCTATCCCCGCCTTCGCAAGATTGGAATTGCCACAGCCCTTCTATACTTAGAGAAGCGAGGAGATATCAGGGGCAGCCCTGATTACACACTGAAGGCCTAAAATCAGCCATAGGCCTAAAATCAGCAATAGGCCTGTCATACATGTATACTAACACCAAGTCTTGGGTCTCAGTGGAAAAACATCGAAACGGATGGCTATAAGCTATTGTAAACAGGCAGCTTTTGTGGAAATTTACCAGCTCGAGTAGTCATAGACCTTGTAACTAGGTAGCCTTGGCAGACAATACCAACTTAGATAAGGACAAGTGAGTCATAGGCAGAGTCATAGTGACTTGTCCCCTGAACTTCACCCAGCCGATACCCGGTTCTGAAGATATCTGTATTCCCCCTGAACACCCACACTCCAGTGTCATTCCTTTCCCCACATCCTGTCTTTCTGTGTTTATAACCCCTGTGTGAATGAATTACGATTTGAGAAAAAATAAATAAATTATTTAAAAAAATAAATAAAATAAAATAACTGGCCATAATAATTATGTGTATATTAGTTCATTGTGCACATATGATGCTTATAATAGGACTGTAGGTGCAAAATACATATGAAAGCCTCTTTATACCATATTCTTGATTTTTCTATAAATCAAAGATTATTTTCAGATGTAAGGTCTATATTTTAAAAATTACAAAGATATACAGATAGATTATTATACAGCCATATGTTAGATCTGAATACTAGAAGACATATCACCTTAATTTATAGTCATTGATCCTCTAAATTATTATTTACTCATGTCGTATTTTATTCATTCTGCTTATATGCTGTAAAATAAATGTACATTTAAATATATTCATTAATAAAGAATAATGCCATTTTGTCAAAATATACTCATTGAATTCAGAATGGTAAGAGAATCATAGGTCTCCTGGGAAAATGAAAGGATTAAATAGGGCATCTAGGTGACAAATACACAAGTATGTAATGACAAAAGACCATGGTACCACGAACAGTGTGAGCAGAGGTGACTCCTGTGCAGTGCTGGGGATACGGTATCTGCAGCATCTCTACTCAGGCTGAGAAAGGGAAGAGACACATGCTGCAATGTCATGGCACAAAGACTCCTCACCTGGACAACAGATGGGACAGTTTGCCCACCAGTTTGATGAATAAGGACAGTATGTAGAAATGTTTAACCTACTGAGAAGCATAGTAACAGAGAAAAGTCAAGCCTTTATTAACCATTGCTGAGAGATGTTAGGGATCTAAATCCTCTGAAAATTGATAAATAAAGGGAAATGTTAAACATTTATCTTGTGCCTCTGCCTAACCAATTAACTGGTAAAGGGAAATAACTTTTCATAGAAATATCTTGTAGGGAGGACATGATCAGAATAGTATCTCCTGCAAACACTTTCTGAATCAGTGGATCGAAACAATATGGTCAACATCGGTCATCTTCCCAAACTAGAGGCGGCCAGTGTGCTTCATTGAGTGGGAAGATGTATGAACTTTGTAGCATTTTCAAAACATGAACGCGAATCTCATTAACACCTCTAAAAACCTATTCCCAGCAAACATGTGAGATGGACGGATATGTTAAACAGAGTGTGAAGATGCAAACGAAATAAGGGAAACTCAGATCCTGGGAAAATGACTTGCATTAGTGCTACCAGTGGTATGCATGGAATACGTAACACAAGCAACCTACAACAGTACCTAAGACTCTGCGGTCTGTATCCCTGGTGGCACCACTAGCATCTGCATTATTAAAACAGCAAGAAAAGTTTCCTTGGACTACCTAGCTACAAGGAAGCCACACAGCTAAATATGACCCTCTGTGAGTTGTCACATTTCCAGATTTAATTCTGGAGGAAGTGAAAAGGAGGAAAGAAAGGACAGTTTTCTGGTTATTGGATGGATACTCGGCTTGTACCTCATGCATGTTTTCTGTTCCAGGATCCCATCCATCCCACGTCTGCTTAGGCTCCTCCACCTGGACAGGTCCCCAGGCTTTCATTATTTTTGATGACCTTAACAATTTTGAGGCATACTGGTCAGGCATTTTGTAGAATGTCTCTCAATTGGGGTCCTTCTGATGTTTTATTTATTCTGGTTAGTCTAGAGCTATGTGTTTGAGGGAGGGAGAACACACAAAAACCCCCACTCCTGTCACACCACGCCAAGATCTCACCCTATCCACCTAGTTTATCACTGCTAACGATGGCTGACCGTCTCTCTGAGGGATTCTGCTAACTTGCTGTGCTAGCAGCCGAATCTCACCATTTCCCTTTTGCTCACCGATCACTGAAAGAGGTCAGTGTGTGCAGCCATGTGGTGGGAACAGGAAAGAGATGCTTCTCCTCCTTGGGAAGAGGATCGTTGCCCAAGTTATTTAGATTCTACTTGACACTTTTCTTCTTATAATCATGTATTCATTTATTTATTGAATCAAGCTTTCATGAGGATATGAATTGGTTGATGTGATACAGATATCCTAGGGGAGGGCACCAAAATATGCTGGTGTCCCATTAAGTGATGAAAACAAAGCAACTTCCTTTTGGATTCATTCACTGAGCTCCTTGTGCATTCCATCTGTCTATAGGTGGTGGTTACTATCTGTCACTGCCATGTATGTCTATGTCTGATGCCTATGAATTGTTTGCCCTCAGCAAAAAACATTGCTCTGTAATGCTGAACAGCACAGAAAGCATGGTATATTACAGAAATGAGGGAATCCTTGAGGAAATCTCAAGTGAAGTTTGACTAGGGAAGAGATTTCTTTACTGACCCCGATTCGTGCTCAACATCATAAACAGCTATAACCACATGTTGCTTTCAACATTTATGATGGACATTTGTGATGCTTAAGCTTGCTTTCAACCTGTAAGTTGCTTCCAGTATATGATTATCACAACACACACACACACACACACACTTCTAGATCAGGAGTATAGAATAGTATATAATGTAAGATTAAAGCTATGCATTTAGCTTACCTTGTAAAAGCTGGTTGCATGGAAAATCTAAGGCCTAGTAAGTTTGGGAACCCTGTTCTCATATGATGAGTTACCTTTAAACAGGCTGAGTACACAGTAGGGTGGCAGGCTGAGTACACAGTAGGGTGGCAGGCTGAGTACACAGTAGGGTGGCAGGCTGAGTACACAGTAGGGTGGCAGGCTGAGTACA
>NW_021604747.1:487434-632248 GCF_004785775.1 Grammomys surdaster | reverse complement strand
AGTAGGGTGGCAGGCTGAGTACACAGTAGGGTGGCAGGCTGAGTACATAGTCTTAAACGATCTCAAGGTATGTTATTAACTTGTCTGTAAAGTCCAGCACAAGTTGCATCTTTTTGGAGTCAGGAGATATTCATAAAAGTATGTCACCATGAGAATGGACTCAATTTGTTTTATGCGTTCTTTGACTTTTTAAATGTAAAAAAATATACTCACTTTTACAATAATACATTTAGATTGTTCTCTTTGTCATATAATAAAACGCTATTATGATATGTGTGTGTGTGTATACATAATAGTGTGTGTGCGCATGTGGAGGCTTGAGATAGACATGGAGTGACTTTCCCCTATTGATTGCCACCTTACTTTTTGAGGAAGGCAGGGGGAAATTGTGAAAAAGTTTGAATGCTATACCAAAGACTTTCAGCTTAGTAATTCCACAATAGGGGCCAATGTGACAAACTTTAAACAGACCAGTGTCATGAGAAAGCAGAAGATATGCCCCTCTGCAGGAGCATCTTGGTGTGAACTCTACACTTCTCTTGGCTTCCTCTGCCAGCTTCCAGTGGGTTACTCCAACATCCACAGAACATGAAGTAAGTCCCACCAGCCCATGGCATTTATAGAATACTCAGAACTAAACCAGAAAGTACTGAGAATCAACTGTTTAATGGCCGCATAATCTTCTTTTTTCTCTATGTAAGCACCAGTGCAATGTGACTTTTCTATGTTCCTTGAAACAGGGGTATGGCCCATTTCTTTGGCTAATAAGGCATCAGCAAACTCAAGTAAAGATTCCAAAACCACCTCTAGGTAGGACTTTCATGTCTCTAGGGGGACTGCCCCCCAGTGAAAGATGTCTAGGCTGACCTCTTTTTTTTTTTTTTTTATTTTTCGAGATAGGGTTTCTCTGTGTAGCTCTGGCTGTCCTGGAGCTCACTCTGTAGACCAGGCTGGCCTGAACTCTCGAACTCGGAAATCCACCTGCCTCTGCCTCCCAAGTGCTGGGATTAAAGGCGTGCGCCAGCTAGGCTGACCTTCTTAAGAATGAAAGAATACATGGAAATTCTCAACCAGCATCAGTGTGAGACATATGAGGCTGTTGGACCAGTCACTCTAGACAGTCCGTCAGATAACCTTGATCTCAGGAGGGATCCCAGGTGAGATCAGCAGAAGACCTACCTAGCTGAGCCCACCCAGGTGACCTATCACAGAGACATAAACAGGAGCCCTCACAGGTTTAAGATCTTCTGTTACACTGCAACCTATGGCTGATGCAACTATTGGGATGGCTCACTGTGCTGTCCCTAGTCCACACCAATATAGAATAAGTCCTTGAGAGGATGAGAATAGAGCCCTACCCACTGAGAACTCAAAGAGCTACACTCACTGTTTTAACATACCATGACCTAATCTTTACAAGTAAACAAATGTTTGTCTTGTTTTTTGGTTCTTGGTTTCTCTGTCTCTGTCTCTCTCTCTGTCTCTCTCTCTGTCTCTCTGTGTCTCTCTCTGTCTCTCTCTCTCTGTCTCTCTCTCTGTCTCTCTCTCTCTCCCTCTCTTTCTTTCTCTCTCTCTTTCCCTCTCTCTCTGTATTTCTGGCATTTCTTCTCTTGTCTCCTCTCTTCCTCTTCTCTTATTTTACAGAAAATTCCACTTTGGTGCTATTTTGTCTCTACATGTATCCTCTCTGCTTGGGGAAGACCCAGAATGTTGACATTCCCTCTGTCCTTTGGACACCTCAGCAGCTCTTCAAATGTAGCTCCATCACTTCTGCTTTTTGATTTCTTAAAGAGATCTCTTCGTTGGGAAAGAAGAGCCGTCTTCAGATTTCTTAGTATCTTATATAGTTTTGTCCTGAGTTTCATATACAATCTCTATTATAATAATTTCCTGAAATGACAGAAATCACTTAGAGAAATCTCCAGCCCAGTCTAACTTCCATATAACAGAGATTGATAATGTGAAAAGAACATCAGAATTCCCTGGCAGGTACCTACTCACCGAGCCACCCGTTCACTGGTTATCTCTTCAATGACATGGCTAAAGTATGCCTTCACTCAGGATCTGCTCCATCCACCCCCATATCTTTCATGAGATTTCATTTTGGTTATAGAGATTGAATTCTGGGAAGCCTCATTCACAACAAGTATATGATATGCCTCTGAGTTATATTTCCAACAACTCAAAAAGTGTAACTTTGAGAAAAGCTTTCATGGTATGTGGCTCTTTGGCATTTATTACTGTAGTCACTGAGAGTTTCTCTACCCTCAGCTCTGTGCTGGTGTGTGAGGATACACAATCCGTCTTCAAAAGATCAATGTGAAAAGCGTAAACAATATTTATTCAATACACTATGCACTAAATAATATATGCATATGTACACACACACACACACATACTGGGCATTGTCAGAGTGAGGTGCCCATGTGTTTGTGAAGAAGGACACGCTTGGATTAAGTGTGTATTACAAGTCAGAGCTAGGGTGAGAAGTAGTGGAGTGTGAATGGGTTGCTGGAGTCTGGAGCATGGTGATCTGAGACTGGTGTATACAGGAAAATGGGGAGCAAGACAGAGCATACTGGAGCAGAGGACAAAGGGAGAGTGCCTAACCAGTGGTCAGAACCCCAGAGTTTCATGCAGGGGAGCAAGCAATGCTTCACCTTCTCATACACAGTCTGCCTCTGAGAGCTTCTAAGCAAAGGAGGACTGCTGTAGTGGAGGATCGCTGTAGTGGAGGACCGCTGTAGTGGAGGACCACTGTAGTGGAGGTCCACTGTAGTGGAGGACCGCTGTAGTGGAGGTCTGCTATAGTGGAGGACCGATGCAGTGGAGGGACATGTGCTTGACTGAAAGAGGCAAGGAGACATCTTGGGAAGCCAGTGCCTCTGTCTCACAAAGAAGAAGGAAATTAATTAGGATAGAGGGGGCTGAGAAGAAAAGAAGATGTAAGTGAAGAAACATTTTGGGATCAGCAATTTGTAATTTGATCTATTGGGATGGGTCACATCAGGATCGCATAGAGGTGGATGCACTATTAGGGAAACTCAAGACATGAGCTTTCTCTAGCAGTATGAGAGTAGCTCCCGAGGTGTGGGTCCTTGAGCTGTCTCATGTCTAATGAGTTGGTAAGAAGCCTGGTCCTGTTCTCTTTGTCTATGTTACAACCTCAGCCACCACCTATCCAGTGAGTTAGTTCTCCTCAGTCTTACTCTCCCAGAAATCCTCTTGCCTTGGCCTCCCAAGCACTGGAATTACTGGTGTTGGCTACCATGCCTACCTGTAACCTTTACTAATATTTAAATAACTAAGATGCAGACTCACAGCTAGAGATGACCTCATGTACAACATAACTGTTATTAATCTTATTATTATCTTGTTATTAATCTGGGCACTTAGCATCAAGTTAAAGGGAATAAAAATTTTTCATGATATTCTTTTCATGTAAAAAGTAAGAAAAGGGACGCGATATACGGGCTTACAACTAATTGGTGTGGCCGTATGGGAGGAGACAGAAGTGACTGCCAAGGCTCTGGCGTTGGTGAGAGATTGATGGCAGACATGATGAGGGCCATGTGAAGAGGAGCAGGCAACCATCAGTGGTGGAGAATACAACTAGGCTGCAAAACCGTGGCAGCTGTTGGCCTGATGTGGTGCAGAAAACATGGTTGCATCTGTCCAGCTACGATGCTTGTCTTGGCTCTATTCCCCCTTACCAGTGTTTATGAAGAAGAAAGGAGTCTTCTAGGTATAACTAAAATGACATAATTTTTTGTGAATTTGTTGGCTTACAGCAAGGGGTAGACAAATTTGTGGATGCTGTAAATATTGTGGGGATAATAAAGACCCCTGATCACAGGGGTGTGTGTTGGGGGGAGGCAGAAAATCTGTCTTGAGGGTGAGATATCCTTCATCACAGGTTACTGTTCCCTGAGTCTTCTAAGGAAGGCAATTCGTCATGAAGTCAGAAAGGTGTTTTGCTTTGTTGTGGAAGGGCTGCCTTAATCAAATAAAATGCAGGAACTGCTTTCTGAGTTAGAACCTCTGTGGTTGTATGTGTGATGTATTCTGAGTGCCTGGGAGTCTTCAAACATCTTTTAAAAATCATTTGTTGAGGTTGGAGAGATAGCTCAGCAGTTAAGAGCACTGAACTCTTCTAGAGGACCTGGGTTCAATTCCCAGCACCCACACAGCAGCTCATAACTACCTGTAACTGCAGTTTCAGGGAATCCCTTACACAGACACAATAACATTGCTCAGGGACAGTAAAAATGAAAATAAAATCATTTGCTGATGCTTCTGAGGGGCGAGGATTCCTGTCCTTTGCACAGTGGAGTCCTCGCCAACTGAGTGCTCAAAATCATAGTCCCTTAAGCTGCCACTTTGACAACAGAAGCCCATGCTAACCACGAAATTCACCAGTGGAGTCGGTACTTATAAGATCAGTTACTGCTAATTAATGCTTTGTCCATTTCAGTTCAATCTTAAGACTTTGTGTCACTAATTATGTAGGTCTTTCCTGTTCCTAAAAAAGAAAGCAACGACATTGGTCCTGCCCATTGTTTTGCTGGTGGCTCTCTCCATCCCATCTGCTGGGGCAGAGTCCCTCCTCATTACCACAAGTATGAAATTCAAGTATTGCAAAAGCAGTGGGTTTTGTGGACATGTTGAAAGTAAATGTGGAGGACGGCTTGAAACGCCTGCCACATCACCGGCAGAGCTGGACCAAGCTTACAACAGAAAGAGAAAACATTGCAGGATGATGTCAGATGTTGTTCCAAAGAAAGTGTTTGACTCTCAAAGCATGACAGAAAGTCTATGGGGAAACCAGCATATTCTCTGAGATCTTACAGGTTCCCCATGAAACTGGACGTGTGGCAAGGACAGTATGAGCTTGTCATTGGTTTGCTCATTCTAAGGGCTGCCCTGGACCAGGCTTAACCTATTAGTCTCACAAGAGAGATGAGCTTCTTTTCTCTTTCTTTCCTTCTTTCTTTCCTTCTCTCTCTCTCTCTCTCTCTCTCTCTCTCTCTCTTTCTCTCTTTCTTTCTTTCTTTAAGGAAAAACTCTGACTAAGCCTCATCTTCATGCTATTTATTACTTACTCTAAAAATTTTATTATACAGTATATTAAACACAAATAAGCATATGTAAATTGTATATTGAATCCTCACTCATCACTGCCCAGATGAAGCCATTATTGCTCAAATAAAACTTGTGTGTGATGTACACCTGTAAACATGTTCATATGGTGTGTGCACTTATCCCACTACCAAATGAGAAGCCTTCCTCACTGAAAGCCAGAATAAATGGATGATGCCATTTAAGTACAGACCTTGTCAAAAAACTATACTTCCTGTAAGAAGTCATTTGCCATGTCTTCTTTTATGTCACCTTGACTCTTTGTTACATGTGAAAGGCACAGAGACTTTTTACTGAACTCCTTGCCTCCTTTGCTGGCAGTGGTAGTCTCAGAGATTTACTTGCATTATAGTCATTGATATTTACATATTTCTGTCTCTAAATACTTTCACATGAATTATTTACTGAGCTAAAGGAAAGTATTCTTCCCCTCTCATACCTGATAATTTTGGAAGTTGGAATTTACTTTTAAAATTTTGATTATCAAATTCTTATGTAAATAAACACAGGAGTAAGAATTCCATAAGCCACATAGTCCTTACAAGGAATAAAGATTCAGGCAGCGCCTGGTGGTGTTCCTTCTAGGCTCTGCCCAACAGTTACCTGGCAACAGCCAGGTAGGCCTGGCTTGCTATAAAAAGGGCTGTTTGGCCCCTCCTCGCTCACTGCCCCTTCTCTTCCTCTCTGACTGTTCTCTCCTTGACCCCTCTTTCTCTCTCTCCCCTTCCCCTCCCGCTTCTCTCACATGTTCCTGGCTAGCCTCCTCTCTTATTCTCTCTCTCTCTCTCTCTCTCTCTCTCTCTCTCTCTCTCTCTCTCTCTTTGTCTCTCACTCTCTGTCTCTCTCTCTGTCTCTCTGTCTCTCTCTCTCTGACTCTCTCTCTCTCTCTCTCTCTCTCTCTCTCTCGTTCCCTGTCCTTCTCTGCCTCCACTCCCTTCTCAACTCCTCTTCCCATTCCCCAAATAAACTCATTCTATACTGAACCTGTCATATGGCTGGTACCTCGGGTGGTGGGGGAACGGATGCTCAGCATGGGCCAGCTGAGGCATCTCTCCCACCTTACCATACTTGGCTCTACAAAACATATCCTTGGCTCTTTTTATAAAACACAACATTTGGTGCCATGAGTCAGATTTACAAATTCACAGGGTATGTGAGTTCATTTCCCCACCATGACATGGACTTTCCAGCCATTAGATTGCTAGAACTCTAACTCTTCATCCAAACACTGGTGAATTGGTAAGTTTCTCATATTCACAGTCTCATTGTAGGGCCTCTACCAATCTCTCTCTCTCTCTCTCTCTCTCTCTCTCTCTCTCTCTCTCTCTCTCTCTCTCTCTCTCTCTCTCTCTCCTCAAGTTTATTTTCTTTCTTGCCTCCTCTCTCATGGTCTGCTGAAGAAATCCTAAGCCTGGATAAACTTTCTCCCTTGGATTCTGAGCCCCAAAGCTCTGGTGCTGGTCCCGTAGCTCAACCACTAGTTTCCATGTGATGACCTGGTAAATCTAGCCTTGCTGCTCATTTCATTCTAGTTATTAATTTAATCTCAGGATGCCATGGTAAGATTAATAACTCCCTCATTCTAATTATTGATTTATCCTCAGGACACTGCAAGTGATAAGATTAATAACTCCTGTCCTCACCCAAAAAGAGAAGGTCTTTGCTGATTCTGACAGGCTCCATACACTGCTGTCGTTAACTTGCAGTGTACTCTCTTTGCTAGGTATATTCTAGAACAAATAATTAAAAACAAACACAGATGATTGTCTAACTCAGATAGGCTTAATAGATACTGGCTCTCAATCTTGTCAGAAATCTGCTAAATATAACATTAAATGTTAAAGCTTATTATGACAAACAGAGACTCCCAAAGTCTCACAGTGACCCCACCAAGGTCTCCGAGAAGATATAGACACAGCGACAAGACTTCCTGGATTGTGTTATGATAACCACTGAGAAACACTGCTCCAGTGCCTTGCCTGCTGCCAGGCCTTGGCTTACACTGTGGACAAATAGAAGATACCCAGAATGTTAAGTGTCTCATATTGCCTAAGTCAAAGTGAGTCATTTTCTCCCACATTCCTACTCCAGAGGAAAAAGCTTCTCATCTTCTGGGCCTGATGGTCAGACTGTCTCTGCCCAAGTTGCGATGGGGACTACAGGGACCTGGGATATGCTTAGATAGTAGACTATAGACTAACCTCTGCCATTTTAATTAACATATAACACCTAGATTATAGTTTATTCTTTCCAGATTTCTGATTAAATTGACAGGTAAGGTAATGACATCTTGACAGCTAGAAAACAGACCTCTAGCGCCTTACCTAAAGGTAATCCACCACTATATTATCTCATTAGTCAATTCTTTAACTAGTTAAGACTACCAGATCTCTTATCAAAAAGATAGACAGGTTTGCATTACTCACAGGCTTCATGATAACAAATACACGAGTTCAGATGTAACCTTGTTCACAAATGTAACCTACCAGATCTCTTATCAAAAAGATAGACAGGTTTGCATTACTCACAGGCTTCATGATAACAAATACACAAGTTCAGATGTAACCTTGTTCACAAATGTAACCGTCTGCTACTTCCCTATCCAACACAGCTTCCAGTGACTAAATGCTTCATATTTCCTCTCCTTGTTAATGCCACTATTATATTCAAATTTTAAGTTTCCTTTGATTGTTTCCTTCGATAGACTTAAAACGTTTCTTATGCTAAATCTATACTGTCAACTATTATAGTTACAAATATATTTCCTTTGGTTGCCTCTTAACTACAAACTTAAGGTGTTTCTCATCTAAATTATTAACTATCATATTTACAAGGTCAAGGTTTTGAGTTTCCTTCAATTGGCATTTAAACATAAACTTACGGGTGCTTCTCATTTGTTGGAGATTGGTTCTAATGCTTTGATTTAATCAGGAATCTGCATGTCCAGATGCTGAAGGTCCTTGTCTCCAATTGATTTTTGATCAATCAATAAAAATACCAATGGCCAATGACTGGACATGGGACAGGACACTTAGAATTGCATAGGTAAGATGCAGAGAGGAGTGGAATTGTCAGGACTTGGGGAGGAAGGATGGGACAAAGTAGAAAGCCAATGAGCCATGTAAGATTTCAGGTAAGTGACCACTGGCCACTTCCCTAATTGGGCCTGGGGTAGCAGGGGAAGATTGAGGAGTACCCAACCTTTGAGGTAGCCAAGGCATTTTAAAAGTAAGGTTGTGTGTGTGTGTCTTTCATTAATGGATTCAAAGATAGCTCATGTGTGTGTGTGTATGTGTGTGTGTGTGTGTGTGTGTATGCTTTCATTCCAACAGGTGCCAAAGCTGTGTAGCAAAAACTCACCACAACACCCATTATGCTATATATATATGTCTCCTAGACAGAAGAAAAAGGCCCTTCTTGCTCCTTCTGCTCTATGAAAGGTTTTTGTCTTTCCTAAGCTCACCTTAAAATAAAAGGAAGAAGACTGTTCATATTGTTAACAAATGTATGTCTTTTACAAACGTATATGTTCCAGGAAACCCACTCAGATCTACCTCCCATGGACCAAACAGACTCATCTATATAAGTACACTTGCCAATCAGTAGCCTAAGTTCCCACTTGTTACCTATCAAGAGGGTTGGATTTCTCTCCTGTTCTCTGTCTGGTAGTTGGGCTCCCCTCACCTCAACCACCAAGACCTAAGGGTTTCAAATGTACACTTAAAAATAGTTTTTCTCCAAAAGATGCTTAGCTTTATTCTTTATCTCTAATGTGTGTGTGTGTGTGTGTGTGTGTGTGTGTGTGTGTGTGTTTCAGTATTTTGCCAAGTCCAGGCATTTACTCAAGTCTACATTCAGGACAGCTCCAGAAAAGCAACCCACAGATGTTCTAGCCTGCTCTCACAGACACAGATGCTTCTACCGGACCTTCTCCTCCCTACCCACAGATGGTTCCACAGACCCTGGACAGCAAGAAAACAGCCAGCTCTCCTGAGACTGGACCAACATCCCAATCCCCATTTTTTTAGGTTCCCCAGACACACGTCGTTGTCACCCCAAAGTCAGCAGAGTAGCTAAAGATCACTATGACACTGTTTCTGCTCCACCACCACTTCTTTCTAGCTTCTCCTTTTTAATTAAATCGAAATGGAGAAATGTTAGAATTGCTTCTCGGCTCTGCTCAGCAGTTACCTGGCAACATCCAGATAGGCCTGACTTGCTAATAAAGGGGCTGTTTGGCTCCTCCTTGCTCTCTATCCCTTCTTTCTCTATCTGACTCTTTTCTCTCCCTGACCCATCTCTCCCCTTCCTCCTCTTCACTCTCTCTCCACATGTTCCTAGCCCCCCTCCCTCTCATCCTTCTCTGCTTTTACTCCCTTCTCAACTCCCCTTCCCATGCCCCAAATAAACTCTTTTATATACTAAACCCACTGTATGGCTGGTACCTCAGGGGGAAGGGATGCCTCAGCATGGACCCACTGAGGCTCCCCTCCCGCCTCACCATGCTCCATAAAACATATCCTAGCTTCTTTTATAAAACACAACAGTGCCTGTGTATAATAATTACTCAGGAAGTCTTAAGGACAGAAAAGCAAGTCCATCTGGAAAGCATCTTTAGATGCTGCCTGCACTCTAGCTCTAGTGCGAGGTTCCCAGAAATAAACAATGAATAAAACAAATTCATCAATCAGAATAACTTAATATCTAATGAGAGTCAATGACACCTTCTTACAGACTGTGGCTCAAATAAAGATAGGCAAGTGCTATAATAAAGGGACAGACAGAGTTGCCAAAGAGTACAGAAGCAGAGGGAAGTATTTTTACTGGAGGAAGTTGGGGATGACTTCATTGAAGAAGTGGATTCAGGGAAGCTGGGCTTCTGTCAACTGAGGAAAAGCAGGTCATCCACAGCACAGCCAGATGCAAAAGGTGTGACTTCCTGGTGACCCCGTGCTGCTGGACTGTGAGCAGATGGACCTGGGCATGGTGAAGATCCATTGCACAGGTTAGGGCACAGCACAAGTCTACCCATAGCAGGGGCACATTGACTGAGGGAAGGAGGTCAGAAAGAAACCAGAAAGGAAGAAAGGAAGAAAGACATGCCTGGAGAGTAAGAGCAGGCAGTTTGATGGCCAATGAGTTATGGTCAAAGATAGAAATCTCAAGGGCCTCTGTCCTTATGCCCAATTGGTTTTTAAGAGAGGAATAGAATCAGTATAAAATGTCATCTCTGCTGCTCAACCCTCAACTCTGTGATGTTTGAAGAGTATCTATTTATTATATGTTCTACTACGTTCATTTATTGTGTGTGCATACAAGTGAGGAGGTTAAAGGACAACTTTGGAAATGGGTTCCTCTTGTGTATGTGTGGGAGGGTGTGCATATGTGTGCATGTGTTTATGTGTGCATGCTGTATGTGCATGTAAAAGTCTTATAAATTTTTTATCCGATTTATACCTGAGCATTCACTTTTCTCTAGTGCTAAAGTTAGGAGTATTGTGTTTTTAATCTTAAATCTCACTTGTTCATTGCTAACATTGGAAAACCCATTGATTTGGTTGCACATTGACATTGTACTTTGTAACCTTGTGATAATTGCTCATTAGTTCCAGAACTTTCTTTTGCTATTGTTATTATTTTATATTTTCTGAATAACTGTGTTCTTTGTGCATAAAGACTGTCTTACTTTTTGACCAATCTGCACTCATTCCATTATCTACCCTTCTTTTCTTCCTTCCTTCCTTCCTTCCTTCCTTCCTTCCTTCCTTCCTTCCTTCTATTTTTTTCCTGTCTTTTTTTTCTTCAAGTCAGGGTTTCTGTGTGGCCCTGGCTATCCTGGAACTTGCTCTGTAGACCAGGCTAGCCTGGAACTCAGAAATCTACCTGCCTCTGTCTTCTGAGTGCTAGGATAAAGGCGTTCACCACTGCCACCCAGGACTCTTTAGTATCTTGTTCTATGAACCAGGATTTTCAGTTACACTGTTACAATGATGTGCTAAGAATACACTTGCTTTGCTCCTGATAGAGTTTTAAATTTTTATTTTGGGTGGTATAGAAACACAATTTATATAACACACACACACATACATGCATATGTGTATATCAATTACATATGCTCATAATTCAGTTTTTACCTGCGGTATTCATAGTCTTCATTTTGCATGGTTGTATAGTCTTCCATCAAGCAATACCCGAAGTTCTCCCGATCCTTCCCATCTATTCCTAAAATCTTCATCTCATCAAACCCTAAATTTATAAGTATGTGTTAAAAGAAGGAAACATCTTGTGTGGCCTTACTATTTTATTTTTTGAGTTGTTTCCTGCACAGTGCATGTTGCTGTATAAAGCTTGAGGCTGATGCTCATATTTATTAACTACATTTAGAAACTTAGGCACATGTTAACTACAGTTTATCTATTGCTATGTCAATATGCTATTGTGAAGTTGCATCTTAAGCAAAGCAGGAGGAGAAGAAAGTGTGGACAGGGATTTTACAGAACTGCACGGTTTCGTGGTTTCCCATTGCCACATTAGGAGTATTTTTAAAAGATCTCTGTCTCTGTGTCTGTCGTGTGTCTCTGTGTCTATGCCCCTCCCCTCTCTTTCACTGTGTGTGTGTGTGTGTGTGTGTGTGTGTATAAGTGTGTGTCTCTCTCTGTGTATATGTGTGATGTGAACTGCCTGCAGGCAACCACAGATGCCAGAAGAGAGCATCAGATCCCTGAACTCAGTAATTTCCTTGATCCTCTCAAGACTATTTCTGGGTCTGCAACATATCAAAGCTGCAACTCCTTGCCTTATGGTTGCATAGCAACAAAAAAGAGGAGTTCAGTGTTTCAGGGGCATGCTCCTGGACCCAGAATTCCTACATGCTCCACTTCCTAAGGGTTTCACCTTCTCCCAGTAATGCCAAGTGGAAGCAAATCTAGTGGATGAGCACTTGGAAACTTATACTAGAAAACACACCAGGGTTTACTATACCCCTTAGCACTTACATCTCTGTGAAGCAGATAGTATTGTCATCCCTGTTTCATAGATGACCACAGGACATCTTCAGAAAATTAAATAAGCGTATCAGCGCTCTCAAGTAGTAGATATCAAAGCCAAGAGCCAGAGGAAGGCTTGTTATTGTGGGGGTAAGAGCTGGTTGCCAAAAATATACCTACAACTGTCCCATGCACAGTCCTGGCTGTTGTTACTGTCATTCATCCAACAGGTCTTCCCTTATGTTGGAAAGAAATTCAGAAATTAAATCCTCACTAGAGGATTCCAGAAATGCAAAGAATTTGTTCAACATTCCCCTCCAAATGAGACCCCAAAACCCCACACAAGCAGTGGAGAACAAACTTAGTCAATGGTATACAATCACATAAATATGTGTGAACATATATTGTACGTAATTTCACCTGGAAGTTTCCATTTATAGGGGAGAGTGAGCTTAGCTGACGAACAAGCAAAGCATTTTTGATTCTTAGGAAAAAGGATTGGTGGAAAGAAGCAACATTGCAAGGTACGGGTTCAACTCTCCAGTACTGGTAAGAAAAAAAAAAAGGAACAAAAATGGGAATAAGGGAGAAAGAAGGGGAGGAGGATGGGGGGGAGATGGAGGAAGTGGGGTGGGAGAGGGAATGGAAAGCTGTAACAATTGAAACAGTAGTATATAAATGTCTGCAGATAGTTCTAGTTTTACGTTCTGTAGAGTCTTTACATACTCTGTCATGGAAACCAGAGATATTTGTGTAAAACTCTTTAGACTTCAGTGGTATTTTCTCAATTTTAAGAAACTACAGTATTTAAGGAAATAAACTAAGACATAATTCCTGAAAGCAAATAACTAATCTGTGAAGAATATAGATGGTAAGGGCGCTCAGGACTGGTTTGTCTAACCAACTCATGGCAGGCACATTCTAACAGAAAGCAGGGAGGGCGCCTGCAGACACAGGAGGCAGGAGGCGGGAGCAGCTGTTCTCTGCTCAAGAGTTTGGTCACCTTGGTTTTCCAAAACAAAAATGTAACCAGAGAGTTTTGACTCTTACAAATGACTTGGTTAAGAGGGAGAGTTTGCCAGATATTTCCTACCCAGCAACACAGGGCAGTAAATGGGAATCAAGAATTTATAAAACTTTTCAGATTTTTCTCTTAAAAATATTAGTAAGTCAGGTTGCTCCTGATTTGTTTGATTGGCACAAGTCAATATTTTTTTTTAACCAAGAATTTTGCCAGGATTCTGTCACTGTGATTTCTTGTCCCAATTCTGTGTATGTCTCACAAGGAGCAGAGTGACCAATGAATTTGATCAATGAAATTGGATTTAAAACAAGTGTTAAAAGGTTTTTTTCTTACACCATCCCCCACAAACATTTTCTCCCACTGTAACAGTGTCTCAACTTGTCCCAAGTCACATTATGGAACCAGGACGTGGCCATGTGCCACTAACACCACAGCTGTTACATTGCCAGCAAACCTCCTACATGCTACTGTCACACAGTCAAGTCCTGGCTCCATGGTGTGACTAGGGACAAGTGACTTACTCGCTGGGCTTCATGTGCCCATATATAATATCAGCCATAATCAACCTGTGTCACAGCATTGCTATGAAACATGACAAGACATGCCTGAGGAAGAGCCACCTAAGGGCCACCTGATTTAATGCTCTCCTCCTTGTTTCTTCTACCTGCTGGCATGCCAGCGTCTATCTATTCTGACATGGTTTAGTTTGAGGCCTAATTCAGACAGCTCTCTTGTTGGTTCCCAAGCTTCACTTGCTCTGTGTTTATTCACCCTACAAAGATGAGAGCCGCCCTACTAAGTTGAGGGTATAGGCCTTGCATTTCTTCTGGAAGTGACTGTACTTTCTTTCATAATTAAAAAGCAACTCATGAAACAGGCACAGTTACAGCTGGATGCAGGTGGCTGTCTTCCAGTAGGTCTGTTTTCCCATGGGCCTGTCGTCATTGTGAATGCACCAGATCAAGGTTGCTAGAATAAGTATGAAATGCCAGTTTGACTTAACTACCAGGGATACAGTTTTCTCTCTTTGTTATTGATGCAGGCTATGAATGCAGGGACACTTTGGGTGACTTGCAAAGACAATCCTGTTAAAACCTGCTAGGAGAGAAGCAGGAATTTTAGCAGGATCTCAGATGCTTTAGCTCCTCCCCACTTCCAAGCTAGCAACCTGCAATTCTCAGAATGTCAGACTCTGGGCCTTCACCTTTTCACACTAGAATTTCACCTTAGTTATCTCACAGCAAGAGGGGGGGGGGGGGTGGGGGAGGGATGTTTCCTAGCAAACTTCTAAGATGTAGCTTAAGAGCCACCAGAAGTATTTATTGGCCAACATTAAGACAATGCCCTGTGCCTCTCCCCTGGGAGCCTGTACTCACACTGGGGTGTGTCTTACTTTCCCCTACTCTGTCTTGGGGAGCACATGGATATATCTCTCTTCCTGAATGTCCCTTTCTTAAGCCTGTATTAATAGGCTTAATAAAGTCTCCAACTATACTTCATCAGAAACTGGCTTTTTCTGTGATTCTCAATGTCAAAGTCACAAATTCTGGTCTGGCTGCAGCCAAGGTCACTAATGGTCAGCTCAGGCTCTCAAGAAGTGGTAGTGTCATCAAGTGTCTCCATACCCTCACCGTTGGCAATATCAGTGTATTCTAACTATTGTGCAATGCAGTAGAGGCATGCCTTAAACTCTCTGGATTCACCTGTCAGGTTGATAAGCCTGGTGTAGAGGCGGCTGGCTAGCAAATGGAGAAGCAGGGCCTCAGCCAGGATTGCACTGCAGACATGGACCCTTGGCCTCTGCTTCTGCAATGCACTTCCTGTCTCGTGGATGGGTAATGAAGAGGAAGGTCAAAGGTGTCCCAAACTGCATGTAGCTGGAGGGAAAGTCAGTTCAGGTAGGTGGGGAACAGCAGGGGATTTCCCTGGGTCTCTGACTGGTCAGAGAGTTGCATAGTGGGACTAAGACTGGTTACCTCCAACAACTGAGGCCTGATATATATGGTGAATGGTGTGAGGTCCCCAAGGGTAGATACTGGGGCTTCCCCAGTAAAAGGCAGTACCTCCAAATGACTGAATGGGGACAAAGAGACAGAGAAGTGCGTCTGGGGCTTGGGGGGTTATGAAGCCTTGGGTTTGTAGTTAAGTGGCTGCCAACCACACAACTCCAATGCTTCTCATTTGGTTGTAACTTTGTGGTGTTACTCTTAATGCCCTGAAATGAAAGCATAAAATTTCTTTTTAATTTTTTTATACTTTGGGCGTTTTTTGAGATGAGGTGAGTTGATTTCTTTAAGCACATTTCCCACTTATGAATTCAGGGTTTTATGAAAAATATTTATCTTTATTATAGTTTTTTAAAGTGTATATTTTGTTTGCTTCTATGTATCATGTGGTGACCAGGGAGGCCAGGGGAGGACTTTGGATCCCTTGGACCTAGAGTTACCATGTAGATGTAGGTGCTGGAAAGTGAATTTGTGTCGTCTGGACAAGCAGCCAGTACTCTTAACTACTGAGCCATTTTTCTAACCCCTGAAAGTGGTTATTTTAAAAATAAATATCAAATATAAATATCACTTTGACTATCTGGTACATTGTTTTCCTCTGGGTGCTTATGACGTGTGAAGCAGGCAAACTGCCCAGAAGAAATTCATCTGTCTAAGCTGGACACTTATCATTTGCTCCTGCCCTTGTCAGATTCCTTTCTTGCAGTGCAGGTTGGTTGCCTCACATTTGACTGACCTTGGGTATGAGGCCTTCCTCTGTAGCAGTGACTATTTAAACCATGTAATACTCCTGGTGGGTCATGCATGTGTTGCGCCTGCCCAAGAGCTCTCTGGATTCACATATGAAAGACAGACAGACAGACAGACAGACAGACAGACAGACAGACACACACACACACACACACACACACACACACAGACACACACACACACAAACACACCAGCTAATTTTGACATGCCTTGACTAGCTCAATGGTAGGGCACTTCTAAACCTCCCTGCGGTTAGCACACACGTCTCCTCAGTATGCCTGGCTTAACACCTTCTAAATCTATATTTTATCTTTGCTGGCCTGTTATCTTCTGGGCAGCTCTTGCCCCAATAGAGCCTCTTTCCCTTTCCACCTACATTGTTGGATGATTTTTCTCCTGCAGCTCTTAAATCTGCTCTCTCCTCCTCTGAGTCATGGTGACTCTCCTCTGCCTCTTTCTCTCTCTCTCCTCCATTCCTTGCTCTTGCAATCTCAAAGTCCCACCTCCATCTCCCTGCCCAGCCCTTGGCTGTATGGCAATTCTTTATTACCAACCGAAGACAGGTGGGGGTAGGGACCCTCAGCATCTGGAAGTGGGGCTTTGGAGAGCCAAGTTAAGACAGAGCATTAGAACCAATTCCCAACATTCCTCTTTGTGTTTGGAATCAGCTCCAATAGTCATTTGGCTTCTAAACTTGGTCTGCATGTTTGATGTGTCAGGTTTGCTTGGGGAAGGGACTCAGGTGTACTAACCCATATGCCCACAGCCCTGTACTGTCTTGGGTTGGCCAATAGCTGGGCAGAAGAGACATAGCTGGGGTTTAGGTTTCCTTGGCTTGGGGGTTGGAGAGGCGAACCACAAGGAAGGGAAGAAGTAAATGGATTAGGTGAGTCATAAAAGTATAGCCATGAGAGCTGGCCAATTGGAGTTAAGAGCAGCCCAAATAAGTAATACATTGTAAGTAATAACTCGGAGTTATCAATAGGAAAGTAGATTTTAATAATATGGAGGGTAGGCACTTGCCCAGCTCCTGTGCTGTTTAATGTTTATTTTAAATATAAAGGCTATGTGTGTTTTTTTTTAAATCTGAGAACTAAATGTCTAAGGCAGGGTAGAAAGCCTGGGTTGGGATTGAATAATTTCTACAGCACTGCGCTCTACATTTTAGCACATCTGCATCCTCAGGAAAGGACTCATGAAACCTGGTTACTTCTTCCATGGCAGTCAACCCAGACCACCCAAGATGGGCAGGATACCTACCCTGCATCACCAATGGCTCCTAGTGAAGCCACACCCATGAGCAAACACACTCATGAGCAGGTGTTCCTCTGAATGCAAGTGTATTAGTCACTGTTCTCACTGCACTGACCAAAAGGAGGAAGGTTTATTTTGGATCACAGGTAAATGAATGCTGTTAGTCCATAACAGCATGGAAGGCAGCTAGAGACTGGGCCCTCGGAACTGAGCAGGGGGCAGGAAAGGAGAGGGCAGTTCCAAGCTGGATTTTCTCTTCTTCCTTTTCCCTACAGTCTGGGGTGCTGGACACCCAATTCCCTCTGTTCAGGGTGGGCCTCCCCTTCTCAGTTAAACCCTTCTGGAAGCATTCTCACAGACAGTCCTTGGGGGGTGGGTGCCTTATTAACATCTTCAGTGGTTTCCAATCAAAGAGTGATCGTTAAACTAATCCTCAAGGGATCTAGGAAATTTTAATTTCAGATATTAATCCCAAAGGCTCATAGCTGCTGGGCAGAGAACAGCAGTCAAAATGAATTGCTTAAACCTATTTAAAAAAAACAAACAAAAACAAACCACCTCAAACTGCAAACGCTGAATTTGCACACCACAAATTTACAAAAGTGAATTTAGTAAATCTCTGGAGGCTGGAGGGACTGCAAAGTCACCTAGAAAAAAAATATTTATTGGCATGAATATTTACACTATAAATCCAAAACATAAGCCATACATTGAAGAGGGTTTTAGGAGTATAAATTTGAATGTGATTTATCCTAAAGAAATGTCCATGTGTTACCTGTAAGGACACTGGTCTAATTTTCTCCAGATTTTGCCTGCGAACCTTTATGAAGTCACACTATTATTATTTAAAGATGGTTGATTTTGTAGTTTCAGCCTTCATTATCTTCTTTAGAGCGCAGTCCAAATCTTATCTTCCTTGTCCTTGCCTGCCACCTAGTGTTATAAATGGACAACTACAAGTAAGAAAGAAATACTTTTCTTAGCTGAAGTGCAAGCCAGTTTAGGCAAGGCACTTGTAAAACAAGGTAGATGGTGTCCTCTACTGAAATTTAAGGGAGAATTCTCTAATTACTGTCTTTTGCACAGGCACCCTTGGACATGCATGTACTTAGAATCAGATGCATTATGGGAAGAAGCATGCTCAGTAGCAAAAAGTTTAATTCTGCCAATCAAAATAGAGAACTATACAAATTAGACCCCTTAGTAATCCCAACACCATAAAGAAGCCATGGGCAATAACTTGACAGTTATTCCTTGAGAACTGTCACTACTGTGGCCCACGCCACCTTTAATAGTGTTTTTCTGCTCAGCACTACCACTTTGCTTTTTGAATAAAGCTTCTCTGCTACTTTGCAGCCTGTATGTGGTTTTATTTCAATTCCTTGAACAAAATACAAAAAACCTGGAAATACACTATCCATTCACCAGCCACTTGGAACAGTATCTTCTTAGTTTTGAGGTTTCTCTAATGTGAACTATTTTCTTCAACTGTTGGCTCTACTTCCCTGTCATATTAACCTGGCAACATACAGGTCATAGAGAAAAGGTGGGAGCATTTGTAACAATGGCAGGACAGTGGTGGGGATGGTGGGGATTCCTGGAGCTCCAGGCTTGGAAATGCCCCAAAGCAGTGAGCTAGAAATCCTGTCAAAAAAAATGTGAGGTGGAGAGAGCAAGAGAGGGATACAATCAAGGCTGACCCCTACCACCAAATGCACTCACAAATACAGAGACATGCACACACACACAAACGTGCAAACACACACATACATGCACACCTACACACATGAACACACACACCCATACACACATGAATGGACATATACACATGCACAAACACACTCACACATGTAGGCATGCACACACATGCACACAAACATAGACACATTCACACACAATAATGCATGCACACACGAACTTGCATGCATTCACAACACACACAGGTACTCATGCACACACATAAATGAACATATATATACACACAAACACACACATACACACACATGTACACACACATGTACGCAGAAACCCATGTACACAAGAACATACACTCACATAGGCATGCATGAGCACACATACACAAAGAACATGCACACATTTGTGCACACACATACATGCACACACATGTAGTCACATGCATGCACACAGAAGTACACATGCACAAACACAGGCACACACACAAACTCACACATACACATACATACACTCTCACATGCATGCACACACATGATCAGAAATGCACATATACATACAGGCACACACATGTACATACCTCAACACTCATACACAAGCATGTACACATGCAAACACAGACACATCCACACCACACACTCACACATCCACATACTCACACACAATTGTGCACATATATGCTCACACACAGCCACACATGTGTATCTGCACACACACATGCACATACATGCAAAAGTATACACAGAACACACACAAACACACACACGTGCATGCACACATACTCTCACAATCTCACGCCCACACATACACACACACACATGCAAACACAGACACACACACACTCACACACATGCATACACACACACACACAGAGCCACACACACATAGAGCCACACATACAGTCGCACACACGTGCACATGCACCCACATACAAAGACATGCAAAGAACATGCATACACTCACACACACATACACACTAACACACATGCACACATGTACTCACACAAGCATACACTCCTGCACACGTATGCACATGTACACATACCTACACATACACACATTCATATGCACACACTTGCAGTCTCTCATGCTCAATCATGTGCACACACAAGCACACATGCACAGTCACAAACACATGTGCATGCACATACACACATAAGCATATGCATACACAGATGCATACAAATGTACACGCATGCACACACACATGCACATACACCCCATATGTACAGACACACACACATAAACACACATTCACACACACATGGACAGCACACATATAGAAGCACACACACAGTGGATAAATGATGATCAACTGTTGCCAAGTCTATGCAGGTTCCAGGTTTACTGTCTTGCTCTTGCTTACTTACTCTGGGGGAAGTACTTGCTATGTTGTAGTTATTGTGTGGAGCTGATTGCCATGTCAGGAAGTTCTTCAAATAGCCCATGAAAAGAACCATGAGATGTGTATCCAGGAGCTTGTGTCCACAGCCTGTGAGCGTGTTGTCTTAAAAGCAGTTCTGTGAGCCCCAGTGGAGCCTCGGATGACTCCAAACCCAAGTCAGCATGTGAGAGGTTGTCATTTGGAAACTTCTAGACTCCTAACACTCAGCAGATGCGTGTTGGTATGTACATATGCTGTTTCCCGATGCTATGATCTGAGTGATTTATGAGTGGCAACTCCAAAGAATACAGTGGGTGGTTGTGATTTGAATGACAGTGGCTCCAATAGGCTCATATGTTTGAGTCCAGTTTGTGGAACTGTTTGGGAAGGATCAGGAGGTGTGGCCTTGTCAGAGGAGGTGTCTCACTAGGGGCCAGCTTTGATATTTAAAAAACCTCTGTTACTCCCCACCCCCCACCCCTCTCCCTGTCCTGTGGATCTGATGTGAGCTCTCAGCTGTAGTACCATGCTTGCCTGCCTGGTGCCATGTTTCCTGCCATTATGATCATGGGTTCTAACTAACCACCTGAAACCACGAGTTCCAATTAAACCTTTCCTCCTATAAGTTACTTTATCATGGCCTCTTATCAAAGCAAGTAAGGAGGATTCTATTGTTACTTGGTTTAAGGGTGTTAAATCTGAAATTCAAAGCCTTCCACTTGCCTGAGTACATGTGGGTGAAGGGAGAGCAGAGTCTCACATCACACAAGTCTGACACACTACTTCACATGCGTGTGGAACTTCACTCTTCACGTCTGTCTGAGGATGGCTGGCAAGTGGGATGCCAGGCCCTTGAATGAGGAAGCTCATCGTCTGCAGATGGAGACAGAGCTGTTGAGTAACAGCCCTTCTTTAGAATCAAAACCCATACTTGGTTTTATCCAAATTCATATTCCAGGGACTAGAATGTCCAACTGTCCAGCTCCTCAAGATGACATCAGGCAAAAAAAAAATCTACAAGCTGTCCACTGCAGTGAGCCCACACTTTCCCTTCGGCAGGAAGGGAAGCTAAGCTCTCAGGCAGAATTTCTCTCCAGGTTCGTTGTGTTTGCTTGCAGTAACCAAGGATTTGGATGCTTGATGATGCAATATTTCCTGTTGCCTCTTTCTTCAATATGTGTATATGTGGCAGAGAGATTAAGTTATTTTGCCTCATCGTCTGACATACTTCTCTGATCCGAATGTTTCTGCAACATTCACCCAAGGGGGTTAAAAAGCGACCTAACTGGAACCATCTTTGTAAGCTAATCACCCCTTCGTTTTGTTGAACATTATGTGCCTCATGACAGTCAGTGGCTTGTAATCAGGGGAGAGCTGGACAGCAATTTCCTCATTCTCCCCAGTAGTCTGGGCTCAGCTGGAGACCACTGTACCATAGCAACTTCCATTTCAATGACATTATTTCTAATAAATGACTACCCCGCAGTTTATGGGGTGTTTCTGGCCCTGCCTCAGCATAGCCAGCAGGAGTTGGGGGCAGGGCTATTTCCTGTCCTCTCTACCCAGCGGTTTCTGCTTCACTGTGAAAGATCACAGGAGCAGTTGATGTTGGTTCTTGGAATGGCAATCAGTTAATTAAAATCACCGAGAGTCTGAACAAATTGAACACAAGCCACACATCATTGGCAGCAGGCTGGAGTCAGAAAGTCAGGCCCAAAGGAGCCCTCAGCGGGGCAGAGACCACGAAATGCCTCTTCTTAGCCAAGCTCTCCATCTTCAGTAACAACAAATGGCAGCAGGATCGGAGGAGGTAGAAGTGGCAATGCAGCGGCCATTCATCTTTGCCTTCTAGCCTCATATCCCTGATTCTCCCACCAGTAAAGCTCTTAACCCAAAGAGGGATGGAATTCTCATTTTATATCCTCTCTATGAGTGAAAGTGTAGTGGGAGCGGAAAGACAAAAGAGAAGGGAAGAGGGTCTGCCATCACAGCACGTAACAATGGTCATCCAGAATGGAGAAGCTCAAGGCTTGTGCCAAGAGTGGGGTCCAGCATGATGTCTAGATGAAGAGACACGCTTGCCAAGTCTCACTTCATGGAGACTCTTCTTTCAGTGCTCTTGCCCTTGGCTTCGACCTGAGATTAGAGTGCAACCAGCCTGGGGTGATAACATTACAAATAACAGCAAATCCTAACTTGCTCTCTGCTTACCAAGACCACTCATGTCAACTGTATTTACATAGCTCCAGGGCTGCCAATAGGCAGTCTTCAAGATTCAGGGTGGATGATGGAGATATTGTCCAGTTGTTTTTGCATTGAGGAGATGAATGAAGATACATTCCCTCTCTCTGTTGCTGGGCACTAAGCAAGCCTGTCAAGGGCTTTGTGAATACCAGTTTGTAGCTTCCATTAGTAAAAATGTTGAGGGATGAAGTAGCTTGTAAGTAAAGCCTGGACCTTCCTGGAAGTAATCTGAAATCTTTCCTGTAAATTACAAAATGTTTTCCAATGTGTCCATTGACTAGTTTACTGTGCTTGAATATCTTTACACACATTCAAATTGTTGATTATAATTGGCCACAGAGACTAATTATGTATGATCTGTAAGCCAAAACACTTCCATATGTGTGGATTAAGGCTATGCCAAGACCACATCTTCTGGAGTTCAAGGATAAAAGTATTGAAAGATCCATCTGAAGATTCAGCTGTAGCATAGCAGGTGAACCTTGAGTCTTAAAGCCACTGATTTGGGGGTAGAAAGAAGACATGTCACTGTCAAAGTCAACTGCACTCTGGATGGCTTTGTATTTCATTCCTATTTATATCACATTCTTTAGTGATAGAAGGTCCCAAGTCCCAAGTTCATCTTCTTAACGTGGGTTCTGGAGATTCAAACTCAAGACATCACTGGTGGACAAGCAGGGTACATCACAAGCTGTCTTAGTAGTCCTGCAAGTATGAATATGAATAAGATCACTATTGTAGAACTAGGAGAAATCTTCTGTGTGGTTCAACAGTTTTTCTCCATCCATGTTTAAAGGGAAGAGGTCCCAGGAGGGATGGGGACAGGAGGTTGTCCACAGGCACATAGCTTGCATGAGACAGTAGGACAATGACACTGCCAGTCCTCATTTGCACTGCTCTCAGTCTGTCCCTCTCTGCTGTTTCCTTCCCTTTCTTCTGTAAATGGCAACACATTTCTTTCTCCACTTGTAGATATGTAAGTAAGCATCCACAGCACACTGAAACCAGGTCCCCTCTGCCTCTGTGTGCCTCTGTGGCCACCAGAACTCTTCTCTCTTCTCTCCATTTCTAAGAAATTGACCTCTACTGGGCTTACCCAGTATGTCTTCCACTCTATCTCCATGTCAGTGAGCTGCTTCCTGTTCCAAGTGGTACATTTCTGTTTTCCTGGTAACACTATAGTTCTCTCACTTTGTGCTCGTGGTTTCTTTGATACTACCCTGCTCTGTTTCTGCCCCTTGTTCCCAAGTCTGCCCTCTGTCCTCTGATAGCATTCTTCTTGTTGAAATGCCGGAGTTCCACAGCACACAGCTCTTTACATTTGTACTCTGCCCCCCGCCCCAAGCCATGTCTTCTGAATTACAGTTAACTACAAAGTAGGTATGAAGACTCTATAATAACAAACGACATTCTGGACCCCACTGACAAGACTCATATCTGAATATCCAACCTTGGGGGAAGGGATTTCCACGTGAAAGTACTTAAAGACCTTTTGTTTTAACAGATCCAGAATGCAACTCACGCTGGTCTCATGGGCCATTCATCTTTATATCTCGTACACTCTACAACAGTATATTCAGTACGACTTGCCTGGAATACTGGTGGGGGATGAGCATTTAGAACTGCAAGTATAAGAACGTCCAAGTCATTCAAGGGCTAGAAGTTGGAATGTTGAACATCAGTAATTCTAACAAACCCATGAAGACATGCAACCTCAAGGCATGGCTCTAACACTTCTCAGTCATGGCTCATTCAATCCCTTCAGTTACCCTGTGAAAAGGCATGCATCTTCCTTGCTTTCCCAGGGACACTACCTACCTGGTCATGATGAAGCCTGAAGAACAACACAATACTAGATAGTCTAGCTCCAGAGGTGGGAATCTTGTCACCATTAAAATTCCTCCCCCATTAAAAAAAAACACTACAGAGATAAATGTATCTTGAGGCATGTTTATTGGTGGATTTCCACGATGGCATCTGACCTTCTGCCTTTTGTAGGGCAAAATTTCAATCAATGCTTGTTGAAACTTACTGAGACTGTAATGGATACTGGTAGATTAATATGTCTATCACAATAAACTTATTTTCCCTTTGCTCAGAACTTTCTGGAACCAAAATACCTTTCCCAAATAAACACCTCAAGGTAGTGATGGGCTGGGGAAAGCTCCTCAGAATCCAGAGATGTCTTCCTATGGCCACAGTGGCCCATGGCTAATCAAATACAGATGCAAATCTCACACCCTGACTTCAGCCACAGCCAGTGAGCTTCTTGTGTAAGCTACGAATCCATCTTTCTGCTGAACTCTCTGGGGTGGGATTCACTAGCTCCCGTTTACATTCATACCACATGGGTTTTGTACAAGTAGCTATCTTCCCCCATGAGAGCTCCAGGTCCCAGCTGATGGGGCTTACCAACAGTCCCTCAATATGTTGTTTAGTTTTATTTATTTCTTGTTTGTTTGGTCTGTTGGTTTTTGTTAGCTTGGCACAAGCTATAGTCATCTGGTAAAGGTAACTTCAACCAAGAAAATCCTTAACTAGAAACATCGACTAACTCCATCAAATTGACCCATAGGTAAGTCGATAGGGAGTCTCCTGATTAATAATTGATGTGACTGTGCCCCGTCTGGGCTGTTGGTTCTGGACTATATGAAAAGGAAAAAATCCACCAGCTCAAGCCTTGAAAAGCAAGCCAGTAAGGATAGTTCCTCCAGGGTCTGCTTCAGTTCCTAACTCTAGCTTCCTGCCTTGGCTTCCCTCAATGATAGACTGTGACCTGGAAGTGTAAGCCACAACTCTTCTCGCTCCTAGTTGCTTGCTATCATCGGTTTAACCACAGTCACAGAGAAGCAAAGCCAGGCACTCGCTAATACCGCTCTCGTTGCTCTTACTGGCTCTGGATTCTTTGTAAGCAAGATAGCTTCAGACAGGCTATCCAACTTCTCCAAAGCTTCATATGGAACAAGCACATGAAATAAGGGTGCCTCTGGTAGGTTTCTTTTATAACAGGGTCATTTGTGAACAATCTTCAGTAAAAGAACATTTCTGGCTTTTTTTTTTCCATGAAAAAAATTTAGGGAACAAAACTTTAAAGCTTGGACTAAAATATTCTTAAAAAACACCTGTTTAAGTGTTTTCATGGACTAATCTGTAAGTTAGTTCAGCTTGCCCTGTTCCAATTTTAACTGGATTATATTGTTCTGGGACTTTTCCTGGGGCATATGAACAAATGTCTACTCACCCCACATAGGGCTCCATCAGAAGAGCAAAGAACAGCTCCAGGGGCTGAGGAGATGACTTGGTACCTATCAGTGCTTGCTGCTTTTACAAAGGACCCATGTTCAGTTCCCAGCATTCATGTCAGGAGGCTCACAATTATCTGTAACTCCAGCTCCAGGGAATCTAATATCTCTGGGCTACGCAGGCACCTGCACTCATGTGTTCATAGTGTGCACACGCCCACACACGCGCACACACACACACACAAACTACACATAATTAAAAATAAGAAAAAATCTTTAAAAGAAACAATTTCACTAAAGTCCAAGTGGTGAACTGATGAGTTTATTGAGGTCACTTTCAGAAGTGTGGACTCCCCACAGCAAGCAGTAATATCGCTAAAAAGCCCACCCCACCTGGATGATAACCCGGAAAAGCTGAATTCCAGAACTCACTGCATGCCACATAGGTAGCTTAATGAGTCAGGAAAGTCACCTTTTTCTCAGCAGTCCTTACTGGCACTGTATATATAACCTTAGAGAAGGATGTGAATCTTGTACATTTCAGGGACTTTCTGAAACTTGTGTGTTAATTCCTGAATCTTTGAAATGTTTCCATATGGAGATTATTGCTGTATAACAATGACATATATTTTGAATTTTGTAGTTTTCCCTTCCCATGAGATTTTCATGGAAAACAGTTAAATTTCATTTAAATTCCCCTACCTGTATCTAAATGAAGTGAAGTTACCTTTACATCCCTCTTCTGCTCTGGTAGTGATAGGATTCTTTAGCTTCCAAATGGTAATAGTGTCCTTGATGAAATGTACCCTTCTGCTTTGGATGTAAACCTCTAGAAAAGCATGTTCCTTCTTAGTATTTAAATTGGAAATAACACCTAGGATATATAATATATAAAACATTTTAATCTTTTGCTAAGTGAAGACTTGATTTTTGTCAGTCTTTTAAAAAGGGGCATAAATGAGTGGCAAAGATAGAAATGTGTAATTTAGAGTCTTTCATCAACAAGAAAGCTCTGGTATGAACAAATCAGAGGGTCTTCTCTGATTCTCACTCCTAGATCCTTGCTCTTGAAATCATTGAAAGGAAATTTCCCAGACTCTCCTTTTCTGGACTTGAAATTTAAATGGGATGGTTATGTTTGAATGTGACCTCTCTCTTGCAGGCTTGTGATGGATTGTTGTCTCCAACAGTGATGCTATTCTGCTAGGTTCTGGAAAGTTTAGGATATGGATCTGAGCAGAATTGGGTCAACAGGGGCATGTTCTTGGGGGCTGCATTTTATCCATCAAGGCTTTTTCTCCCTTAAGCCTTTCCTCTCACCATACCTACTTACTTGTGTGTGGGAGTACGTGGGATATACATCTATATGTGTTCATGTGTGGTGGTTCGTGTACAAGGGTGCACTTGTTGTGAAGTCTAGCAATCATTCTTAGCCACTCTCCACCTTATTTTTTGAGACAAGATCTCTCACTGAACCTGCAGCTCACCTATTCAGAACACAAGTTGGTCAGCAAGTCCCAGGGAGCCTCAGACCTCTGACTTCCCAGTGCCGAGATTAGAGCTGCATGCCGTGACACCCAACGTTTTATGTGGCCAGTGGAGGATCCAAACTCAGATCCTCATGCTTGTGTGTCAAGTGCTTATGAATGATCTCCAAAGACACCTCTCTTTTCTTCTTTTGTCGTCTCTTTTCTCACCCCCCTCTCTTCCTGTTCCCCATGAGATGAGCTGCCTTCTTCTACTGATGCTCTCTGCCATAATATTCTTCCTCACCGTGGCCCATGGCAAGGAAGCCAGCTGGCCATCAACTGAAACCATGAGCTTAAATAAATCACCTCTTTCCAAAAAAAGTTTCTTTCAGGTAGGTGTCACAGAGATGAAGTATCTAGTGTAAATCAGACCATGAGAGGAAGAATCAGGTACTGTTTCTCAAGAGCTGTCAGTTCTTCATCTTTTTGTCTGTATATACACTGCAGACACATAGAGATGTGCGCATGTGCATAACAAGTTGTCCACACAACAGTTGAATGCAAAGTTGTTTGAATACTGTTCCTGTCTCCTCCTGCCTTGGTCATTTAATGTCAGGTACAGGGAGGGAAGAGTGGACTCCCTTTGGCTGGGAGCACCTAGTGTTCTCTGCTGGATCACAAGACTTTCCAAGTTCCCTAGCCATGAACATTTCTTCTTCCAGAAGCCTAGTATGCTTTTTCTAGTTTATCACAAATCTCAGCATCAGATCATACCCTTGTAACATCTGCTGGATCTCTGGGTGAAGCCACATGGCCGTTAACCCCAGCTAGAATCAACAGGGCATTAAAAAGAGATGATGACCAGATGGGCGGGGTACTTTTATCATCACTGTGACAAAGCACCTGACGAATAACTTAAAGGAAGAAAAGTTTATTTAGGCTTGCTCTTTCTGAGGATTCAGTTCACTCTTGGTTACTCCTAGGGACGGAGATAGAGCTTGGTAGCAGGGCTGTGTGGTGGGATAGCTGGTGGGGAAAGGAGTGGGTATAGAGAGCTAAGCACAAAGTAGGGATTAGATACACAACCTTCAAGGCACCATCTTATTAACTCCTTCCTCCAACTGGACTCTACGTTCTAAAGTCCCCAGAACCCCAACAAATAGCTTCATCAACTGGGGACCGAGCTTTTAACACAAGATCCTGGGAAGGACATTTATTATTGAAAGCAAATCACCAAATATCCTGATGACTGGTAAAAACAAACAAACAAACAAAACAAAAATAAAAACAAAAAACCCACCACCACCACCAATAACAACAAAACCAACAAAAACAAAAACTCCTCTGTTCCCCATGCTGCCGGCCACCCTCTGCCAAATAGGACAATGTGACATTCTGCTAAGTCCAATGCGTGTATGTCTGTTCCATGCGCATTCCTGTGTGATTTCAGTTTGCAGATTACTTGAAAGCTTTCCCTGGTGGCAATCTGTCACCTTAGTAATAAGAACCTGCAATGTGTCATGGAACTGAGGCGGATGCCCTCTGAGCAGGGGTGAGAGAAGCAGACCTCTCAAAGATCTGTGAGTTCTGAGACAGGCACAGAGTGTGAATGCATAGCTATTTCTAGAATAAATACATCCCAGGGCCTCCAGAGTGCACAGAGGGTCAAAGACCTTATTTTATTGGAATGTCAATCTATTTCATTTTTTATCACACTTGGCATTTCTCTGAGCTAATTTCCTCCATGAAGTGTGGAGCTGTTGTGATTTGTGTGGACAGAGGGCCCCTAAACTTCAGGGTGCACAGTCTGCAGAGCCGTTTTTGGAAGCAGCCTGGCCTGCCAGGGCTTAGCATGTTAGGTTTGGCATGGAAGCCGCAAACATTCATATGACGTGGAAAGCAAATGTTTTCACTCTTCCATGAGAGGCATAAATCCTCAGTGTGACCTGGTTTCACTGGGAAATGTCTTTTTGGCTCAGTATTCTGGTCCTGTCTCTCCATAGCTTAGCCAGTTAGTTTCATGGCAGCAGCTGCAGGCAGACACTGTGCTTTAAATGGCACTTTCTAAGTAAATCAATGAGCGTCAAGGCACTTTTGTGGACCCACAGAAAGACGGGCATTCACTTCCCTACCACGCTTTGGGCAAAGGGAAAGAGGACCTCTCCTATGTCTGAATGGTCCATCCAGGACCTGCAGACTACCTTTTAATCCTTTGAATTATCATGCTTTTAAATTTATGGAGCAGAGCACTGTCATTGGATAAGTACGGCAAAAATACAGTACCAAATCAAGGCAGGGCTCATCTCCATATGAGCACATATCTTTTTGCAAGTGTTGTGAATTCTCCCTTTCTCCTTTAATGCTTTTAAAATGTATAACCATTTGCATATTCCATGGCTGCCCTACTGTGTTACAGGATGCCAGACTATTTTCCCTTCTAGCTAGGTTTTGGGGGCCAGCCACTGGTCTCTCACCCCCCTCCACTGTCTCTTCCTCCTGGTCCTCAGGGTCTTCTAGTCTATTCTCTGCATCTAGATGACCAGCTTTGAAATCTTCCTTGCAACAGTCACAGATGTGTGTGGCCAGTCCTACTTCTTTTGAACTGTAGATCCAAGATGCACATTCTACCGAGGAGCAAGTGGAAGGGTGAATCAATGGAAGAAATGCATGCAAAGGATTATTATTCAGCCACAGAGAAGAATAAAATCCTGTTACTGACAGCAAAATCAATGGAACGTGAGGATACGATATTGTGGTAGTTTGTATGAAAATGGTCTCCATAGACTCACAGGGAGTGGCATTAATGGAGGTGTGGCCTTGTTTGAGGAGGTGTGTCACAGTCTCTTCCTGCTGCCTGCCAATCTAGATGTAAAACTCTCAACTACCAGCTTTAGCACCATGTTTGCCTGCATGCTACCATGCTTCCCACCATGATGGTAATGGACTAATGCTCTGAACTGTAAGCCAGCCTCAGTGACATGCTTTCTTTTACAAGAGTTGCCTTGGTCATGGTATCTCTTCATAAGTTGAGTGAAGTACGCCAGGCACAGAAAGGCAGTGCTCTCTCACTGTGGATTGGGTGGCCAGGGACAGTGGGGTAAGAAAAGAATGGCCAGGTTTGGTCAGTGTGCACTACGCCTAGATGATAATACCACATGGAAACCCATTAGTACATGCAATTAATATGTATTAATAGTTTTTTAAATGAGCATCGTGTCCTCTAGGTATGTTTCACAGTGCTCTGAGTCTAAATGTGCAGATGTTTATATAAGAAATACACGAGAGACTGGAGAGAAGGTGAAGCAGCCACTGCACTGGTTTCTCTTCTAGAGGACCAGGGTTCAGTTCCTAACACCCATGTGGTAGCTCACAACCGTCTGTAACTTCAGTTCCTAGGGATCTGACACACTCCTCTGGCATTGGTGGATATACATACATATGTGGATACATGTAGATACAAGTGATACACATACATATATGTAACCCAAACATGTAAATTAAAAATACATGTAAACTAAAAATAAATCTTAAAAAATAGTACTGTCTTCTACAGGATGCTGCATTAAGGTACAAGAGATACACATCTCTAGGCATCCGAGACTAACGCAGTGAGCAGCTCCCTCTGTTCCCCACGCTCTGCATTCTCTTGCTGCAGACACTGAACAGGCATGGAGATGGTAAAAGTGCACTAGACTACCAAGCTGCCTCACAGAAGACAGTTGTCGTGCCAAGTGGCTGGCACATGCACCGTATTTTGTGTAGAAGAGATTGGTTCTGGGTGTACATCAAGCTCCTTAGATCTAGGAAGTAATCGTAAGAGCAGCAGAGTCTATAAACAGGGGCGTGTTGCTGAATAGTGTTAGGAGGATGGTTGAGATTCTCCCTGGAAAAAGCAGGTAAAGGGGAATGGGCCGTGAGCACATAGGAAGCAAGACCCACACTCTGACTGCAGAGAGCAGAATTCGGCCATCTTCCCTGGACAGTTTCTGAGACAGTCCCGCACAGACCTGGCTACTCTGTCTCCTCACTCTCTTTTCTTGGCATGGTGCCTCGGCCATTTTATGGTTTATTTTACTGGCATTACATATTTAAGTGTCCTGATTTCTCATAGGTTTGTGATTTCCTGGAAGACATAAATTAAGTTTTGCTATTTAGGTTGCACCCTCCACATTTGGCAAGGAGCCTGGCTCAGTGTAAGTTAAAAGAAATAGCCTTCTCAATAGTGGGGAAACTCAAACCTTCCTTTGCTCCTGCTTTCTTTGGTTCCTAGCCTCCCAGCAGGGAGGAGCTTGTCATTCTTTCTTTTTCTCTGTGTTGTTTCTGATGCTACACACACACACACACACACACACACACACACACACACACACACACAATTCTACTGTGTGATAGGGACCTGGTCAGTCTCAGATACTGCATTTACCCTTCAGAATCTCAAAGTCTAGCAGAGAAGACAGACAAAAAAGGAAACAAAGTATGGCATGGTCTGACTGAGCACAGCACTGCATGCCTGCACTCCCAGCACTCACAAGACAGCCAGAAACTCGTGCATGCGTGCATGCGTACGCGTGCACACACACACACACACACACACACACACACACACAATTTTTTTAAAGTTATTTTATGTGTATGGGTGCTTTGCCTTCAAGAATGTTTGGGCACCATGTTTGTCCCTGGTGTCTAATGATGCTAGGAGAGAGTTTTAAGCCCCGTGACACTGGAGTGACAGACAGTTGTAGGCTGCCATGTGCATCCTCTGGAAGAGTAGTCAGTAGCTCCTGACCACTGAGTCATCTCTCCAATCCACAAAAATTATAATAAGTCCAGAGGACTAGGCCCTTGTGTAACAAGGGAGCCAGATGCCTGAAAACCCCTGGCAACCAACAGAGGACTTAACCAGAGGATTTTTTTCACTTGTGTTTCTATGCTGGGGAGGGAGCTCAAGACTCTGGACAAGCCAAGGATGCACACCGGCACTACCCTGCATCCTCAGTCTCTGTTTTCATCTTGCTGTATAGCCCAGGCTGGCCTGGATCTTAAGACTGCCCTGCCTCAGCAATCTGAGGGCTGAGATTACAGATGTTCACTACACTACACTACAGTTTAGTGACCCAGTGTAGCCCAGAGTCAGCTCTGTCCCCACGGGTACTCGTGAATGGACAGTTCTCATGGTTATTTTTCAAACAAGGGTTTTCCTAAGAACCATGTTCCTGCGGCTCCTTATAGAAATCTCGTGTGACGAATGAATCATTAAGGAAATTATCATTTTTTAAGAATTCGTAAGTAGGAGAAAAAAAAAAGCAAAGCTGGGGTTGCTGCATTTTTTACAGTTGATGCTTTCCAATATTCTTGCAAAACCCAACTATTGTGGAAAAATCTTTTCTCTTCCAGACAGGGAGAATTAAAAGCCTTAGTCCAGGCTCCAACTATGCTTACCAATCCAATCCCACTGTAGTTCTCAAGAAAAAGCGATTATAAATGGGAGCATTAATACTAAGCTTCCATAGTAGAAAAATCCCTAGTATGATTTTTTTTTTATGTGAGCAAGTAACTATCCCACTTACTGGTTTCTAGGACTCGATTTTAGCATGGGGCTGGAGCTTGAGAATCTGTTCCTGTTTTGTATAAAAAGGAATATGACAAATTCAGCAGCCAGGAGGAACCTGAAGTTTTGTATTCCTGAGGGACTCTCTGACTGTGTGTATACCTTGTCCCCTGAGCAGCAGAAAGCCTTGGTAACTTGTCATCCTCCAGTGGTCTTAGGACAGATCCTGAGCCTCCCTGGAACCTCAAGGTAAGTGTTCAACTCCCTCCCTCCCTCCCCCACTGTGTGTGGGTAAATCAGGGGACAACCATTTTCACCTTTGACTTTGTCTCGTCAGGGTCTCTCTTACTGTTTCTGCCCATATGCGATATAGCCAGGCCAGTTGTCCCACGAGTTTCCAGCCAAACTGTTTCTGTTGCTGTCTCACCTGTCAGTGTGCTAGGATTACAGATGTGTACCACTGTATCTGGTGTTTTCCATGATTTCTGGGATCCAGACCTGTTAGTCTTGGGTGGTCAGCCCCTTTACCGCCAGCATCCCCCAGCCATTAACTTACCTGCTGTAAAGTATCTCTTTCCTTCAGTCCTCTTCCTGTCTGCTCACTACTCAGTTTCATTTCTTAAAATTGGAGCCTCAAAAGAGGGGATCTTGGAGGAGAGGGAGAAGGTAAGGTGAGGGGAAGGGCTGGGAGGAGAGGAGGGAGGGACCAGCTGCACTTGGGATATAAAGCAAATTAATTAGTTAATTTTTTAAAAGTCAGAGCACCCAAGCTTTGTGTTCCATACCCCCTACAGTCTCAAGTTGACATCTAAAATTTACCATTATAAAACAAAATAGTTACAAAGTATCAGCCTCTACCTTACTATAAATATTATCATTGACAAATAAAGCTTTCTTGGTTGTCTTTACATTCAGGTTCTAAAATATAACACTATAGCTTTATGCTACCTAGAATTACTCACTGAACATTGAAATTCCTCAAAAATTAGAATTTTTATTTTGAATAACTTAATTGTTTTCTAACCTAAATGTCATCCTAGTGCATTTTTTCTAGAAAGTTTTAAAATTGGTAACCCACTCAATCATGTTTCTCCATAACACATATAGACATAAAATAAACTTTTTTTTTTTTTTTTGGTGAGATGACTTGGGAAGAAGCGATGCAGAGCCTCTGCTTATTAGGGTGTCCTCCACCTGATACCGTGAATACTCGGATGCTCACTTTTGTGACTAAGGCAATGTGTATGCAAGTGGTTTGAACCAGGGGATGCAGGGTCTGCTCTGGTACACCTGGAGCACAGTGACTCTGAAGGGAGCAGGGAAGGGAGCGGTCACTCAGGAAGTCTTACAGAGAGTCATAGAGAGACTGACAACATACCATAGATCTCTTTTCTTTTTTAATAACTGATTTTAATTTTATGTGCATTGGTGTTTTACCTGCATATATGTCTGTATAAAGTGTCTTGTCTGCATATATGTCTGTGTGAGGGTGTTGAGTCCCCTGGAAATGGAGTTGCAGATAGTTGTCAGCTGCCATGTGGTGTGGTTCCACTACACATATGAAAATGTCAGAAGACAACTTGTGGGAGTTGGTTTTCTCCTTCAACTATGTGGGCTACAGTAATAGAACTTAGGTCATCAGACTTTTCTTCTCCCCTCTCCCCTCTCCCCCTCTCCTCTATCCCCTCTCTCCCTTCTCTCCCCTTCCTGTCTTCGTTCTTCTAGGGGACAGCTATTTGAAAGCTGTAATTTCAAATAATTTGTCAGAAGCAACATTTAGACTTGTGGGCAGCAGGAAGCTGTCTTACCCAAGACTGATTCGATGGTGGTGTTGTGCACAATGACTCTCGACGGCCACCAATGGGACCAGTATGCATTTCACACCTATAACCTCAGCTGTGTTTTAACTCAGTCCTAGGACAGATATAGGTTTAGTCTGTGACTGTGAAAGGATTCTGTCTGTCTGTCAGTCCCAACTCAGTGAAGACAATTATCAGTTGATAACTCACTAGCTGATGCAGACAGTTGTGTGAACATGGTCTCATTTGTTTCACATAAATATGAGATAATTTATGGCAATATTCCATCTTTTCATCTCAAAGAATTAAAGACAAAATAGTATATGGGAAGTTATAAGTTATTAATAAAATAGTAGCCTAGACTGTTGTTCCAAGGCTACTTGAGGCTTACCTTGAATACACAATGATTTTGAATAGTTTATTCTGAATCACAGAAACTATTAGGTAAATACTATCATGTAAATGCTGTGTAGGATTCAGTTAAGTAACATCTTTAAGAATCTAAATCTAAGCTGACAAGGTGGTTTTGCAGGGTGAGGTACTTGTAGTCAAGACTAGTGACCTAAGTTCAAACCCTAGACCTACAAAGCAGAATACAGCATCAATTCTTGTAATTCTGCCTCTGACCTCCACCTGTGCACCATGGTAGATGCATTGTGCTTCAAACACACACACACACACACACACACACACACACACACACACACATACCAAAAAAATTAAAATATTAAAATATTTTTATATATTTATTTATTTGCTTGTTTGTTTGTTTTGACACAGTATCTCACTATGTGTCCCTGGCTAGCCTGGAATTCTCTATGTAGATCATGCTGGCCTTGAACTCTAAGATTGCTCATGCTTGCCTCCCAAGTTCAAGTGTTAAAGGCTTGTGTCACCATACCCTACAGAAATGTAATTACAAATTTTAAAAGAAAGCCAAGTGGTGGAGGCACACACCTTAAATCCCAACACTTGGGAGGCAGAAGTGGGTAGATGTCTGTGAGTTCAAAGCCAGTTCAGTTTACAGAGGGAGTTCCAGGACAGCCAGGGCTACACAAAGAAACTCTGTAATTTAAAAGAATTAAGAGAATTACTACCATGCTATTTCTTTTCCAACATGGTATATTTATGAAATGGGCCTTTCTTCATTTTGTTTAGGGGGACACTTATTGATCATCTCGCTGCCTTCTAAATGATTAATATTAACTGTATTAACTGTCACATAACAACAGATCTTGTACACTAGCTACCAGGCTGCTAAAAGGCTCATATGTATTATCCAAAATATGTCTTTCTAAACAAAGTGTCATATATAAAGATGAGAGGGAATATATCTTAGTCCATTTAGGTTGCAAGGACAAACTACTTTAAACTAGATTTTGTAAATGAGATACTTTATTGCCACAGTTTGGTTGCTGGGAAGCCCAGGGTCAAGAGGTTGGTGGATTCAGTCTAGTGAGCCTCCCTCCTCCTGGACAGAAGCACCTGTGTGTCCTTGTGTGAAAAAAAATGTCCAGGGGCTAATGAGCTCTTCCATCACTTTGTAGGAGTACGAAGCTCACCCAGAAGCGTGGATCTGAGGCTTTATTCCCCACCTCACCCCATCCTCTCCTCTTGAAAGTACTTTTGAAAATTACGTTTCAAAACATCAAATTTTGGAGGCCATCTTCAGACCATAACTCATTGAAAAGGCAAGTTTTACTATCATCCTTGCCTTCTCCTTCTGTTTGAAAAGCATCTCCTCCACTCCTCCAGCAACAGCTATCTCTGCTCACCATTACTCCCTTCAAGCTGTGAATTAGCTGAGCTTGACTTCAAGGTCCACCAATTCATCGAAGTCATAGCTTCAGTGCCTCTCCTTTTTCTTTTCCTCCTAAGACTAAAGAACGCAGAGGGCTTCAGTAGAGACAGCGTTTATGGCAGTGGTGAAAGAGCATGGCTGGCCTGTGGATGCTCGCTGTTGACGCACGTACGCGCGCGCGCACAAACACACACACACACACACACACGCTGGCTGCTGTGGAATTAACAGTGTGTTTCCACTAGGGACATTATGTTAAAGCAGAGAGGTGCTATTTGGCACAGCTGACATGTTAAGTGTACCTGGTGCATTTAGTATCACATCAGAATCTCAAGAAACATTAAAATGGGAGTGCCAGGCAACCACATATCAAGAAAAACACACATTGATTTTGTGTGTCCATATAAACTTGCACAGGATGGAGTGTGGTGCTGTGGAAAATCTCTACTTAGGATATGAAATCCCTGGCTCTGAGCTCTGTCTCCCATGGGCTAGCTAACCGTGGGCCACTTTGTATCTCTGATTCTTCGTCTTTAATATGATAGTACAGGGTCCCGAAGGGTTCCATTAACTTTAATGACTTTTGGGGAAAAGAACTGATAAAATACTGTTTGTGAGGCTGTGTGTGATTCCTAAAGCCTACATGGTGGAAGGAGAGACTGGCTCCAGCAAGTTTTCCTCTGACCTTTATATGCACACTATGGCATGTACACATGTATGTACAAAGCATGTGCACATAAACACATGACATATGCACATACAAAATTAGCCAATAAAATGTAATAAAATTTAAATAAATGTGGTTGTTTTTAAAGGTACAATAAGACTTTCTAGAAATTCAGCTTTCTAAGATTTTAACTTGTTGGCTTTTAGTCTGAGATTCTTAATAGGTAATTGACATTTCCACACTTGGCATTTGTTCACCAAGACTGCATAGTAAAGTTCTACCAGCTGAGAAGACTGAACAGCAGAAATGTGTCATAATTCTGAGACTAGCTGCCTGAGATCAGGATGGGATGTGGTTACTGCCTATCTACTGCTGTCTTCTGGTATTTCTTGCTGTCTACTGGCTGGTACTTCCTGGTTCACAGAAGCATCACCCAGGTGGTACTTATTCTCATCATATGTGCCTTATAGTTTCCCACTTGATTCTTTTTAAAAATTTTAAGTATGTGTATGTGTCTCTGTGTGTCTGTCTGTGTAAGGGTATGTGCTCATGAGTGCTGGCCTTTGGCATCCAATCACCATGGTACTGGAGTTACAGGTGGCTGTAAATCACTGACCTAGGTGCTGAGAACCAGACTCAGTTCCTCTGCAACAGCAGCTCTTAGCCACAGAGCTTCTCTCCAGTCCCAGGTTCCCCTTTATAGCAACACCAGTCACACTGGATTTGCAGTCCGTCAACACAAGCATGATCCCATCTGAGCTAATGCATCCACACAGGACTAACTGCATGCAAGCGTTCAAAAGTACCGAGGCTAAGACATTGCATGGATTTGAGTGGGACCCAGCCCAACCTGTAAAACTTGTAAACAAGACACACTGGGAAGAACCAAGCTTCCACATGGAAGAGAATAATTATGTTACCCAAATTGTACTTTGGGAACAATCTTGTGTGGGCTTCGGGGTTGAACCCACATGCTGCTTTTATCCACACCTCCCCAACAGAGTGCTTTCTCCAAACAACCATCCTTCAGAAAGGACCAAAACAATTCGAAGCCTCAGCTTATCCGCTCACCACTCATGTACCACCTCACTCACCTGCTAAGTAAGGTTCTCCGAAGACTCAGACCTGATAGGATATGTATTAAGGAGAGACGTGTTAGATTGACATAAACAGTGCAGTCTGAGTAGTCCAAAGATGGCTGTCTTCGCACCGAAGACACTGAGAGCTCGGGGGTCTCGTTTCACTAGGCTAGGCAGTCCTAACACAGCACTGAAGGTATGGGACACTCATGAAGAGTCTCTAGTCTTTAGTCCATGTTGGAAGTCTTACAGGGTTCTGATGTCAGTGAATGAGGGTGCAGGGGTGACAGAAGCAGGGGTAACAGGGGCAGGGGTGACAGTGCAGGAGCAGCAGCCATAATATAAAGTACATTAACCAGCAAGAGGTGGGCAAAACACAAAAACAAAACAAAAAAAAGAAAAAAACTCATCAAATTTCCTTTGGACTTCTTTATATTTGGTCTGTGCAGGACAGTACCACCTACTCTGGGTTGGGAAGAGGCTCTCCTCTTTAGTTAATCGTTCCAGGAAGTATTCTTACAGATCTGCCAGTTGGCAAACATCCTAGTTGATTCTTGATACAATTATGTTGACAACCAAAATTGACCGTCATACCACCACCCATTCACTGGCCCTGTCTTAGTTTTAAAACTGAAGATGTTTCACTATAGATGCTCAACTATCAAAAACAGAATTTGTATCCTAAGTGCCTGAGGTGCAAGGCAGACAATGAGCAGGACTTTGTAGTTACATCCAGTCTACTGGGGAGAAGGAACTATAGCCTCACACAGGTTTTCAAAACATTAGTAATCTCATGCACTTGCCAGCTGTTCACAACCACTGGGGTTGCATACCAGATATCCCAATATCAGATATTTACATTACAACTCATAATAGCAACAAAATTATTTATGAAGTAGCAATAAAAATAGTTTTATGGTTGTGGGGTCAACACATGAGAAAATATATTAAAGGGTCCTACATTAGGAAGGTTGAGAAGCACTGCTCCAGACCCTGTTCCATCCCAATGTGATCTGTCTCCAGCAAGATGTACATTGTGCTTGGATTCTCCAGGGCAGCAGTGTTTGCAGATAGCCCCATGCAGGCATTTGGGACATGGGGTTAGCGTATTCACATACAGATTAATGCCCCCTGGTGAAGGTGAGTTGCTAATCATTGTTGTGGGGCTGGACTGGTTCCCACAGACTGGATTATTAGAGTATTTTCCCTCTTTGCCGTCTGCTTTCTGTGATAAATGAAACCTGCATGAAGCCTGCACCAGAACTGGGCAGATGATATCACCATGCTCCCGGCTTTTCAATCTGCAGAACCACGAGTTAAATGAACCTCTTAAAGAAAATCCTTGAGTTTGAGGCATGTTGTCATAGTAACAGAAAGCAAACAGATCTGAAACTAAAAAACTTACCAGACTCCCTAACTCAGGAAAAACATTTCAGTGGGAGCCCTGTGCCATGAACTTCCTGTTTGGAGGCTGTGTTTCTTAATTCCATGTTCCATGACAGCAGTTGCTGCTGGTCTTCTTTGGGGTACCACCTCCCTGTTTCATGTGATTGGTGCATCTGTAGTGAAAACACACACATCCCTCCTATGTCAGCACATCGGCCCAGTGCTGAGAGCTGTCTTTTGATTCACATATGGCAGAACACCAGCTGGCACCACCGCAGCACAGACCTCATCTTAAAGCAGAATGAAGCACCAGTTCCCAAGAGCTTCCATTACTTCCTGTAGGGTTCTCAGCTTTTGCTTTGTTTTGTGGAAATAGATTCCTCAAACGTAAATACTTTATGCCTGAACAGAAGGCACAGTGAGTCTTGAGCAGAGCAGGAAGACCTATCATCCCAGAGCTGCTGTGCAAAGCAGGAGTGTCCCATTGATCAGTACTTCTCACTACAAAGGGACTCATACAACTGACATTATCTTATGGACAAGGACATAGATTTTTGTCTTAATCTTGTATCACGTTGCTGAGGGTACATACCTCCCCTTGCCCCACTCCAGTCACTTAAATTACCTTCTCTTCACATGGCAGAAAATACCTGATAGGTAAGTTTGAATTTCTTACTGGATTACCAGTTTCATGAGAGTGGAGATTACATCTGCTTTAGTAGCCCAGTGTGCCACAAACCTCTGTTCTTCCAACAGGGAAATGACAACAGACCAAAGTAACAATTCTACCAAAGCCTAACTCAACATATCAGAGTTTACTGGGGTTACTCACAGTATAGTGAGGAGTTACTTGCAGGAACAAGGAAAACTCAAAGGGATCTGTGCCGCTGAAATACCTATCCCAACCTGGGTGACAGCTCATGAAAGTTTCAACCCTAGAGTTCTCTGTACAACTTGAAGGCAGCTCAACAGGTGGGAGAATCCTCCAGACAGTTCTTTTGGTAAGAGTCTTCTCCTCGACTCCTGCAGTTAACTACTTAGTTCATAACCTTGGTGAGGGGCCTGTGCATCCTGCTAGTTTCAGGAACTTCTTGAGACTTGTGAGTTGTCTACTTCCTGAGACATATGAAATTCCCCATTCCTTTCTGGGAAGAATGTTTTAACATAACTTTTTGAGCATTAAAGAGTCTTCCAGAGGGTAGAATGGTTCAACTCAGACAAAATTGCTACCTGATATAAATAGATAGGAAAGAAATGTTGTTATGAGGAAGAACCATATATCAACAACAACAAAAAGAGTGAAAGATAGTATAGAAGCTATTATTGAAAACATTGTGTAACCAGAGAAATCAAAGGAGGGGTTTCATCTGGAAAAGCCCACAATAAAAGAAGAAATAGCCATGTAACTCCTTATGCTATATCACAGCAACTCATACCCTGGTGGGGTTATGATAGCAGGACAATTAGGGCAGTTTGAGAAGCAGAGAGTAGCTTTGTCGTTGGGGCTTAACTATCTACAATGCTGCTTAACAACGGTCTCAACAAGCCTCCCTGAAACTCCTATATCACAGCATTTCTGATGGAAAATAGGAAAAACATTAGTCTGTTGTAAAAACAAGTAACCAAACCTGACATCAATAAAATTGCTAGACTTCAAGAAAAGCTCACAGTTTGAACTATTCTTCCAAAAGAAAAAAAAAATTCTGCTTAACAAAAGTTAATTAAAGGAAAGAGTATCTTTTACATACTACCTAACTTTGTGTTTTAGAAGCAAAACATCTATAGAGTTACATTTTGGTTTTTGGGGGGTTTTAAAAAATTCTTTAACTACTTTTTAAGTCAAAATTTTTTCAAAGATCTAGTCTCAAAGGTAGATATATTCACATGCAACCAACTATGCACCTAGTATTACATATAGCACATGATATGTAAGCTTGCTGTGGTTTGGGTCTGAAGTGACGCCCACAGGGCTCACCTACTACAGCTTAGCTCCCAGCGGGTGGAGTCAGTCACTAAGAAGGACTGACCCTGTTGGGTCAGTTTGCTGATGGAGTTGTCATAAAGCATTATTGGAAGGCAGCAGAGAGTAGGAAGGAAGGAAGGAAGCCACTGTAAGCCATGGATGCATGTCCTGAAAAGATATCCATTGTCCCAGCTCTTACTTTACCTCTTTGTGTCTTTTTGCTTCTGGTCAGCACAGGATAAAGAGCTTTTTCGCACCATAATGTTCTGTCTCATTACAGACTTAGAAACAGAGAATCAAGTTAAAATCTCTGAAACAATGAGCTGAAATAAATCTTTCATTCTTTTTTGATTGTCTTTTTGGGCATTTTGTCACAGCAGTGGAAAAATAGTTAACATAACCTTGCACAACTACATTGTATATGTAATAACATATATAAACACATACATAGAGAGGCTTATATATAGTCAGCCCTTGGTTCTGAAGTGAATTGGTTCCAGGACTCCTACTGAATCTCAGGATACCAAACTCTATCCATGCTAAATACCCCTGATATAAAACGGTAAAGCTTTCATTTAGTTTATGCAAAACCTCCTAACAACACTAAGTGTTGTCTGCTTTAGGGAACCATTCGCTGTTAGTTTTCTTGTAGTTCTTTATGCACACTGGGCAAGCAGTAGACTATGAGGCTACTCCTGCAGCCTCAGTTTACAAACAATGACCAGAGAAAAGCACATGTTCACTGACAATACAGTTTGGGTTTTGGTATTTTTATTCTGATGCTGTTTGAATCTATTGTAGAAGAACTGTATGTGTTTAGGAAATTCGTCCCACTCATCCACAGTCCCAACAGTAGCAGTTTCAAGTGAGGTCTTGGTGAAGCAGCCTCAAAGTCCTGGGGAGTTCTTTCTAACTGAATGAGAGAAAATACTAGCAAGCTTAACTCAAGCTCCTACATCTGAGAAAGCAGACATGTACCCAAGTCAGCCGAGGCAATAGTTTACAGGTGAAAGACTATTGGGGAGTCGGCAAAAACAACCCACAATTCTACCTTTTTCTCAGGAAATCCTGCTTTTGGGATTTTTCCTCAGCTGAATCATATTCCACTCTCACTGTAAGCTAAATTCCCGTTCTTTTGAAACCTAGTCATGCAGGAGTGCATACCATGTTCTGGTTGTGCTGTAGGCACCCCTAAGATCCTAGGAACACTGAGTACTGAAGACATGGCATTGCTGCCCGGGGCTTGCCTTCGTATAGGGGTGAGTGTGAGAATGTGGCCTCACTGTGGAAAGCATGGTAAATGCCAAGGCTGAGCAAGCGCAGGGAGCCCCTATTCTTTGTTTATATAGACTCTCATCTCCCCACATTTGTCTTCGTTTTACTTCTGTAGCTGTGATAGAATAGCCTGGCAACAAGCAACTTAAGTAAGACAGAACTTTTCTGGCTTACATTTCTATGAGGGTTACAGTTTTCCACAATGGGGTAACAGGTGAATAAAGGGGACCTAAGAGTCGGGAAACTGACCAATCACATTTGATGCACATACAGGAAGCAGAGAAAGAGAACAGGAAGTGAGGCAAAGCTCTAAAACTCCAAAAGCAACTTCTGGTGACTAATTTCCTTCAGCAAGGCTCTTCTTCCTAAAGGTTCCCAATCCTATAGTGGGCATTTCATATTCAAACTATGATATTGTTTCATTTCCCCCCATTTTACTTAGCCCTTAGGAAGTAGATGGGTGCAACTTAGCAGCAGACTGAAATGACATAGCCATCTCCCTCTGTCCTGACTAATCAACCTTTGCAGCTTCCCTGTCTTCCCAGGTTGTGGGGGGAGGCTTCCTGTGCCACAGGGTGCTTTCAGAAGCACAGATAACACTGTTACATTCAAAAGCAAGGCCTGGGTTTACATTGTGACACACTACTGGCAAGTTCACTGCCTCCTGTGAAAGCATTTGCTGTCTGGAATTGTGAATGTGGAGGAGTCAGGAGGAGGTTAAAATGCCCCCAGGGGATTTCCTTCAAGATTCCTTCCAGCAATCCAGTTTTGTTATGGAAATAAGTTCCTTTCAGGTCAGAGAAACTGAAAGTGGCTTCAGCTTCTTCCTGGAGCTGTTTTCCATCATCCAATGGTTCACACTGATCCCTTCTCTTCCAGCTCTTTTGGTGCATGCGGTTCTTGCTGTCACGTTCCCAATTGGTGGAGGTCTGCTCTCAGGCCAAATATCATTTCTATGATATGAGCTGGCACCATGTGCCTCCAGGGAGTAGCAGGGGCCTCTTGGCCAGCCCACCCAGGAGGAATAGTTTCTGAATGGTGAGTTGGCAGTTGATTCTGTTCATTAAAATGTTAACTCCAATGAGCTTTGCCTGAATCTGCCAAGAGTGATTATAATGACCACCATACAAACTGCTTAAGTCTTAGAATTAATTTCATGGCGTCTGTTTTTTGATCAGATACTAAGCATTTTAAATATTAATATCTGTTCTATAAGCTGGTCTCAGTGTTGGTGACTTCCTGGGCCCTTAATTTTGCTGAGTAGGAACAGCCCTCCTGGGACTGGTTGCTATGCCACGGGGACAATGGGATTCCTCGCACAGTGGTGGCATAGGTTTAGTACGAATTTTCCCAGATGGAATACTAACCTTGACTCTTGCATCCCGGGAGCTTCTGAAAATTAAATTACTCCACATCTTGACACAATGGGACATAATTAAATTCTTTCATAGTCAGCCGAGGACAGGGCCATGAGGTCTGCAATGTGAATGCACAGAAGCATGCTTATCTGACAGAGCAAAGCTCATTTCCTGCCGTTGAATGTAAGTCTCTTTCCAAAATTATGCTTCTTGGGCATGTTAGTTTCCTCAGAATCAAATTAAGCTTATCCTGACATTCTTGACGTGGAGAGCACGGTTTGAGTCAAATGGGCTCTGTAGCAAAATGGCTGAGTGTATGGAATTTGCCATCTCTTCCTGACTGCTTTTTTATTGGCGTATATGGATGTATTGGTTTTCATGGACATTTTCACACACACACACACACACACACACACACTCATACGATCACGATAACATTTAACTGTATTCTCCAAATGTCAGCGTTGCCTTCTCTCTCTCCTTTGTTAGTACTTCATCCGCTCTGCTACTTTCCCTTCACTTGTTCTTTCATGATGTTATATAGACATGAGTTTATGTGTCTATCTGACACCTAGATCCACAGGTCAGAGAAAATGTATCTGTCTCTCACAGTCTCATGACTTCATTTGTTACTTTATTTGATACTTTTCATTTTTAGCCGTTTCATGGAAGACAAAATGATTTTGTTCTTTATGACTGAATACAATTACATTGTGTGTGTGCGCGTGCTTGTGCCTGTGTACATATATGTACGTGTGTAGACGTATACATCTCATGTTCTTTAACCGTTCCTCTGTTGATGGCTACTTAGATTGGTTCCATAACTTAACTATTGTGAACAGTGCAACAATAACGTTGATGTGCAAGAATCTCTGTGACATGTGACGCCTCTTGGAAAGTACCCAGGAGTTGGGTATCCTGGGGTTAAATGGTCCATTTACTTTTAATTGTTGTTATTTGTTTGTTTAGAACTGATTTCTATAGAGGCTGAGCTACGTTACATGCCCAGCAGTGTATAAACAGGCCCCTCATCCCAGAATCTTTGCTAGTGTTTGTGATCTTAGTGACTGGCATTCTGACTGGAGTGACTCGTAAGTTCTTTCACTTATGATCTTCTTGCTTCAGACTATGGAGTGCGTGGATTACAGGTATATGTCATCACAACTGGTTTCTAACTAATTTTTTGAAAGACAAATTAAGCTGTTTCTGTGTAGGCAAAGGGCTTGTGTGCCTTAGACTTGGCAGGATGGTGGTCATTTCAATTCTGTCCTGCTATTCAAATTACTCCAGGAAGAATGGACTTCTGATTTCTCTTATTGACTATTGATTATTGCTTCCAGCTTCTTAGAACATACTTCCTTTAAAAACAATAATAAAAATTAGCCACATCACATATTATAAAGTTAATAGCACTTGATGAAAAGATGTATATTTAGCAGGATTTTAGGATACTTTGTAAAGCTTCTGCTCTTCTCTAGGTCTTTTCAGTTGTTTATTATTATCATTATTACTATATGTCTGCGTGCAGAATGTGTACGTATGTGTACACCGCAGTGCACATGTGAAAGTCACTGGACAGTTTTGTAGAGCTGCTCCTCTCTATCTATCTTTATAGTTGGGGACTGATCCCAGGTCACTATGATTGCTCAGGTATCTTAGCAATCCCTTCTCTCTAGGTCTTTGATAAGAAAAAAACTTGAGGTAGGAACTTTGGAAAAGGCTTAGTAGATAAGAGCTCAGACTGCTCCTGCAAAGGGCCTGAGTTCAGTTCCCAGCACCTCTGTTGCAGGGCTCATGGCAGCCAACATCTCTAGCTCCAAGATGCCCTCTGCTGGCTTCTACAAGGCATTGTTCTACTGTGCGCAAACCTACATGTGGGAACACACATAAACATACGATTTTAAAATGTAAATACAGTCTTTTAAAAATTTGAGGTAGTAGATTAAAGGCAAGTACTTACTAGCTTAACAATTCTGGCCTAAGTCAACAGGATGGAGATGCCAGAGGAAATCAGCTGACTTTCTGGCTCGGAAGGCACACACCCTCTGAGGAGAAGATGAGTTCAAGTCCCAAGCAGAGTTTTCTTTTCTCTCTCTAAAAGCCCGTGGGTCCTCTGGAGCCTGTGGGTGGCATTGTTAGTAGGATGTGTGTTATCCCTGTGCAAATGATTCATCTCCGGCGTGGGTGGTCCCTGAAGACCCTCTAGAAGAGTCTCATTGTTTTGAAGCTTCCCGAATACTTCCAGGGTTCTCCTGGGGCCTATTAGGGGTCTACTCTCTCAGTCTCTGGGAACCAAATCCTCATTACCAAGGTGAACCCAGGGTTAGGTTGCTCTGGCTTGCTTCTCAACAGCAGGGGAAAAGATTTTCAAATGTAGACCTCCTGGCCAGCTTCTGGAAGGCTATCGCTTTTCTTTGGAGCCAAGTTACAAAGGAAAGCGGTAGCTGGTCCAACAGGGGTTCTGATCACTGACAGGGAGGTGAAGGGAAAGAGCCAGCAACTTCTGCCTCTGTCATCTGAGTGCTTACCTGGCTATGTCAGGCATATGTTCTTCTTCCTTCCACAGTCATAAAAACACACAGCCTTCCCTTGGTGTAGAGGCCACCTACGTGGGACCAGAGGCACACTTGCTCTGGAGATCTGCTTATGTTTGGAAGCCTGCCCTGTGCGTGGTTACTGCAGTTCTCGGGGCATAGGGGGAACCATGCCAGATGTGAAAACCTGGTCCTTTTTCCAGTAAGGTCAAGGGTGAGTGGTCCAAGCTAATAGAGACTCCAGGGTTAGAAGGGACAGATCTTGATAGGCCTCCTTTCTGATGTCTGTCTTCTAACACATAGATGTTCGCAACTCCAAGCACTACTCATTATATCAAACAAGCCACTGCCACCACTAATCCCAGCTTCCTGTTTTGAAGCTTTTACTTTAATAATGGATCCTCTGTAATCCGTTTGTTTGACCAAGGAACATAACTCTGCCATGTGGCTCCCTAAGTGGAAAGATAAAATTCGAATGCTCAGGACCAGTCAGCATTTGTGGGTAGGTATACATCTTTCACATTGGTATAAATGTAATTATTAAGTAAGTTATCGGAAAAGAATCTGCCATCAAATATGGATCCATGAAGATAGAAAACTATTCTAGGATAGGAGAGAACTTTTGGATACGTCTTGGCTGGCCATGAGCTTGAGAACACTTTTATCTGAGGCACTGGCTTCTACAGGTCAGCTGGGAGCCAGCTGTGGCTAAGTGGGAAATGGAGCATTTGGGAGAAGGAAGAAATTAGTCTTGGCACTACACCTTGAGTTTCTCTACCCAGGTATAGAAAATCTCAGTGAATGAGCCAAAGACTACAAAGGGTAGAAATGGGTAACATCAAATCTTGAAAATGCAGAAGGGTCTATAATAACCCCTGGCCTTTTATCTGTTGCTTTTCCATTTCCTGTGACCTGGCAAAAGTAACTTCCAGAAGGGCGAGTTTACTTTGAGTCAAAGTTTGGGGCCATAGAGTCCATCAAGAGAAAAAAGGCATGGAAAGAGGAACATGAAGCAGCTAGTCATGCTGTCTCTGCCAGCAGGAAGCAGAGAAAGATGAGTACTGGGCTCAACTCACTTTCTCCTTTTCCAATCCCATGGGGCAGTGACACTCACATTCAGGAGGGTCTCCTCTCCTCAGTTAAACATCTCTGGAAACTCCTCCAAGACACACCCAGAGATGGATATCCTGGGTAATTCTGAATCCAGTCTCATTGACAGTGAAGATGAACTATGGCAGCTATCAGCCACTTTCCAGTCTTTTTATTATTCAGCATAGTTGTAGCATTGCTGGCCCATTTATTGACCTGTTTGCTCTTAATCTTAATAGGATAAGAAATGGCTGGACAGAGATCCTGGGAGAGACAGACATTTGCAGATGATATTAGAAGCTACTTGAATGAGCAGTAAAGATTTAGATTATTATCCTGAATCTTTATTAAGCTACCATTCCTGTGCATCTGGGGGCATAGAGAATACAGGGCAAGTGTCATACAGATGCCAAAAATCTTTACATCACTGGTCTTTGAGAAATAGGGTAAGCTGATCTAAGAGGGACTAAAGGTGGCCCTGGTACTGTGTTTTGGGTTTCACCTATTTGCTATTGCTCTCCGTGAATCCGCAAGCAACTTCAGGACCAACATGGGGTAGATCAGCATGAAGAATCATTTACCTACTCAAGGTTTAGAGTATAAAACTACAGAGAATCCAATTTCATTCACTTTCATTTTATGTCCCAGTTTGCTAGCTAGGGATGGTATTTGGGAAAGTCTGGACACTTCAGTGAGTGGGCCTTTCTGGAAGTAGTAGGCCACTGGGGATACACCTTTGAAGATTATAACCTATCTGTGTCCCTTGTCTCTGTGCTCCCTGTCCGCCATGAAATAATGAAGCTTCTCCACCACACACTCCTACAATCATGACACAAGAAGTCAAACTGAGGATTGAGCTCTCTGAACCCAGGAGCCAGCCCCCCTTAAGTTGTTTCTATGTGATGTTTTGTTATAGAGGAGAGAAAGGTAACTAACAGAGACTAAAGTCTCTCTCTTAGGATGTAAATTCATTCCAGAACCTACAGTCTAAGGTTACCATGATCAATAATCCATGAACCTCCTGTCCTGAGATTATGGTGATAGTCTTATGATACTCTACCACAGCAAGCAGTAAGCTGTCTGTTTTGCATTTTACTACCACAGGCATGGCAAACCCAAAGGGAGACAGTGCGGGCCTGCTGGTGGTGTGAGCCTAAAGGGGTCAGCTCTGGGAAGCTGCTGTCACCTCAGGGATGCAGCAGTCCCACATCTGGCCCTAATTGCCACTATTTGTGGCAGTGTGCAGAGAAAGGTGTGGACAGGAAACTGAATCCAACATCAGGAACTCAGGTTCTTAGCCAGTGGCTTTTGGCACCAAGGCAGAAGTCTCTCTTTGCAATGGTCTATTCTAGACCAGAGACTCCTTTAGATGGGGTTGACTTTCCTGTTCAACAGTCTGCACATTTTGGAGTTTCCTTTCCTGATTTGGAGTTGGTATCGTGTCCAGGTTTAATTTCAATGGAATCTTGCTCTATCTATGACCAGAAAGACTCTTAATTTAAATCATTTTTGTCTTTTGGAATTGAATTTTGAGATGTGGTGCCACTCCATATCCCAGGTAGATCCCTCCTGAGTACTAGGATTACAGGGCGTGTCACCACACCCAGATCATTGCCTTCAGATTTGCCCAAGTTTGTACATTATTTGGAATTAGATTAAAACTGAAATCTCACAGTTCCAGAAAGGTCCAGCAAGTTCTTTAGCCCATGTCTTATGGTTGTACTGAGACTCTTGGTCCTCTCACCAAGATGGCAGTTTAGCTATTGCACCCATTTGTATACTGGGCCAGACCCTAGTTGGTTTCTGGGCACCCCTAGCCCACCCCTTCACCAGAGTAATGCTATATCTGTATCTCACAACAAACCAATCTCCCAGGCCCTCCCAGCCTCTTCTGAAGGCCTTGTGTCTCTATTGCAAGGACAATCCAGCTTGTATGACTTCAGAGGCACTGGCGTAGGACAGTGGAGCCATTCTTGATTCAAGAGGGGGGAGGACGTTTACTTTTCACTCCTTTGTAGGCTGTGGCAAGGACTGACTGCCAAATAGATTTTCCGGGGCCCATCAATGGACAGCAACAATCATTTAAAAATAATATTTCAGTTAGCACTTGTGATGCTCGTGCTGCTGCTGGCTGGAGATGATCTGTGAGTACGGTCCTCAGAAGTACAGGAACTTTCTCTGAAATTAGCTCCACCCACTGGGGCCAGAGCTGGGAAACACAATAAGCAGAAAAAATAGAACCAATTTCCTATACCTGTTTCCTTCTATCCTTCCCTCCCTCCCTCCCTCCCTCCCTCCCTCCCTCCCTCCCTCCCTCCTTCAGCTTCCTGAATTCTACATCTTACTCACATGTGTATACTGAAGCTTTAGTGTTATTATCCTTACTGCTACGTATAATACCAGAAAGGAATAAAGTATCTGCTGAGTAATTCCTTGGCTGTGTGTTTCTACATGACAGGCATGTTTAGTTCTTTTCATCCTAAAAGTGACACTGTGGGGCAGGTGCTTTTCCTTTAGAGTTAATGGTACTGCACTATACAGACTGCTATTGTAATGTAGAGAGGAAAGATAAAACATCATTAAACAAGCAGTGCACAACAGCTGCTTGGTATTTAACTTCTAGTGTAAATTTGTGAATGTGCATTGTGCCTGAGCGTATACTAACACACACACACACACACACACACACACACACACACCAACAAAAAAACAAAAACAGAACTGGACTGTATAATGCACCATCCTGTATAATCACTAAGGGTTTTCCTTACAACCAGTGAGCAGTAGACCACCGGATTAGCAAAGCCACCTAACTCTGAGTGATCTTCCCCTGCAGACTTCATAAGCACACATACCAGGGATCACCCGGCATGCCCATTCCCCAGTTCTGTTTCCTGTGAAAGCTATCAGGGACAGAGCTATATTTTTAGGGACCAAATATGTACTTAGACCTAAGAGGAGTGGTCCTGTCTTTTAGGGAAGAATTGTGTAAACTCTGTCCTCCGAGTATTCTTAAGAAGCATTGTTTGACTTGGGAAGGATTTATGAAGTAAAGTGGGTGCCCTTGACATCTATTTCAAATAAATGTGAAAGTGTTGCCTGTAAAGTTAACTTCTTCTTAAGTGGTGGTTATAAAGTGAGACAAGATTGGTTCAGAATAATGGGAGCTGATGGTTTTGCAAAAACTTCTTGGGGCTGGGAGGCTGAGGTCTGGGTTCTTTTTGCTGTTGTGGGTAGAGATGCCAGGGAGCTGACCCTGGGATGGGTACAGCTCATGCTGACTCAGGAATGTAGAGTTACTCACTCCAGGCATTCTCTCCGTTCCTGGATTCACCATTCACAGCTGTGAAACATCCTGTGAATATAAGTTCCCAAGGTCTCATTCCAAGTCTCCTGTTGATACTGATGTTACAAAACAGCAACAGCAACAAAATCTATCTCATCATGAGGTCAAGTCACACTGTCCCTGCACCTACTTAACTGCTATTAGAAAATGACCAATATTGACATTCTGCCAGATCTGTGAGGTGATGCTCAGAGGAGATTGAGGGCCCTAAGGAAAGAGGGAGGAGACATACACTCTCCTCCACATCTGAGGTCTAGGTATATGGCCTTAGCTGCAGAATGGCGTGGGTCACAGTGATGTGCACATGCTTCAAAGACAAAGGGATCCAAGGCTCTCAGTTCTAGTCTGCACCACGCTGTCTTTAAGACTTTCCCATGCTCCTCGGTGCCTACAGCCCTTAACTCCTCCTAAAGTTTCAGTTAGTTATGCAATAGTCACAGATGGAGAAAAGACTGAAAAGTATGCTCTTAATAAACTAATTACTACCATCATTTAAAAATAGTTCAACTTGAAACAGTCAGATAGCTCAGTGGGGTGAAGGGACTTCCACTTAGTTTGACTGCCTAAGTTTGATCCTCGGTATCCACATAGCAGAAGGAGAGAGAGGAATGCCATATGTTGTCCTCTGACTTTCACCGATGTGCTTGGACATGTGTGCCCCTCATAAATAAAAATGTCAAACAAACAAACAAGTAAATACATTCAACAGCGATTGTGACACTATCAGTCTCCCACTGTCTTACAACTCCCAGACCTTTAGGCAGCATCAAGGTTCCAATTTCCAACTGCAGAAATGCTGGTTCAAGTACCTCAGTTTCTCCAGTTGCCTTTCCATAATGGGAGGCCTGAATAGATTCATGACCAACAGAGTGCATAATCTATTATGAGCCCAAATAAGAAAACTGTTTGTGTGGCTGTATTGCAATGGAGGTCACATAGCTGAAATCCAAGAAAGGGAGAGAGGAAGTGCCCTGTACTTCAGATATAGCCTGTTCTGTGCTGTCTCAGTCTGCTCTTCCACAGACAAGCCTGACAGTTTCCCAGGGGAAAATCTAAAAGACCGTTCCTTCGAAGGACACATTCAGGATGACTGGGCTAAATCAACAGACTGAGAAATACTGATGTGTAAATCAGAGAGAAGCCGTTGGGCTGTGAGGTCCATGTTTGGTTTAGGGTGCTTTAGACTTGGAAATGAGAAAGCTGACACTGTGTGCAGTACTCCCCATAAGCGTGGGAAACCTTGAGATTCAGACAGCCCAGGACCTGCAAATATTTGGGTTAGTTTTTTTCCACACACTGGTACGTTCTAGCTTTAATTCCTTCCCAGACCTACTCCACTATGTTTTTATTCTGCACTTTGTTCTAAGTGACTATTAAATATAACACACACAGACACAGTCACACACACACACACACACACACACACACACCATTGACGACAGCCTAACTGTTGCTTATGTAATTAATAGAAACCAAATGTCTCAGTAGCTAGCCACTCCACACTGCATGCTTTCCTTTCTCCCACTGATTTGAGAATCTCTCTCCATGAGTTCATTTTCTTTTCTGTTCCCTCTACCCCAGACTGTGAATGTCTACAGTCTAAAGGTCTTTTGTCAGTCACACTGAAAGACACCAGTCTCCTTCAGCGTGAACTTGCCTGCCTTGTTTCATTATTTGCATGGCATTCCTCACAGATGGGGACCTTGACCTTCTGAAATTCCTCTTAAAGATTAGATACCAAACTCAGCAGTCCACAGGAGAGTTAACCGACAGCTTCAGTACACACAGTAAGACCTCCAGAGGGGTCAGATTATTAACTCAAGGGAAAATGTAGATCCAGTGGTCAGACAGGATGTAACTCACATTCTATTCTGCTCTGGCACTGAGGATGCTGAGTCCTAAAGAGGGAGTAGCCCAAGATTTGGTTCATAGGAGGCCTTAGCTTGAACGCTTTTTTTTTCAAGTACATGGGATTTTAGGAGTTCTGCTTTCTCTTGCTCTGACCTGCCCTTTCTTTTATTTCTTCCCTCCTTTCTTTTACCAATACAGCGTTAGGCTTTTCCATAAGTTTCAAGTGTCTTACCTCAGTAAGACAGGTTCGAAGTTGCCATGTGACTCTTCCTGAAAAGACTTAAATAAATGTGTATTCACTTCCCTGATGAGCACTAAATGGCCATAAAACTTGATACATCTAAGTTTGGCTTGGAGAACCAATGAGCTTATTGGTTATTACAGGAACATGAAGGGGTACTTACAGGAGCCTGGGTGACATAAAGGCAGTTCATGGTGGGAAAAAAACTTACTATAACATGGGTTATTACTCACAAAAGTAGCACTAAAGAATTTGCACTGGCAGGTAACCTATTTTCTGTATGCACTAGCATTCCACAAGGCCACATGTAGCTAGCTGTAGAACTAGAGGGAACTGCAATCTCAGGTGAGGGTCTCAGGCACCACCAAGACCCCACTCCCTGCTGTGTTTTCTGCTTCATTGCCTGACTGTAGGGAAAAGGCTGTTTCTAGGTAACCAGGGCAACCGCTTCATGATGGCTGATAGTTCAGCCAGATCCAGGGGAGAGCAGCCATACTACAACAGAAGTTAATTTGATTTCTTGTGTCTGTAAGACTTTGAAAGTCTACATGTAGGTAAATCTAGCCTAGAAATACATATTTGGTGTGAAAATTGGCTAACAAATGTGGTGTTTTGTATTTGGATAGAGTCTTTATGTTTCAAACTCTTCTGAAAAATCTGAATTTTATCCAAGAGTCTGTGAGCAGCACACTCTTGATCAGCTAGGATTTCTCTACTGGTCCCTTGGTCTGTTGCTCAACCCTTGGTGATTTTTGTGACCTTCCCTCCCATCCAGGTTTAGAACACTGTGTTTAGTGTGATAGGACATTTCTGAGGATCCATCCGTTATCTCTGTCCCTTCTTGTCTTGTTCTTGTTCAAACACCTAACGAGTCACTGGCTAGATGCCTGGGCATGTGATTACGATCTAGACGCTTAGAAATGAAGGTGACAGGGCTTCATTGAGACGTGGTTTCCTGTCACATGGTTTCCTATCACATGGACAGATTCTGACAGATTTATATCGGTCACAAATCTGAGACCCGAAACTCCTTTTTTTGATGAAAGTCAGAAATTTGGTGAAGCTATTTTTTTTGAAATACACTTAGCATTCATAGGAAATCCATAAAAGATTTTTAAAAAAAAGTTAAATATCTGCATTTTAAACATTTTAAAATTAATTTGTGGTTAATGCACAAAGAAATAAGTCTAATTTTCAAACATACGTCATTGTACTTACTAGTTGACCCTTCAGTGCATGCCCCAAACCCCTTCCCCAAGCTCCGCTATGCTTCCATGTCTATATGTTACATGACCTTTTTCTTCTTCCTCCTCTTCCCTTTCTCATGTCCTAAACTAACATATTCTCTCTCTCTCTCTCTCTCTCTCTCTCTCTCTCTCTCTCTCTCTCTCAAATTCAGATTACATATATTAAAATAATACATGTGCTTGTCCTAAATATGGTTTATTTTTCTTAACTTTGATGGTTTCCAATTCCATCTATTTCCCTGCAAACGCCAGGATCTCGTTCTCCATAACAGCTGAACAAGTGTCTGTGTCTAAGTAGGTACCATATTGTCTTTACTTTTTGCAATTTGTTTATTTTTTATCTTAGCTCATGAATGTTTATTATGCATTTTATCATCATTTGATTTGTGGATCCCCTCCCCTACTCTTATCCCCACCTTTCTCCCCCTTTATATCCTCCATCCCCAGCCATCTCCTTTGGTTTCACAACACATGTACCACATACTTGCTTTGCCATTCATACATCTGTGAAGCACAAGCTTGGTTATTTTCAATGGTGTAGCAAGCATGGTGGGGAGTTACCTGAGACTGAACAGGAACTTCAGGAGCACACTGTGTCAGGTGTCCGGAGTGACACTATGCTTAGTTCACTGCTTAGCCCAGTCACTGCTGCCCTCCTATTCAGGCCTTTACTAACCCCAGAACTTAGTCTCACATGAGACAATGCCTATAATCTGTCACATTATGTCCCCAGTGCTGGCCGCTGACCTGGTTAGGGTGGGCCTTTCCTAGAATTCTCTCAAATTTTTGGTCTTAAAATACATTTCTGAAAGGATAGAGGCAAGGAAAGAAATTCAACTTCTCTTCCACAAACTCTAAAAGCAGCCAAACTTAGGTTCTGGTTCAAAACTACTGTGTCAATAGTAATCACAGTAACAACATGAAAGGTGTTGTGGTTGCCCCCTCAGTTGTGACTGAGACTGGGAGGCTCTCAGGCTGAGTCTCAGTATGGTAAAATGCTCATATGTAGAAGTAGAGCCCAGTTCTTCCTCCCAGTCCCATGCTCCCAGAAATATGACTCAAAATACGTTTACAAATACCTTGGCCACATAGCTAGCCTCTTCTCTGACTAGATATAACTTAAAATATCCCATTTTTTTTAATCTACATTGTGCCATGTGGCTGGTTGCCTGTGCTCAGGTGCCATGCATCCGTCTCCTCACATATTCCCAGGCAGATCTCCCGTCTTGCTCTATCCCAGAATTCTTTCTTCCCCTGCATGTCCCACCTCCCCTTTCCTGCTTAAGCCATGGATTTCTTAATTGCCAGCAATACACAAGATACTCTCTCTACACTTATGAACTAAGTGGAGATGTTAACTAAGACACCCTAAGACTCAGACCAAACTCATGAGACAGCATTACTACTATTTGCAGATCACCAGAATCTAAGGAGTTCAGTTAGTGTCCATGCTTGATGAGGTGTGAGCTGAAGACTGCCTGTCCCAGCAGCTGTAAAAGTCACTGATGGAGGAGGCAAGTTCCTAAAGGTGGAAAGGGCAGCCCAAGTCAGATAGATTCTAGATTTCTCATTCCTTACTTGTTACTGCTCCAGCTATGCTGTGCTAAGTGCCCTCAATATTTTAGATTATTAAACTTTAAGGAGCATATAAAACCATCTGTTGAGCCTAGCCCAGAAGGGGAGAGATTTGGAATGTGTCCTGGAGTCAGCTCTCCTATGCAGCAGGTCACTGAGTGAGGTTCTACTGCTTCCCAGCAGCCTGGCTTGTCAAGATGGCACCCAACCCTGTCTACCAAAACAGGCACAGGGGACTTGAAAGCATTCGCATCCATTTTGAATTAGGAACTAAGGGCCTCTGAGGGTGGGGCCCAGATTAAGTGTTTGTGGAGCCCTAGGAAGCTGCATGTTAGCCACTTCCTAGCCTTATACCTCAGCCAGCTGCCTAAGAATGGGCCACAGGAAGTGCTCTTGATGCCCTTAGCCCAGGGTTACATGAGAGGAACCTCAACGTTTAGGGAGTGCTCTGCCAAATTAGGAATTTAAAATTTAGAACCAACTGATGGCTTCTCTGGAGTGAGAGAGAGAGGCCATAGGATCCCTTAGGATCTAAGGCTTAGACTAAGGTTCAAGTGTACCAAATGAGCATGTTTTTCTACAGACCGAGGAGCATGGCTTTCTTTGGCTTCCCACCAGTTTCTAAGACATGGCTTGGAGTTTACATAAGCCAATGTATTGATTACTCCAAGAGCAGCTGGGGAATAGAGTTGAGAATATGAGCATTGGACAAGATGAGGGCAAATGACAAGGGCCTGGGGCTATTTGAAGCCTTGTTGCTGGGGTCATAAGCCCACAGGTTAGAGTTCAGAGATCTGTGACTCATGCTGATGACTCAATTGTTTGGGGTTTGTTTCTTGCAGTGCTGAACACAGAGCCTTAGATATGCTTAGGCAAGTGCTATCCCACCAAACTACAATTGTAGCCCCCAAATGGAATTTTTAAAAAAGTTTTCTACGTGACTGTCCTGAGCAGCTGTGGTGAACAACACTGGTCTGACATGTTCTTAGTCTGCAGGTAGGCTGAAAATCACTGCTCTGACATGTTCTTAGTCTGCAGGTGAGGCTGAGAATCACTGCTCTGACATGTTCTTAGTCTGCAGGTAGGCTGAGAATCACTGCTCTGACATGTTCTTAGTCTGCAGGTAAGGCTGAGTCCCCAGCTTTGTGTCCCCAGCTGGCTCTGTCTCTTCTACAGTGGAAGCTGTTTACTGTGTACTGTACATAAACTGGGACCTGAACTTCTCTCAGGCTCCTAAGTGGCCTGCCATGCCAATCTTCTATTTCTCAGTAAGACCCTCTCTTTACCCCTCTTTCTGCCCCCCCTGCTCTTTCTTTCTCCCTTCCCTGTTTCCTTCCCTCCCTCACCTCCTTTTCCTTAACTTGTTGCTCAGAAAGATCTCAAATATGCTTACTCTCCACCTTGGTTATATTACTAGGGCTTGCACGAGGCTCAGGTTTCAGCATCCTACTTAAGTAGGTTCTATAAACTGAAAAATAAAGATAACAGCATTTGAGCATTTGGAATCACTGCTTTCACACACACACACACACACACACACACACACACACACACACACACTTTAATTCAAGAAAGTCTGGAATGAACAAAATATCAGAATTTTAAAATAAAGCAAAAACCACTTCCAGCACCATGCAGATCCACTATAGGATATAGATCGTGACTTTATTTGAGATTTTGCTCCTTGTGTAACTTTTTGCTTTAGTTTACTGCATTAAATACTGCATGGAAATAGCTTATTAAAATGTGCAAATCTTGGAGACGCAGGAGTCACATGTAGCTTGTGCACATCCTCCTGTCTGCTGTACTTCAGTTCCCACATCTTGCAGAGTCCATTACAGTATAAGGACAATGCAAGCGTCTGCTAGGCTAATAGAGTTTAGGAAACAATAAAACCTTAAAATTCTGAACGTGCTCAGTGTAGTTACATTTTTCCCCCAAATATATTTTCATCTGGCTAGTTGAATGTGAGGATATAGGGCCTGTGGGTATGAAGGCTGGTTTATAAGTTTATTATAAAACTAAATGAGAATTTTGCTTTCTTATTAGCTACTTATAAAATCTTTAAGTCAACTTTACTCAGCTTTTTCCAGAGAGAGAGAGAGAGAAAGAAAGAGAGAGAGAGAGAGAGAGAGAATTGTAGCCCAGGCCTTGAACTTCCTGTGTACCTCTCAATGCTATCTTTGAACTCTGAACCTCCTACTTGCACCCACAAGCACACCATGACACCCAGCATTTTAGTCAGCTTCTTACAGAGAAGGTATAACTATAAACAAGGAAGATGATTAAGAGAAAAACAAAGGGCAGGCTGTTTAATCAGAGAGAAGAGCTCCATAAGGAAAGCTGGCCTGAGGAGGGCCTTTGGGACACAGCGACTGTACACACCCAAGTTGCTTGTGAGGCAGAAATCTAAATCTCCCACGGAGGTCCCAAAGTCCTCATGGGGGTGGAGGGCGGTTGAGTCTGCTTTGTGTTGTACAAGAGAGAGGAAGAGATGCATTTTCTGCTGATGACAACAGTAGCAAGAAATAAGTGATATTTTGTAATAAATCAACTAAATCCCAGAGTGCAGTGTGGGACCTCAGCTCTGCAGTTCCCAGAAGTCACCTAGAAACTGGAGAGTTTGGACAGAGAGCATCACTAGACCATGCTGTGCCATGTGCACGGTCTACCAAGGCTCCAAAGCCAAGGGGACAGTCTGTCATGGACTGAACTCTGCAAAGCTCTGAGCCCCTGGCCTCAGAGACAAGCAAGGAGGAAAGGCCTGTGTAAACCTCAGGTATCCACCCTTGGTCCTCTGACATCATTGCTTTGGGGCCTGTGGCATGAAGTGCATCATGGAAGACCACATATGGAGGAGGCCTGTTTGCCTCATGGTGAGCAAGAAGCAAGAAAGGGGTCAGGAAGAGGCCAGTGTCCAAATATCCCTACAGAGGGCATGCCCCCACTGATATAATTTCCTTCCAGTGATGTAACTTCCTCCTGGTGATGTAATTTACTTCCAGTGATGTAGCTTTCTCCCGTTAGCTCTTTCTCCTGAAAATTCCATCATTTCCCCAAAGTGCCACCGACTGGTGACCAAGCCTTGAATATATTAGACTTTATGTGACCCTATAGACCAGTGAGTGGTTCTCAACCTTCCTAATGCTTCGGCCACTCTCATATAGTTCCTCATGTTCTGGTGACCCCAATCAGAGCATTATTTTTGTTCTTCTTAAATATACTTCATAACTGTAGTTAATTTTGCTACTGTATTGGATCGTACTGTAAATATATGATATGCAGGATATCTGATATGTGACCCCTATGAACTTTCCTCCATGGGTCAGACACAGCCCACAGGTTCAGAACTATAGCTCTAAATCTAAACTACAGTGTCAAGTAAAGCTTTCCTCTTTATAAGATGAATATCTCAGATACTTTGATACTTTGTTACAGTGTTGGAAAGCTAAATCACCCAAAAGGCTGTGTTTGCTGCTTAAAGGACAGAATCTGTCTCTATCTGCTCTAAAAGGCCCAGTGGCCACTGCTAGTGTGTGGTGAACCTCATATGGCTACCTGAATGAGCAATAGCACCCCTAATTTTGTGACTTACAAGTCTAGGCATTCTTATGCATATTGCTGCCCAAGTATTTCTTCTTTCCTCACTATTAAGAAAAATGGTTAAATATTTGGAAGAGAGACAGAGAAGCAGACAGTAATCATGTCCTTTAAACATGTTTCAGGGACAAAAATGCACTTTCTTCAGCTCACTGTTTACTGCTGTTTCAAATGCCTATGTTTAGAAAAGTTATAAGCTGGAGGTTTTCATTTACTAGTGATACAATTTCTGTTAATCACACATAAAACAACCAAACAAAAACCCCAATGCATGAAGTTTGTCTTTTCATAGGTAGGAAATTATACTGATTCCAGGCACCAAAAGCCTAATTGTGGCATCTCTTCAGTAAATTGTTTATAAATACACAGTTTATTGAATCTGCCAGAACTGATTTTAGTATTTTAGGTTTACTTATTTTGTGTGTTTTTCCTACATATATGTGCACCAGATGCATGTCTCACACCAGATGCATGGTTGAAATGCCCAGCACCAACCTCTGGCCTTTATATGCTTGTGTACACTTACATGGGCACACTCATTTAGATGTGTGTGTGTGCGTACACACACGCACAGACACACAGACACACACACACTGAATTGACTTGAGAATTGAGAAAATGTTCACACCTCAGAGTCCTATTTCTTAGGAAGCCTGGTTTCCCAATGAACTAGGCTAGTTGTCAGCATCTTTGGGGCAGTGTCCCAGCAACTGTCAGGAGGAAAGCTGGCCAACCATAGTTCTAACACTGCCCCACATAGCCCAAGGGACTTTGTGCCTTGGATCTCCTCCTATTCCCTTCAAATGTGGGTAACCTGAGTGTTGTGGAAAGCATCCCCAGGGGAGGCAGCTGGGAAGCACCCTGATAGTCTTCCAGCTGCCCAGAGGAGCTTCAAGTCTGCAGAAAAAAAAAAAAACCATCACCCTACACTCCCACCAACTCCTCTCTAGCTCAGCACAGGGCTGCACACTGTGTGAGCATTCTTCCTCATTTCCGTTTACCCCACCCCCTGCTCCCTTTTAAACTTTAAGCCCCTGGCAGCCACTGAAATGTCCTGGAGCAAAAACTAGCTTTGAGTTGAAAGTGGCAATTGTTAACAATCTCCCTAAATCTCCCTTTTCTCGAGTGTTTCTTTGGTGCCCACCGGCAGGCTGTGCTTCAGGGAATTGATCTGCATAGGACCCTGTTCTCTGACCTCAATTCAGACCCCTCTCCTTTCCCGCCTCCACTCTCTTCCTCCCCGCACCCCAGCGTCTGCAAATTAATGTGCTGGTGCTGACGGGTGACAGCGAATGAGGCTGTGCCTCTTCCCAGCTTCTCTGCCATCTCAGCCTGGTAATTTCAAAGCAGCCTCTTCTCTCCGTTCCATATGTGCCTGAGCCCAAGTGGCCTGGCTTCCCCAAGAGGTCAAAAGTGCAGCCTGGGAGCTCAGGACTGGAGCCCAGCCCTGTCCTGGCAGGCAAAGAGCCCCATGCCCCTCTGGTGGTTTTACTCTGCATCCTCCTTCCCCAGCCCAGTCTTTCTCTGCAAAGATAAGACTTTCTTCTAGCCCCACCCCTCCCCTGCTTTCCTTTCCTTTTATTCCAGACTGAAGCAGCCCTTTGTGAAGGGGGGTATGGAGTTTTTGCACAAATATTTAATCTTTTCCAATCTGCCCTTTTGCACAGCCTGTCAGCTCCAAACTGCTCTGTTTGCTTTAGACCGTAACAGGATACTGTTTTGAAAGGCAATGCAGAAGTCAGATTACTTCTGAATCTGGCCTTTATTTTTGCATGAATGCTTTTCAAGGTAACTATAGATTTCCCTTCCCTACCAAGGATTGCGCTGCCAGTGTGGATGTAGTAGCAAGCAGCTAGGAAAATCTAGCCACAGAGTTGGTTTTATTTAGTTGTTTATTTATTCCCTATAGCTTGGAAATTACAGTTACAGAGATGTCTTTAAATAAACCCAACCACAGTTTCATATGGCTCTCTTTCTGTGGATTTGCTTCTTTTTCTCCGGAAGTGAGTCAGTCATTCATTATCTCATGCAGAATGTGTTCATACCTGAGAAGTGTTTGCAGAGTCTGCGAGACATCACCTGCTAGAACACACTGGAGAAGGGAAAGCCAGTGGGTAGGGCTGCAGCAGTAACCATGATTCAGGTCTTCATTGTGCCATGTGCTCTGGCTATTGTGCAGTCCCCCGTTTCCACACTCCGTATGGCACTCATCACTCCCACCGGGCAAGAAAAATGCAGGCCCACGGTACCTCGTCTGGGCACACAGCTAGTCATGCAGCTGGCTTGGGCACTTTCTTCAGAGCTCTTTGCCCTGTTTGGTATTGACTTTGATCTATGACCAGGGACAATGAAACTGTGATTTTTTTTCCATTACAGTATCAATCAATGACAGGTAACAGATTGTTATACTAATTGCTTGAGACTGTGATCAACATCGTCCTTCTAACCTCCTTCAAACTTACCCCAACGAAGCCCTTGATGCTCCCTAAAGCCATGGGATGGCAAGACCGTAAAAACACATCGGAGACTTTAGATGAAGCTTGGAGCAGAGTAAACAACGAGGAAAAAGGATATTTTGCAGGATTTGGCTTAGAATCCAAGTTCTAAAAATGCTATTCATTAACTCAAAGTTATAACTGCAGAGGAAAGAGCAAATGAATGGCGGGGAATTGTGAGAAGTCTTGGGCTATCCCATGTGAATATTTTGGAAGACATTTCTGTGGTAGGACTCTTGTGGCATAGTAAGCAAAAAAGAGAAGGATACAACATAAAATACATGGGGTAGATAAAGTAGGAGGAAAACCAACAAAATATTAATTGTAGCTATTAAATGGTGAGAATTCACCTTTGTAGCTTTAGAAGGTATTTTTCTTCATAATCCATGATAAATACAGATTTCCATTATAATCAGAGATTAACTGGTAAGGTGGAGAAGAGTTGAGACAATGCCACAACCTGGTATACGGTGCCTTAGGAGCAAGGAACCTGGTGGTCAGAAGCATACCCTCTGTAGCTGGCTAACGAAAGAATGCTTTCTCTGGCCCCTAGTGGACCAGTTAGCTTGTGGGTCAGCCAGAGTCCTGCCAGTGGGGCAAATGCCTGGGACAAATGAGGACAGCATTTAGTTCAAGATTTCAGAGTCATGAGCTCTCTACAGTGAACCAGAGCCTTGTGGCAGAGAGAGATGGTAGCCAAGAAGCAGAAAGAGAGGTAAGAGTAGCCCTCAATGTCCATTCAAAGGCACACCCCCAGTGGTGTGCTTCTCAAGGAAGGCTCCACCTTCTAAACTTCTTAAGAAATTTTTTGTGTGTGTATATGTGTACACAGGCAATGTATGTGCAGGCAGATGTGACTATGCACTTGTACATACAAGTACCCGGTGACCTCTAACTTGATGCTTTATTTTCTTGAAACAGGGTCTCTCACTGAAACTAGAACTAAGTTGATGGCCAGCAAGCCCCAGAAATCCTGCTGCCTTTTCTCCCATAGTGCTGAGTGTGTTCTAGGGACATGAACTCAGATCCTTACACTTGCAAAGTATTCTTACTTGATGAGCTAGGCCTCACCTTCTGATGTTTCTAACACTTTCAATAGCACTGTCAACAAGGAGGCAACCATTCAACACAAGAACCTTCAGAGAACAATCCAAATTTAAAGTGTACAGAATAGCTTGTTTCCTTTTCTCTGTTGATCTCATAGGAGGACAAGCTTAGAGAGATGTGTTACCCTGTGAGGGTGGAGAGACATTCGCTCAGTTTGTATCTGAGTGACTGGCAATACATGAGGCATGTTTTACCCAACACCGAAGTTCTTACAAGCAACATCTTGAAAATAAAAGTGTAATAAATGCAAGATGCTGTTTCTCATTTGTCCTTCTGTCATTCCAGGTGTTCAGCAGAACCAAACAGTGGCAAAGTTTTCAAGACCAACTATTACATACTTCTGCGTTGGGAACTATGAAAAACCCAGGAAGGGAAAGGTATAACCCGGGCATTAAGGAGTCTACAGACTGGATAGGAATACCAGCACTGGCTAATATGAGCTCAGAGGAAAGACCTCTGAGGGACAGAGGAGAGGGAAGCCTCATGCAGGCTGGGCTGAGCTCTAATTAGCTGCAGCAAAGGAGCAAAGTTTCCCAACCTAGGCAAGAACTAGTGTCAATCATCTCTAGAGGGGAAATGGCATGCTAGACGCAACAGATGTCAAGGAAGATGACAGAGGGGTCCAGAAAGTCTTAGGGCCACCAAAGATCAAGCTGAGATGCAAAGGGCAGAGATGTTGGGGAAGGGGGCTCTCAAGAACTAGTCTTCAAGGGAAAAAGAAGTGTGTTCAAAATGTACCCCTAATATCAACCATCAGCTCAATGCATCTGGTAGCCCTTGCTCATAAAGTGGCTGGTCCTGAGGAAAATAAAAAGAAAGTCATTCTGGATGTCATAAAAAGCACATGCAGGGGTAGAAAGGGGTTGCTGCTTCACGACTCTTTTGTCAAATAAAGATAAGCTAAGAATAGAAGTAATCATTTCTTCTTGCATTTCTGAATTATAGAAAATTATATTTTTATCCTAAATTAGTATTTTTAGAAGATTTGGGAGGAAAATAGATTGCATGTTTGGAAATTTTATGAGTTTTACAGAGGGAGGGAGAGAGAGAGAGAGAGAGAGAGAGAGAGAGAGAGAGAGAGAGATCTTGAACTTTTGGGATGTTTTTCCCTTTCCCCTAGACATTGGGTGGCTGGCGCCAGGTCTGTGCCAACCAAGCTTCCCCATTAACTTGGTGCCATGAGTTTTAATGAAGTAGGAGGCCCACGAAGAATGAGGCCTGCAGGACAGATGGATGATTGGGCCACAACAGTGAAAAAAATACATATTTATGGGCTTCCACTCACACAGGTTATTAATTTAGAGGACCTTAAGGGATTCTACTTTTTTCAGCTTTTCTTAAGTCATCTTATAGAATTATTTTTCAATTGTTAAATGGTTTTCAAAAGTGTTTTCTCCCATGACTTATGGTGCATGTTAAATTGTGACAATACTGGTGCGTATTCTTTGACAAATAGCTGTCATAATTTTTAAAGATTAAAGATGCCAGTTAAGCTAGTGGGTGTGAAGTGAGCCACAAAGCTGGGCCACGGCCACAAAGAAACATTGAAGGGTTTTGGAAAAGTTGGGACAGTGTTCATCAACCTGGGGACTTTGTCCTAATGTAGGCTTATTGTTTTGCAACACATTTCTCCAACAACCCTCAGTTTTGTGTGGTCTACATCAGCTTGCATTCAACAATAGCTACTCCTTTCACTTCACTTTTAGAACAAAGCAGCTTCAACCAAGTGTGGCCCAGTGGGAAAGAAAGATGCGTATAGGAAACTGGACAAGAACACTGGGGCAGTGTCATTCTGCTCTGTGCATCAGCAGAGGGAGCCATGTCTATATGCAGCAGAGCCATCCTGGAAATATCTCTGGGAGTTGATGTCTTCAGGCCAATGCATTATGGATCAACTCCTTTCATGTGGTCTTCATGTTCCCAACCTGATCCAATCTGCATGTGTTAAGATAAAGACAGTTTGACATTGTATAATGTGAGGACAACAGGGTGCTGAAATGTCAGGGCTATAAAGGAATGGGAAGCTGGGGGAAGGGAAGTTCATGAGCCTCAGACATTTAGGGTAGGGGGCAGGGTGAGAAGAGCTGAGAGGAGCCAGGGACTCTGTAACAGGTATTACAGGGAGAACCTGGAAGCCAGCATGCACTTTGGTATGCTAATAGACACACAGATAGCCATTTGCTCTGAGTTTCTTTTGTACCTGACAGTCAAGTGGAATTCGGTAGGTTTAATTCAAGTGGATGTCTTGGATGTTGGTGACAAGAACCATGATTTCAGCTTTTTGTCCCACAAGAGTCGCCATCAGGATGCTACCCAGGATGCAGGAGTGTCCTCTTCAGCAGTGTTGATCTGAGAAGTGTTCCCTGGCCAGAAAGAATGGCCACAGTCTCTTGAGGATGTAGGAACTGTCAATCTGGTTGGCAGCTTTCATAAGGTTCCTTAACTGTGTGACTTTTGACTTCCAAAAGTCTCATTTTTGAACAAACAGACACATCACATCTACATCCTTGGAAATCTTTACAACAAAGAAGAAGCTTTTATTCTCTCCAGTCCTTAAACATAATGAAGATGATTTTCGAAGTAGTAGCATCATCAAGTTATTATGACATCATTGAACTCAGGTCAGAGAGAAGTGAAGACTTATAAAGGGAAATATTTACTTTCTTAAAATACAGCTTGGATTCCCTCTTCAATTTTGAGAAGGGATACTGTGAGGGAAAGGGACACTCATTACAAATCTGAGGAGTCATGGCAAAGCACCCTTGCACCTGCTGCAGATCAGGAAACCTCGCATCCTCTCTTCCACTCAGACATGTCTTTTTTCTCACAGTTCTTCTTCCAGCCTTGCCTGAGGAGGAGATAGAAATGGGGACAGCAGAAGGAAGCACACCAACCAAATGACTGTAGGTGTAACCTCCCAGGCGGTACTCGCCAGTAACCTGACTCTGACATCCAAAGTTGCCACTCTTCTGTCTCATTTACACCTTCTGTCCTTTGACCATCACCCTGCTTTCTCCTAGTCACTGTTTGCCTCACCAACAAGCAAACTACTTTGGTAAGGATGGATCCCTGAGCTGACAGTTCTGACCTACCAAACGGACAGCCTGACCAGCAGTATTCGTTAGAAAATACAGCTGAGAGAAGTGTGCTCACACATGGATCCTGCTCTGTCCTAGGCGAGGCTTCTGCCCGGTTCATTCAGAGACTGGGGCATTCTCATTGCTCTTTATTATTGATCTCCACCAAATATTGCTCTAGCCTCATTGTCACGAATCCAGAGCAAAGCTTTTACCCGTACTTGCTTGTACTGTGTTTCCCTAGACCCTCGCTCTCATGGGATGAGTATCCAACACACCCATGCCTCTTGTTTGAACCACTCTACGGATCACAGTTTTCCATGTCCACGCAAACCACGATGAGCAGACACACTGTAGGGCTAACATCACTGACTACACATGCCAGCCCTGTCTCCCAAGGACACACTCACCAATAGTTCATCCCTTGTGTCTCCTTAACAATTTTCTTGGCACAGAGAATGGCATCTGTGAGGTCATCGGTGATCAAGGCTGTAAAGAAAGGAGATGTGAGGGTCAGCGGGGCTTTAGCCATCTGGGGGTCTGTACACCAGAGCATCCTTATGCCAGAGTCTCCCTCTGCTGTTTTCTGGAAGGGGCATTGGAGATCTGTGACTTTTACTACAGAAAAACGAATTTCATCACCAACAATGCATCTTTTGTTTTCAAGGCTGTCTAGAAATGGCCTCCAAACCTCACTGATGTAAACATGAGAGAAAAAGTCAAACATCAAACAAACAAAAAAGAGAAAAGTGTTGAGGTTTGGTCTTTTGTTAGCTATTGTAGTGCTAAGTATGGGCCCCCAACACTCCCAACATCCAGATGAAAAATGCAAGGGTTCTGGAGAGCCAGGGCACAGCATAACAATTATGTGGTTAATACCATCCATTATACATCACACACACACACACCACCTCCCCCACCCACACCACACTCTCAGTCAACATATGCACCACATACTCCATACACACACATATACACACCATACACAAACCATTCATGTACCACACCCCTATACATATCATACATATCACACACATGCCCAGTAACCATGGATGTGCCTCTAGCTGAGTGTAGAAATCACTTCATAATATATATGGATATGAAAACAGAACTGTATACATTCTTTACAGAGAGTTTTTGTGAATTATACTTAAATTAAGGCTGGAAAAGATAACACACAGCAAGTTTAACGCTAAATACATGTGAAACCTTAGTTTCTCAGTTGTCTTAGTTAGATTTCAGGTGCTTTGCCATCTGTTGGATTACCCCATCCTGTGGCACACAAGGTCCCACCTTTACACAGGGCTATTGGACAGCTTTAGGAAAAAGATTGTGAACTTGTCAGTGTCTTAATGAGGCTTAGCTCTCGGCTGTTGTCATCAGTGCTTTGACACTATTGCTGTACAGTCTAACATTTTACAATAGAAATGCATTATTTTGTCAGAAAGAAAAATAACCAGAAGGAAGAAACATTGGCTTAAAATGTCACATTTTAATAAAACATCATAATAGGGCATTGTTTGTAAATTTACTAGAAGTGGATTTTTTTCTGCAGTGTGCTGGCTTAGTCTTAATAATATTACTTTTCTTAGTAGATTATGGTTGTGACATTTCCTTCAAGCAGATTTATACAAAATGTGGCTTATTTTGATTTTAAACAAATTACCACTTAACAAGGAAAAAACAAAACAAAACAAAAACCCCGAGAGTGGATTGATCTGGAGGCAAGAGCAGCTGAAACAGGGTGTACAAACCATTGCTTTCAGTTCACTGTCACCGAGACAAGCAGAGCTTTGCCAGCTTCTAAGTCTTGTTTCTAGAAACACACATATCTCCAACAGCTATTCAATGCCCTCAGTTAATTCAGTTAATATAACATTTACTGTGTGAAGCACACAGTAAGAATCTGTATGAAAATACTGATTAATACTTAGAACATCATTTTAGTGGGTACCACATAGTCCCTATAAACTGAGCCCACATGGCCTTGATGATGTCCCAAGAGGTTGAGAATGGAACATTACACACTGTGGGGAAGAACCTGCCATGTTTTGTTCTTCTGTATAGGAGTACATCCTATGTATGTGTCTTAAGACGAGTATTGATCTTGGAAGGCAGTTTTAGCCCTGAGTACTCTCACTCACAGCAGGATCAGGTGATGTGGATTAGAGAAGAGGACAACGTGGGGGAAGTTGTTTGTCAGCTTGGCTAGAGAGTTTCAAAAGCGCTACTTAGAGCTGAGTGTGGTGGCACATGCCTGTGAGTCTACCTCTTAGGAAGTACAGGCAAGAAGGTTATGAGTTCAAGGCCAGCCCCAGCTATATGTAAGTTTGAGCCCAGTCTGGATGACAGAAAACCAATACTACTTATAAAAGAAATAAATAATAAATAAAATAATAAATAAAAAATAAAATAGAGTCTCTTGGAATTGACTGGACTAACTTAGTGTTTAGGAAGCCTGGGGCTGAGGAATAAGGAATCAGATGCCTAGCAAAGACATTGAAAGAGAGAAATCACCACATAGGGGCAGCAGAGGGGCAGAAATTGGGGGAAGCAGCAGGCTTTTAGAAAGATTCATGCCAATAATTGTTTCTGCTCAATTTACTCTAAATAGACAATTCTGTCTAGCCAAACAAGAATAGGAACAGTTCTTCAGGAACCATATGTAGAGGGATAGTTTACTCTACATTCTACATCAGAAAACAGCAGCAGTTGGTACTCAAAGAAATGCTTGCTTCCAGTTAGAGCATGTTCAAGTACCAATGCCTCCTCTTCCCTCCCAAATAATTACAACATGGTCCTGGGTTACATCTCTTTCTCTTCTCTGAAATAACTTTCTCTTCTCTGAAGTAACAAAGGCCAACTTAGATGCTAATCCAATGAGGACTAAGATCAGCACACATGCAATACACTCTATGGAGACACTAGCAATCACTTTCTTTCCCATAACCATCTCTCATTAGCAAAGCCTATGTTCTGAAAGAAAATAAAGATGGCCTTATATCAGAAAAGTCATAAATGGTATGCATATTTATGCATGCAATATATACATATATATGCATATATATATATATATATATTTGTGTTTGTGTTTACTTTGCATATGTGAATATTTACTTAGTCCATCTTCTGGTGCTGTAACAAAATGAATGCCAAGGATTAGATATTTTATAAATAAGTTTAGTTTAGAGCTTATTGCTGGGGTCTGCTGGCTGAGAGGACATGAGAAGACCTGACCTGGAAGACAGAGCACACATGTTCACCCAGGCCTCCCTTCCATTCCTATACAATCACTAATGCCAAGATAGGGTCCTGATTCTTCCACCCTCATCTAACCTAAACTGCTTTCCAAATACCCCATTTCCAATGCCAGTTACATGAATTTCAAGATTGTTTCTAAAACATTAACTGGGAGGGAGAATGCAGTTAAATGACAGCAAGTACTTAAAAATAGTTCTGTCTGAGTAGTTTGAAGAAGGGTGGGGGTTTTAGAAATAGAATTTTGAAATGAAAGATAGTGTACAATTTCTGAAGTGGCATGAAATTATATATATATCTTGTGAAGATACCCAATGCCAGTCTATACTGTACATGAATGTAATGTCATGTATTTTGTGCAGATACCTAATGTCAACTGGTTTCTAGGGTTTTACAACAATGTGGCTACTTCTATATAGTACAAACAGAAGGACATTCTTTCTAATTATTGCTTTCCTGCCCAAGGCTGAGGTAGAGCAGTCACTGAAGGCTGATTTAAGGTATAAAGCCAACATCCTGTTTTCTATTTTAAAGCTAGCTCTAGGATACTGCATTTGCCAAGCAAGCCCTCTAGCACTAGGCCACAACCCCAGTCCCCCATCTCATGGTGATGTGGAAACAGATATGAATGTTCTTTAGTACTAAGCACCAACCACCAACACTTTAGCTCTCTACACTAGGATTAGCTTGTGTTTCCTGAGACATCCTTAATTGAAGTTGAACAGTAATAAGTGAATGAAGTGCAAATCAAGTCAAGCACATCTCTGGGAGCAAGAACAACTTTCCTTTCTGCTGCCAATGGCTGGAAACAGTGAAACCCTGGACACCTGATGGTACAGAACCTTTAAGAGACAAAATGAGATTCAGAGCCCCATAGTTGCCATGACATTTTGCTCAGAGAAGACTAGGTCAGTGAAAACTGAGATATCAGAAGCCCTGGAGCAAGAACTTGTGGAGAGTGTCTGAGAGGCAAATGGATTACACCTCAATCTAGCTGAGCTTAGGGTCTGGCTCCCTGGACCAGGGAGGAACAAATGTCGTGGAGCTGGACACCTCCAGGGCTCAGTAGGTTGGGAGATTTAACTGCTTTGGCTACTCAGGAGGAAGAGACCTCAGTGAAAATCAAGGGCACCAAGAAAGTCATGCTTTCATAGAGGATGAACTAGCCCCACATGACATAGTTTAGAACTGAAATGGAATTTAAAGGTGAACTCAGTTACTTGTCAAAATTCAGTTCTCCTGACAGGAACAACAAAGCAGACACTCACTAAGGTGCTATTTAAACAAACTCTCCAGTAGCCAAGAAAATCCATTATGTGTACAAGGAGGTGCCAATACATAACTCATAATAAAGATAAAAATCATTAATGGGAAGAGAAAAATGTGGTATAAGATGGAGTCTAAGAGGATTTCCTACCAAAGACAAAGGAAGGTATGGGGCTGGGTTTAATAGCTGAAACACTTCCCCAAAATTAAAAAGATCAGAGATTTTGAACACAGAATTTGAAGAATCAATGGGAATTGCTAAAATAGACCCCAGAAAATGAAGAACTTGGTAAGCCAAGAGAGAGCATTGAGTGCGTAAGGCATGTCTAAGTCAGAATCTAGAAGGAGAAGCATGCTGAAGAAGAGCTGAGAATTTTCCTTGTCTAGAATCTCATGTATAATATTTTTTGCACATATTTCCACTTTTGAGGCATATTATTCCTATGTGCCCTTTATTTATGCCCAAAATATCTCAAGAAGAAAGATGAATTAGTATCACTTTCAGATAGAGAAAGCTGGGCGTGCTAGTTAGGAGCCCTCCACCACAGGAAGAGAAACAGTTGAAGGGATCCGTTGAGAATGAATGATCCTTAGCCTGCTGTCCAGAGGACGCTGTCCGAGGGATGAAGAGTGCTGAAGGCGGGCATGTGTGCCACCCAGAGAAAGCTGCCTCCTCGTTATAAGGTGGCCTGCCAGCTAACTAACTACTTAAAGTGAAAAATAATGAAATTCATAATGAGGTGCACAGATGCTGAAGTGAACGACATGGGTGCACGGCCCCGAGATACAACTCTAGAAAGCAGGGATCCCACTCAAGCTATAGATATCTACTAAAAATAAAATAGACCATAGGTGACAAAACAACCACCACAAAAACTACAAAGATATTTAGTTAATTCAAAAGGTAGCAGGAGACATGGATCCCAGAACAAGGGGAGTACTAGACAACAAGTACCAAGGGGACTAAGTCAGCGTCCAGCAAACATTGGACATCATGCTGTGTGCATGGGTTCATGTGTGTACACATGTACATATGTACATACATGCCAGTGCTGCACAGAAGTTGGCTTCAGAGGTCTTCTGTCACTTATTTTTTGAGAACATTTTTCTTACTGAAACTGTCGCCCACTGATTGCCTACACTGATGGCCATGCAAGGTCCCAGGATCCTCTTTTCTTCCCCCTATTGCTGAGACCACACCCACTGTGCCAGGGTTTTTATGTTGGTTGTAGGGAGCCAAACTCAGATGTTCATATTGCATAGCAAGCACTCGGCTGACTAATTCCATGCCCCCCCCCTCTTGTTTTTAATAAAGTCTTATTGGAAAACAGCCATGTCTAGTCATTTGCATATTTTTTTGTGGCTGTTTTCACACTACATCATGGTTTAGTAACTGCAACTGAAACCATATGGCCCGAAAAGCCTAAATAAAATATTTACCGTGTGCCCTTTAGGAAAGCAGTTTCTAACCTCGATCTTGTCAGTACGAAGCAATGATTGCCAGAAAGGACACAATATATAGAACGTATAGAATCTCTCTTTTAGCACCAGAATATAGATGAGTTAAAAGTAAAAGGATAGAGGGAAAGAGGCCATGCAGACACTTCCCAGATGAAGCTGGGGTTACTATCAGGCTATTCTCCTGTGTCTGTGTAAAAGGTAGTACCCTGGTTAAGGGGAGGCAATACTCTAGTGAGAGCAGGGCTAGCCTATTGAGAAGACCGCCATCATCAATAAGCATGTACCTATTAACAGAGCTTCAGAAACTCATATATTAGAAAAACTATGAGCCAATAATTTAAGAATATTTTTCTCACTCTTAACAGAACTAAGACAAGACAGAAGAGTTAACCATTTATAACTACAGAGCACCCAAGCTTTCTTTAAATGCTTGTTTGCCATGAAGACAAACTGTGCTTTAGAGCAAAGATCAGTTGTTAAGGCTGTAAGTCATTTATTCCTTAGGCCATACTGAACATTAAATTGGCCTTTCTCCTTTGCTGAGTTCCTGGTTACTGGATTCATGCTGCCTTTATTTTCCTGATTTGTGTGTTGGGCCACATTGTATGAGGGTATGTCTCTGTATTTTCAATTGTTAATTCTGTACCCACAGAGAGCTAAATGCTGGCAGTATCCTGGTATTGTTATTTCTATGGCCCATATTTAAAAACATGCATCTTTCCTCACTAGACTAGAGGCAATTTAGAATTGTATCTGATTGGTTGTAATAAAGACCTAATGGCTAATAGCTAGAAAGGAAGTGAAAGGCAGAACTTTTGAGGGAGGGAGGGCTGCTGGGAGAAGAACTGAGACCTGGAAGATTTGTCAGTGGACACAGAGGTGGATAATCAGACCAGAGAAGATCAGAGAGGTAGAACTAGCCACATGGCAGGACACAGTGCCAGGATTAGTTGGGTTAAGCTAGACAGCTGACTGAGAAACTGCCTAAAAGGCCTAAGCTTTAAAATATTAAACTGCTTCTGTGTCACTATTTATACCACTGGTGGGTCTGAGAAAGTCCTGCTATATTTGTGTGTTTGTTTTTCTTGCTTTCATTTATCCTCTTGGTGAAAAACTTCCTCTATAAGTTGTTGTGGATAGCCCTGGTGCTGTTTGTATTTTGATGCTAATTCAGCTTCTCCAAGAGGAGCTAGCTTCCTGGGATGAGGAGTGAATCTTGTACTCAGGACTTCATGTGACCTTTCTAATGAATAAAGAAACCAATCACTGGGTGAGTAGGCGAGACTTCCAAGTCAGAGGAAGGAAGAGAAGAGGCAGGAGAAAGGGCTTTTTGATAGGGACAGTGGGAGGGCAAGATGTAGCTACAAGTGACTCCTGGTCACTTTAATATAGCTTATAAGATTAGGATTCTAGTTGCACCCAGCGACTGAGTTACCATTGATTTGGAGCTAAGTTTGTGTGGTGTTTTCCTTCATGCGGTGGCTCAACTGGGTTCCAGAGAGATAGGTAAGGCAGCAAAGTGTGGGTTTATAAGAAGTGCACCCCACAAGGCCATGGGAATTTTGAAGCATAGGGTTGGCATGGTAGTGACCTACCAGTGGGAATGTAGCGAGCTTGGTGGAGAGATTTCGGAGCTCTGAGTCAGAGAGTCTCCACAAGATTCGAAGAGGCCTGACATGCCCACCAGTGCCTGGCCAGCCAGCCCACCAGGGTCTGCCAGCATAGAGTGAATTGCTTTTTTAAAAATATTTCCCACAACAAAGAGTGGTTTGAGAAAATTATATGGGGGCCATGCTGGAATCTTCCTCCCTATCTGTATTCACCATGCTCTGTAAACGGATAAGCAGATCCACAGAGAAGCCACCAATGGACTTCCATGTCCTCTGACTTCCCATGGTTTAAGTCAGGGAGAAAAGTGGTAAGTAGGGGAGGAGGGAGGATGATGAGTCTGGGATTATTTCCCTCTAGATTTTTCTCTAGGTCACTTGACATAGCTCTGTCCCCAAAGAGAGGGTCATGTCTCCTCCACAGATTCTTCAGTGAGAAACTGGTCACAGCCCTGTGTTATGCATGCTGCTGGAGAAGAGTAATCTAAACCTCATCTTGTAATCTATAATAATGACCACCCTGGCAAGAAATGCCCACCAGTGAAATAGGGGCATGAATGCTGTGGAAAACCCAACCACTTTCTGATAGGATCTAACGCCTGCTCCATAGATGAAACCCGTACCTGGCACTGTTGACATGACAGAGAATCTATGGTTGGATATGTCATTGGCCCTAGGAAGAACTCAATACCATTATTGTGCCAAATGGACACAGTATGAAAATGATACCTAAAGACTTGTTGCTATGCTCAGAGATCACAATATCACTTGGCCCTCATCAGAGAAGCTTTCTTTTGAAGCAGATGACAATTAATATCAAGACCCTCAACTGGCGAACAAGAATAGATGAGAAACTACAGTCCTTAGTCTCCAGTGGGATATCTGTACCTCTCCCTGAAAGTCTTGGCACCTTTACAGAAAAAGGGTCAGAACATCTGAAAGAGCCAGAGGTGATGGATAACTTCAAGGGGACCCTTTTCCAGACACAACAGAACAGACATATATGGACTACTTATAGAGGTTGTGACAACATGCATAAGCCTGTTCAAGCTCAAGTCAGAAAGAATCCCAGCATGGAAAGTGGAGGTGGGCACGGATGTCACTATGAGCTGAGCAATTACTGGCATTTGATATCTGTTAGGAGAGTCTATTTTCTTTAATGATGTGACTCCTTGTAGGTCAACCATACTCTAGACCCTACTTCTCAGACTACTTGGGCAAAACATACTAGACTCATTTGGAGAGAGAGAGACAGAGAGAGAGAGAGAGGAACAGAGGAAGAGGGTTGAGGGGTTGAGTGTGTATGGAGGAGAGGTGGAAGGATGGATCTGAGAGGAGTTGGGGTACAGAGGGGACTATGATCAAAATAAACTATGATAGTATCAAAGAATTAATAAAATCATCAATTTTTCGGTAATTATAAACTGAGTTTTCTATGAAATCAGAATATCATATGATATACAAGGTAAAGTTTTTAGTTTTTAACAACTTGTCCAAAAATGTATTCAGGATACTCAAAATATACTGATGATTTGACTAACGAAGGAATTTCTATTGGAAGTTACTCTTCTTCAGAATTTTGGACTCTTTTCCTCTTTTCTACTACCACTAGTGCTGCAGTTGAGAAATGTTATCTTGCTTAATCTTCCATATGGACCACAAACGTTCTTTTTCTTAGTGGGAACACATAGTGGATTTCACTTCTCTTTACCATTCTGTAGTTTTGGGAGGATGCTCCTGAGAGTGAGCCCCCATTATGTGAGTCACACTGTAGGTCTCACGTGCTGGAGTCCTAGCCCCTAATTTGGGTATTTTGGTGTATGTTGTGCTGTGGGTGGAAATAAGAACTTTCCAGCCTTTCCTGCCATGTTTGCTATGGTTCTTTAGTTTCCTTTTCTTTCCCATAAGAAGAATGTCTCAGTATTACCCTGCCCCTAAACATTTCCATGTGTAGTTCTTTGTTTTTGCTATTTTCTTTGCCTAGCATGATTCTTGTCTCTGGATTCTCAAATCCTGTATGTCTTCCATATCCCAGGTTAGAGGTTTTCATAAAACCTTCTTTCTTTTTGATAGAACTAGGAACTAACCTTAGGGTTTCCAACATGCTAGGCAAGTACTATATAACAGATTCCCAGCCCTGGAATTTCTTAAAATATCACTTTTCTCTGGATCCCATCAATCGATGCCTTTCCTGCCCAGCCATTGACTTAGCTTTCACATGGGCAACGCTCTCTTACTTACTGGGTAAGGCTTGGTGAAGCAGAACATGCCTGCTATGTTTTATTACTTTCTGATCTCCATACTGGCCACACATATGTCCCTTAATAACAGAAGCAGAGGAGCAGGAATTGAATCCTAGTTTAATTGCTACTCTTTAAGAAATGGAAATTGAGCCCATTTGTCTTAATCCACTCAAGGAAATAGTCCTATGCTCAAAGAAGATCAATTCTGGTATGCTCTTGACAAAGAATGCTTTCCATTTCTTCCAAAAACTGGAATGTTTCAATTCAAGAAAAGGCCTAGGTCAATCTTTCAATCCTGACTTCATGGAGAGCTTACTAAAAACCACCCTCACAGGAATTTGTGTACATACACCACAGGAGAAGCTACCCTGGAGCAGACTTACTTGTGAATATGACTTCTGAGTTTTAAAACAGATACAGGTGTATATCTTTTGATCTACAATCTTATCTTTGCCCCTGAAGCTTGTCAGAATCTGGGTAATCAGAAACAGTACCTGAGCAGGCAACATGACAGTGATTCTTCTGATGCTTTTTTGCATTTCTGCACCATGTGAAGCTGTTTATCTGGAAAATGCCATAGTCAGTGCTCCCATCCTCCAGGACATTCTCAGCTGTAGTGTTGTAGTGGCTCTCATAGTATGCCATGCAGAGCCCTAAGTGGGGAGAAGAACTTTGTCTAAGTCTGCTCTGTGAGGTGAAGCTCTTTATACATGCTATCCAGTGGCTTCCTCCCAGCAGACCTTTGGGCAGGATGCACATATGAGAAATATCGTCAGGATACAGAGATGTGTACAGGAGCAGGGTGCCACACCAGATCCTGCACAGTAGCCAGTAGCTGAGCCTCATCAGGAGGAGGAAGCCTAGCCTACTCCACATACTGGGATGGGTGGCATCATTCTTCTTTTCTCTCCCTGGGGTCATGAGCACAGGTCTGTAGCAATGACAAACCAAGGGCTATGGGAAGCCGGGGAAAGGGTAAGAGTGTGCAGTTTGGGAGAACATATGAAGAGCTAGCAGCTATCTCTGGTAGGGGTAGAGTTGCCCAAGCTGGAGACCGCCAGGTGGAAACACAGAGGGGACCTACAGCACCTCATAGCAGACACCAACTCTCAAAAGTGGATTGAGGCTGGAGGCTTGGGAGGAATCTCACAGTTTCCAAGGGTAAATCCCTCGTAATTGTCCAGGCCAGCCTTCGCAAAGATTTTTGCCAGTTTACATCGAGTGTAGATTTTGGATTCTGCGACTATGCTGAAGCTGATAATTAGGGCGAAGACACCAACAGCCTTCATCCCGAAGGCCCGTTGGAAGCAGAGCCTGCCAAAGATCAGGAGAGCAGTCAGACATTGATTCACCCCCAGAGCACCAGTCATCAGTAAGAATTTCAGAATATAGTAATCTTGGCTGTGGGCATCCCTGCCTTAGGACTTTCTGATTGTGGGCTCCCTGACCCGAGTACTTCCTGTCCATTTTCAGTTATTCTGAACCTCCATCAGGGAAAAAGGAGAAAACCACTCAGACACAGGACACAGGGCAGGAATGAGACTATAGGCCCTTGCTACTGAGTCTGTAGAATCAAACAGAAATGAACTCTCCCTCACTGACAACCTGGGGGAAATCATGGCATTTCCAGATTTTCACCTTAACTCTCTATAAAGAAGAGAAAGGAAGAACATGTAGAGGGAGATGTTCCCTACATATGCACTCAGAATTATCATATTGCAGCCAGAGATGAGACATAGGAGGGCCTATGGAGACATAGGACTCCTGGTTTGGTGAAAAGTCTATTTTCTGTTATTCTCCTAGTTTGATGCTTTTCCAGATGGAGAGGTGTTGCTTCGAAAATATCAGCTTCTCATCTGACACTGTAAATTGATGGATCTTGTTTATTTGTTTGTTTGGTTTTTGAGGGGTATCCTCAGTATTACTCCAGTTGAGGTATGTTTGGCCTGGTAAAGTGGAGAGAGGACAGTGGGTCACATGGGACAGTGGGAAATGTTGGGAGATGAGGAACAGGGATAACAAAGGAACCTGGTGACAGGTTATGTAAAGAGGGTGGAGAAGCAAGATTTGCCCTTCTTGATGGTAACTGGCTTCCAACAAGATCTCCCATATGAGTAATACCTTCTTCAAGCAGCGTTGCTTTGATGGACTGAGGCTGGTGTGAGGTTTTTGATACCTACTTGGGACAGTGACTCAAGATTTGTACAGTTTTTGTCTATTGTTGTTTTCTGCACCTGTGTAGAACTGTGCTGCTAGTTATTCCCATAGAGCTAGATTCCCCAGTTGAGAGGTAAGGTATAAACCAGGCTCTGTGTGCAGGCATGGACTGGTAGAGAATCACCAGGAGGAGCTTTCAGTTTCTAAGCAACAGAGCAACTAGGTGCTGGTGAAGAACAAGGCTTACAAACCAGATGTAGTTTTCCAAATAAGGTTTTACTGGAACCTTGGTCTGCCTATATGGAGATATATTGTGCACTGTATTTCCACAGTGTATTGTCAGAGTGTGGAGGACACCAGATCTACAATGCTATCTCTTTCTTGATAGGAAATGTGTTGGTCTGTGGCTTTACATCAGGTACAGAAAGGCAGATAAATGATGTATCAGATGCAGAGCCTACAAATTGAGTCAGGTTTCATCCATTGCATCAGAGTCTGCTTGGAGACAGATCAAGACAAGAGCCACAGCAATGGCAGCCCCAAACATACTGTTTGGCAATGCTGAAGGCTTACCCTTGCTGGGCTGGTCAAACAGCTGAGGCTCTGCTCTTATAGAGAAGGCAGATTCCCAGGGCTGTCTGTAGACATTTTCCTAGGTGATCAGTGGGGGGAAATTGGTTGTACTTACTCAGTTAATGAAGGGTAGTTCCCAGGACCTTCCTGAATTCCTTGAAGCCATTTCTGATTCTCACAAGGCACAAGTGATCCTTCACTAACTCCAGGACTTCTCCATAGAGCCTTGGCAAAGAAAGAATTCTCATGTCCTTTGTTTCTAGCGGCCTGGAGGTTCTAGAACCTTGAAGTTCTGGACAGTCTTGTTGGGTCTCTGATCCATTAGACAGCTTAGCCAGGGCCTCCCGTGCATGTGAGATCACCTCTTTAACATTTAGAACGTCATTCCAGCCCTCATAACTAAGTGGGCATGAATCCCAAATTCCAAGTACAGGTTCCTACACTTCCATGATTTACCAACTATCAACATACATTGTATATGTATATGCATATGTATATGTATATAATATTTCAAAAGATAGAGGTTAAATTAATGTTGAAGACTTTAACAACATAAAATATATTTGCTATAAGCAAACTGCTATTAAGATCAGGATAATTCAAGTAGAACTTAATAGCATACAAGAAAACAGGAATAAAATTTACAAAAGTGCAAAGAACTCTTAGGCCTAATAAAATACTTGTAACGTGGTTAACATCTGTGGTAGTTTGAATATGATTGGCCAGGCAGAGGCCTTGTTGGAGCAGGTGTGGTCTTGTTGGAGAAAGTGTGTCACTGTGGGAGTTGCTTTGAGACCCTTTTTCTAACTGCCTAGAAGGCAGTCTTCTAGCGGCCTTCAGATGAAGATGTAGAATTCTCAGCTTCCTCTCAGCACCATGTCTGCCTGCATGCTGACTTGCTTCCTGCTATGATGCTAGACTAAACCTCTGAATCTGTTAATCAGCCCTAATTAAATGCTTGCCTTTAAAAGTGTTGCCTTGGTCATGGTGTCTCTTCACAGCAATGAAAATACTAACTAAAACAGAAGATGATACTAGGAGTTGGATATTGCTGTGATAGGCCTGCCCATGCTTTGGAAGAACGTGGATTTGGAGACTTTGGATTTGAGAAGCAGTAGAATGCTTTAAGTGGGGATTAATGGACCATCCTGAAAGACATTAGTGCTAAGGATTTCTCTTGCAGTCCTGACTGCCCCAGAGCCTGGTCATGAAAATCCCAGGCATAGTGGTACACACCTTTAATCCCAGGAGACAGAGGCAAGCTGATCTTTGATCTCAAGGCCAGCCTGAGACACAGTAAGTACAAAGTAGATAAAAGTTTAGGTCCAGGTGTGGTGGTGCAGGACTTTAATTTCAGAACTCAGGAGACAGAGGCATGCAGATCTCTGGGTACAAGGTTGTGGGGCAGTGAGCTATGAGAAAAGGCCAGAAAGCTTGGTAGAAAGCTCTGGAAGCCCCGGAACCTTGGTCTGAAGAAGGCCATTAGGACGGAAGGCCGCTTTGAGCTTCCCAAAGTCATCTGACTCTCTTAGCTTCTGCTCCCCACAGCCCCTTCCACGGAGAGGTCCATGGCTAGTGATCACGTAGGAGTAGCACCTTCATGCAGATGAGGCATTCCCAAGCTCTCAGATCAAACCAATAGAGGTTACCTGCCGCCACCCCCCAAAACTGTATATATTGGCCAAGCTCAAAAGTAAACGTGTGTGAGATTCTTCCCACTGTCTGTTGTCTGGGAGCTTTTATTGCAGTTTCTCCCCTTGTTGCTGGCCAAGCCTGCGCACTTCAAAGAGCTGTAACACTTTTCCTCTTCTCTGCTGCCTCTGAGGCACTCCCCGGACGTGGTTTGGAGGCAGGGGTAGAAGCGGACTCTTCAATCTGTCCCCTGCTCTCCAGGGCCCAGGGCCCAGCCGTCTGCTGGGCTCTCTCTCTCTGCTGTAACCGCGGTTCCCCCCACACCTGCTCTGGCTCGTGCCCCCGTGACCCCCAGGGGCGAGCTTTGACCCGTACAAGGTCAGTTAACAGAACAAGTTTCAGGACAGCCAAGCTTAGGAAGTGAAGGATGTAATAGAACAAGGGGTCCATGTTCCAGACCCAGCAAGAGGCAGTTTCAGCCCTGTGACTCTGGCTTTAGAGACAAGAATAGAAGGGGTTTCTGGGACAATTAATGCTGGTTAGCTGGAACTAAAAAATTAGCGACGATTATAAGAGACCAGCATCACTGAGGTGAAATATTCTAGGAGTTTTCTGAGAGTACAAAGAAGCTGAGTTCCAGAGATAACCAAAATTGTACCTCGGCTGTAGCTGGACTTGGTAATGTGTAAGAATTACTCAGGTGGTACCGGTTTTGAAGGCATAAAGGAGTCATGAAGAGCAAGAGAGAAAAGTGATTGGTGAAGCCTCAGTTGCAGTTGATAGCCCAAGACTGAAGGGGTCATGTAAAGAAGTTGAGGTGTACCACCATGAAGGGAGCCTATGAAAGGCTATTGGTGAAGCCTAATTTCAGCAGAAGACTCTAGTATATTGGAAATGCCAGTACCATATGATGACCACTAAGAACAGCAGCAGCAGTGGAGTGGAGTGAGCTAGACAGTAAAGTGCTGCAGAGGGCAGAGATGGAGAAGTAACACCAGCCCTTTGGAGGAGCCCAGAAGATCATGTGTAGATCCCAGACATTGAAACAAGAAATTGAGACGTTGAAGTTGCCTCATAACCCCAACATGTTAGAGGTGCCAGACCTGGACATCTGCAGAGGAAAGTTACTAACTGGGAGTAGAACCGGCCCACGAGAAAGAAGTTTGTTGCAGTCAACAAAGATGAAAGAAGTTGGAGATCTGAAGACCGCTTTGACATCAGACATGGAGATGCTGAGTTTGGAGTTAGCACAGGTGATTTTTTGGCCTTGTTTTGGTCCAGTATCTCCTCAGTATGATATTTTGGAATGGTAACATATGTCCTTTGATGTTAGAAGTATTTAATGTTTTTTATTTTGATTTTATAGGGAATTACAATTAAGAGATTGTATGAATCTCAAAAGACACTGAATGTTGGTCTTTCAAACACTGTTAATACTGTGATATATTATGGAGACTTTTGAAGTGGGACTAAATGTATTACACACCAATGATATGTTTAGGCATGGCCTCCATAGATTCATGTGTTTGAAGAAGACTGTGGGGGCCAGGGAGTGGAACATAGTGGTTTGAATATGCTTGGCCCAGGCAGTGGCCTTGTGGGAGGAAGTATGCCACTGAGGGGGTGGGCTGTTAGACTCTCTTTCTAGCTACCTTGAAGACAGCCTTGTCCTATCTGCCTTCAGTCCAAGATATAGAACTCTCAGCTCTTCTCCAGCACCATGTCTGCCTGCACGCTGCCACGCTTCCAGCTATGAAGATACTGAACTAAACCTCTCAATCTGTATGCAAGCCCCAACTAAATGCTTGCCTTTATAAGAGTTGCCTTGGTTATGGTTTCTCTTCATAGCAATGGAAACCCTAAATAAGAGAACATCCTTTCATTATTACTAAAAAAATTAGTGTGACCCAAAAGACCTAGTTTCAAGCTCATTTGTCACCAGGCTTCAATGGGACAGTACATCAAGTTAATTTTAATTAAGATATGCAAGTCTAGTCTGAAGGGTATTACTGGTTGCACTTACTCACTACATTTTCTTAAATCTCATCTGCCAAAAATGCAGATATTTTGACCAAATTTACTTTTAAGTCTGCATAATATAACATTGTTCAGAGCTAGCCTAACAGATGCAGTTCATCTCTGTGTATCCTGGAGCTGTTTCTTTCTTCTAATACAAACATATTATAATTAATAATCTCACACATATGCTTTTTTTTAAATTTTCTAGGAATGTCTGTAGGATAAATTCCTGGGAATGGAATTGCTGAGCTTTTATGATCCTATAATCTATCATCAGATTGCCTTCTATATGATTCATGCCAGGAGGCAGGGCTCCTTCCCCACTGCCTTCCTTACACAATTACAATCAAAGACAGAAGTTGCCAGTATGCAGGAAAATAAAGTTCTCAGTGTAGCCTCAGCTTCTGCTTCCCTTGCTCTGAGTTGCTTGAGCATCTTTTTGTTTGTGGATTCTGTTCATGGATGTTCTGAGAAGTGTGTGTGTGATGAGAGAAAAAGTGGAGGCTCATTCTCCAGCCTCCTTCAGAATTCTTCAAATCAGATTTTACCAGTCAGTGAGACCACAGGACCAGCTTAAGAATCTTTTTATTTTTTCTAAAATATAAGCTTAACATCTTTGTAGGCAATGGGGGAATATACAAAAGCCATTCATATTTTTATATATCGTATAATTCACTCTTTTATTGCTATGTTATAGCACACCATGACTAACTCAATTTATAGAAGAAATAATTTGTTTATATTTACAGTTCCAGAGGGTTAGGATCCATAGGGCAGCAAGCAAATGGTGTACATGATGATTGTCACAAATGGTGACTAGGGCTGGAGGCTGAGAGCTCATCTCTCACATTGCAAGCAGAAAGCTGAAAAAGTCAATAGGCACATGGCTTTTGAAACCTCCCTGATATGCTTCTTCCCCTAAGGCCACACCCCCTACCCAACCCAATAGCACAAAGTAGACACTTCATATTCAAATACCTGAGACTATGGGGGATATTCTTATTCAAACCACCCAAATGCATCAATTGTAGAAAACAGAATTATAAAAAACACCATTTACAATAGACATTAAAAGTGGAGCATTTAAATTAAATGTAATAAAGTGAGTGCAAAGTTTATGTACTGTTGAAGAATCAAAGAAAATCTAAATGAATAGAAATGACAAACCAGTCTTATGCACTTATATTAAGATTTGACTTTTATATTTTGTAGAGTCTCAGATAGAGTTCCATAAAGTTACTTTGGAAATATCAATCAGATTATCCTAAAACATATTTGAGAGGAAAGATCACTGTGAGGGTTAAAAGTATCCTGAAGAGATGTTGAAATGGAAGGGCCCACAGTGGCTGACTGTAAAATAACACAAATCTGCTTCACTCAAGGTGGGGTCCCTAGCGAGCAGATCACAGTCAGTGGAAGAGCATCCAGAGCCCATGAGAAGAGCACAGACAGCCACGGCTGAATATTGATGGAGACACAGATGTAATCAGATGAGATGACGGTCATTTTAACAGCACTGGGACAATGAGAGACACCAGCATCAATAACAAAAGGCACGGAGGAGATGTGGCTGACACTACACAAGGCTTAACTCAGAGCTGGTTAATGACCTCCTTGTAAAGAGTAAAATTGTAGACCTTCTGTCAGTGGACACCAAGAATCTTCTGAATTTTGTGCTTTGGGAGTATTATACCTAAAATTCTATTTCTAAGCCCAGTTCATAAAGTAATTTAAAAAAATTATAAGCTGGACTTGGACAAATCACAAATTTAGCTCTTCAAAAAATGCTGTTAGGAAAATGAAAAGACTAGCCACAGTTTGTGAAAAATATTTATGTACCACATGTCTGATAGAAGGCTTGCATATATGTATATGTGTGTGTATATGTATGCATGTATATGTATGTGTTTCAACAATAGAGCAAACAAACCAATTAAAAAATGAGCAAAACTGACCAATGTGGCATCTTTGTCACACCCCTCCCCGAAAGGCTCAGAGACCATCATGAAAGGTGAAGTGGCAGGTAACTAAGGGAGGACTGAAGTGGAGTTGTCCTCTGAACTCAAGGGTTCCTCTACCCTCATGAACTCACAGCAGCTATGGCTGTCTGCTCAGGACCTGCACAAGATCAAGCCATCAACATTTCAACATGGAGTGAAGGAGGAGCTCTTGAGATTTCTCCCCTAACTAAGGAATCACTGATAGCTGATAGCTTCTGGGGAAAAGTCAGTAGGGGTGTAGCCCCTCATGAATTGACCGTGCTTCAATGGATGACCCTACATCCTTGAATCCACAGAAAGCCCAGTTACACTTGGTGAATTGTTACTTTTCTTTTTTTTAAAGGGAAGATAGAAGGTTGGGAAGGAATGGCTAGGTGGAGATGGATCTAGGAAGTTAAGGAGGATGTGGGGGCTAATATAATCAACATACATTATGTGTATGCATGCATATAAAACTCCCAAAGAATGAAGAAAATATGTTTATATTTTTCTTTGAAAAAATGAGCAAAACCATCTGAAACAGGCATCAAAGAAATGCAGATGGCAAAGCGTTTCAGAGGGTGGCTCCTATCATCTGTTGCTAAGACAGTTTTAAAATTATAATTACTCTTTTCTTCAGTTTAAGCTGGAATTCTGACAACAAACTGGTTGTAGCCAATAAAGCCAAGGAGGAGAAGGAACATTTATTCCTTGCTGGCAAAATGTAGCATGACTCGGCCCATTTGGAAAGTGGCTGGGCAGTTCCTTGCCTAGGTAGACTCAGGTACAAACCAAACCACCCTAACATACTTACTCAAGGGAATCAAAAAATTGTGTTCACACAAAAACAAGTTAAGCAAGTTTTATAGCATAGCTTTATGGGTAATCAAAAGGAACAAGAGGCAGCAAAGTCGTGAGCCTTTGTACATCTTACTGTGGATAGTAGCACTGTTCAAGGGACCGACCCTCAAGACCACACATGATTCAGATGCATTTTTCCTAGTGAAGACAACCTAGTCCAAAGGATATGAAAAGGCAAAACTATGGGTCTAGGAACCAGATAGTTGTGGTCAGTGATCAGGGGAGGTTTGATGATGGAGGGTCAGACAGGGGAATCTCAAGTCATTGGAGCTCTTCTCTGTAGTAGCAGGGTAGTGCACACCTGACTTTATGAATAAGTCAAAACTCATAAAACCACACAGCACTAAGAGTCAGTGTCTGTGTGTGAGTGAAGAAAAAGCACCCAGAATATCGGGGCTTCCTGAGATGACTTCAAGTGCAACAAGAACTTGTTACAAAGGTGTGTTGTTGACCCTCCCAGGAAAATGTAGGAAGAGCTACTAATAGAACTGAGAAATTATGTTTGTTTCTTCCTAGTTGTTTAAGTCTAAAGAAAGGATCTGTACAAAAATACTGAGCTCTGGTTGATGATTTTGTTTCTTAGATAGAAGGGTTCACATGTCTGGTGTAAGGACCAGGGAAGGCTCATTAGTGATATGCTTGCTACAAAATGCTAGGATCCAAGTTTGTATGCTCAGTGCCCATCCAGAAAGTTGGGCACTGTGGCTTATGCCTATAATCCTGGCACTGGGAAGATGGTTTCAGACTTACCCAGAGTTTGCTGCATAGCTCAGTGAACATCTCAACTGTTGAGAAGAAACCTACTGACCTCTGGCCTCCACATACATACACATGCAGTGACACACACATGCATCAGCAGACACACACACACACACACTTAACACTGTGTGTATAAACTAGGGTTGAACAAATGCATCAACAGATTATAGCTAATGGGGGGCAGATTTCACACTGACAGGGTAGTTATACAGAAACAAAAGAATAAATCTAATGATGGTGAATATAAGTATCAATCTTTTATACATTACCTGTTATCTCCTCTCGGGATGTATGTATACATCAGTCCATATACATTTATTCTTAACTTGTCTTCCCAGAGAACCTAGTGACACTTCTATTGCAATGAACATACCCATTGCCCAGAATCTGCATCCAGTCTTATTCTCCAAACAAAGGAACAAGAACTCATTGGAAAATTGGCTGTTTTTTTTTTTCCTGAGGGAAGGAAAAAAAAAAAGCAAGATGGGGCTGAGCCTGGATCATCTTGTTAGTGTAAGAAAATAAGGAAGTATTTAAAAGAGAAAAAACAGAGGGTGTGGAGTGCTTGAACCATATCAAAGGGGCAGTGAAGCCAAACTAAATAAACTCCTCAGGGCCAGAACTGACACAGTTTGAGCAACGAAGTAAACAGGCATGCTATGATATTGTAATGAGCAAGAAGGAAGTGACTACTACTGAATGCCTGTGAGTGAGGGACAGAGTAAATGTCACAGGGAGAATGTTACATAGAAAATTTTAAATGATCTTTATGGATTATTGTTGAGCTCCAGGAAATGGAGCTTAATTCCCCTCTCTTCCAGTAGGGGCTGGGCTTAATCCCAGTTTCCAGCAGACAAGGAAAAGCAACAAGGCTAACTTTGTGGTGAGGAAGTCTGGCAGACTTCACTTCAGCCATGGGACTAGGGTTGACCTCATCAGTAATCGGCCACTGTGGTTTTGTTCCCCTAATTTGATAGCCCCAGTATGACACAAAAAAGTTGTTGAGAACATCAGACCAAGTACAACCTGTGAACTACCCAGCCAGTACCTCTGGAACTTGTCAAGTTATGACAAGTGACCGAGGGAAACACTCACAGACAAGGTAAGTCATCATCTATGATGACTACATCTAGCTAGCGTTCCCGGAAAGCCGGGATCTTAGAACTGGTGCAGAGAAGACTGGTCAGGCCTCTGCACCCACTCTGCTTTCTTAGTTCTAACAGGCCTGCTGTGGTAATGTGAGACACTTTGTGAGCGAAGCCTGGGGAAACCACAGTGGGCCTCTGTGCCTCTGGGCACATTTTCTGCAGGTCTAAACTGAATTGAAAGCAAGTTAAAGGGTCTGATGATTACTATACTGTGCCATTGTGACCCACCAATCTCAGAAAAGCTTGGCAAATGTGACATGTTTGACTATTGTAAAAATGAGTAACTCATTGACAATCATTTTAGTTATTCACCAATAAGAAATTCAGTAAACAAGTGACATGAATTTTTTTAAAGCTTATTCCTCATGGAAAGTTATTGTATAAACTCTGTTATTTAAGAATTTTCTTTCTAGAAAATCAATCACAAGAGATGGAGTCTTCTGGGATGCTTAGGATTCCTGACATGTTCCTTGAGGACTGTGGGCCTCTGACTCTTGCTTATCCCTATTGCCTCTTGGCTGAGATGAGTTGTTTCATTCTGCTACTTGTTCCCAAAGTGCTTTGCTACTACAGCCCTAAAGCTATAAGAACAACTGATCATGAATTCGTTACCTCCAAACCTGTAAGCTGAAACCAACATTTTCTCTTTATAAGTTAATTAACTCAGAGATGTCATTATGATGTTGGAAAGCTTACAAGCACATCTCCTCATACAGTTAAGCTTGCATGTGAAGTCAGCATTGTAATTTTATATAATAGCCTGTGCCTTCTATTCTGAGATATACTGCCATATATTGGCACAAACTAAAAGAAATGAATAGGTGCATTATTCTTAATCTACTTATTTGGTAGCTGTAAAAATAAGACAAGGACACACTAGCCAAATAGTGTGAGTATAAGCACTCAAGATGCCAAACCAGCTTAAGCTTTGGTCCACAGGGGACAACCAATGCAACCCAACACAGCCTTAGCCATTGTAATGGTATGATGGCAGTGATGGCTTGCATGTGTGCAGCATGTGTGCATCTACTATGCAAAGTCTGTGTAACATGAACTGCCCTACTTCCGGCATTTCATAGCATATGATCCTGAGGCATTTGCATACTCAGTGCCATGTACCTTCTGTCACCTAATCCCAGATCTCCATCGCCTCCCCTCCCCTCTGAAACCAGCTCTTCCCATCCTCTCCCAAGTCTTGGTAATCACTTATGCTTTGCCTCCTTGGATTTGCCTCTTTGGATTCTAGACTCTTTCTTAAATGGGCCCACAATGCTTTTTTTAGTGGTGGTTTCTCCAAGCACGATCTAGAAAACACCTATAAAGCGTGCTTAAGTGAAGTTTCCTTGGTCTTGGTCTTCTGAAGAGAGTATCTGTAAGAATATGGGCGCTGACATGCTTCCCATGTGCCAGAGGTGCCACCAGGGAGTAAATCAGTGTCCTTATTCTGTCTTCTAGTAACATGGATGGTGTGTCTGGCCACCCTGCTGGGCTCAGTTAGGCAACTTGGCAAGGGAACTTACAGCAGAGTGTTCTTAGGCTGTCTTAGTAAGTGACCTCTTTTGAGAGACTTGCAATATGACTGTCCCACGAATCCACAGAAACTTGCCATCCTGGTCACTCACATCTTTGGTATAAAACAATATCATATTTGCATATAACCTGTGTATCTGCTTCTAAATACTTTCGATTATCTTTGGGCTCTCTGCAGTAGCCTGTGGGATAGATGCTGTGGAAACAGTTGCCTCATGTCATTGACAAAATGATGACAAGTGAGGAGTCCATACAGTCTCAGATGTAAGTCTTTCACATTTTAATATTTTCAGCCCGAGGCTGAACTCATAGATATGGCATCAGCAGATATAGGACTGGTTGTATTAACTGGAAGTATTGAAGATGCAATGTCCAAGGCATGTTCATTTTTCAAGTTATGTTTCTCAGAGACTAAAGGCCTCAAAGAGGTGCCTCAAGACTATACTCCCTATTCAACAACAGAGACCTGAGCCACCTTGTGGAGGGAGCAAACCCATTCTTATCCCCAGGGCAATACGGGAAATAGTAGAAGCTTGAAAACTGGAGCCTCAGATAGGGCTTGGTTGGTGCTATGCTTAAAAACTAAGAGGAGGTATCTTATCTTAATTCAGTGAGCTTCTGGTTGTAAGATTTACTTATTGTTATTTTTGAGACATGGTGTAGCCCAGGGTGGCCTAGAACACATCTCCTTCTCAGGTTGGCCTTGAACTAATGATCCTCCATTCCCTGCCTTTCCTTAAGTATTATAGACATGTGCTACCAAGAGCCCTGTGGGAATCAGTGTGTCACTTCGATGACCAAATGGCTAAGTTTGGGGGTACTATATAGAAATGTAGAAATCTTTACACAGCACTTACATTCAGGGAGGGTCACTGGTGGGAAGCCCTGAGTCAGGTGGGCTCCGCAAAGGCCCCTGACTGACTGACTTACTCAGTACCAGACAGATGAACAGAGCACAAGGAAGCCTCATAAAATAACCAGAGATGGATTAATAGTAAATTATAACTCATTTCTGTGTCACAATGTTTGCCACTTTCTCCTATGGCTACCCTGCTTCTGCTTCTGCTATTTTGGAGAAAGGAGGCTACAATTGCCATGTAAGCTCATTGCAAAAACTCCAAACACAGACGAGAGAGCAATTATACCACAGCAAAGAATTGTTCTTTGTCTTCTATATGTTTCTAGACCCACTTTTAGGCTGGGATTCTCTACTAGTCAGTTAACATACCTATATATCTTAACATCATGCTTTGGATTTGTGTAGGGTTCTGATCTGTGAATTTCTTGAGGTTGTGTGAGGGGCAGTGGACTGTGCCACCAGATAAAAAACTTGGGAAGGTCGAGCAGATTCAGAAGCCCCAGTAATTCTCATATCTGAGAATGCTAGGTGTTTAATCTATTTCAGACCAGGTTCCTGGTCCAGATGGCTGCTCACTCTAGGGCATCCAGGAAATGAAGTTGGGAAGGGTCCTGATGTCCCCTGAAGAGTATGGACAATCACCTAGCTTCCTTCCTCTAGGTCTCGAGCATCTTTAAAAGTGCTGACACCTAACAGTAGTGCCACAAGCTGGAGACAAAGCCTCCAGCATATTGGTGAGCTGACATTCGAAGTCCAAACTGTAGGAAGTTTCCTGAATCTCTTTTGTTTAATCTGGGAAAATGTGATAATGGTAGAGCCTTCTTTAATGCAGGAATGCATGTATGCAGTTAGAAAAACCCCAGGCATGAAAGAAGAAAGAAACACACGTTGGTTATCATCATTAATAGAGATCAGTCCTCTGACTGTTACTACTATCATGGTGAAAAACACGTCTTAGGGAGGACCGACTTGTAGGCTTGTCAGTTATTGTGATGAAGAACTATGAGGCCGTTCAAGATGGAGACTCACTCCTCAGCAATCTCTGGGATATGTCCTAGTTAAATGCTTCTGAGAGTGAAAGAGTGATTGGAGGCTGTTTGTATGCACTTGGCAGTGACAGACTAAATCTGATCTAACTCCTATTACCAAGCCAGCTGAGCTAAGTCAGCAGGTCTGCCTGCTGGCTGAATTCTGCTCTGCCTGTAGGAGGATGGTTGCACCAGACTCAAATCCTTCATGTGTGTCCTTTGTGCCACAGTCATCTGGGTCTGGGCGTTTTGGATTTTTCTGATACTTGTGGTATTTGGTACATGCAAACTGAGTCTTCTCTAGGGTCCCAAAACACTTTGGAATACTTCATACACAGAGCTCAGGACAGTAGGATAGCATCCATTATTCCATAAATGAAATACTAATTTGCTAACATTTGTACTATACTACAGACTGCTTCAGTTGTGCATGCTGTACTTATGAAGTGTGTGTGTGTGTGTGTGTGTATTCAGTCGTGCCCATGCTCCTCCCTGCCCTAAATGCCTGGCCATTGGTAAACTTCTTTACTTTGCCAGTATCTTTGTAACCCTTCCCCATTTTTATTTGCCTATGTCAGCATGTCACATTACTGCCATTTCCATTTTTTCTTACTCCAAGATAAATGCAGAAAGAGCTTGCTTGCCCTGTGGCTGAACTCTGCACAGCTTCTCAAAAGGAAAATGTCTGTGTGGCATGACTTTTTCCATCATTCAATCCAACTGTGCACTCCCAGAATAGGAAAAGTCAGAAAATTAGCAGACACACCAGGGCTGGCTTCTAATATGATGGAATGGAACTGCCAATCAACCAGGGCTGGACCTGGGCATAATATCTCTAGGGGGAATCCCTGCTAACACTTCTCCTAGCAAGTGGAACTAAAGTTGTGAGGGAATAAGCCAAGGGTCTCTGATTCCCTTTCCGTCATTTATTTATTACATCTGAGGTTTGGAATAATTTGTAAGCATGTGCTTAAAATTCCAGCTAGTGTTTCTCTCTTTCCTCCATGTCGGCAGGTTCCAAGAGTGAGAACCGGTGGGTGAGGCTGTATAGTGACATTTTAAATTGTACAGTTTAGATTAAAGGGGGGAAAATCACAGTAACTAATCTAGATTCTTGAGGTTTATGAATTAAAGAAAACTAGTTATAAACAAATAAGGAAACCACGAAAAGGAAATTTTATTTTTTCAAGCAGGAGGAAGTCTCCAAAATGTTGTTGGTTTTCGGATTATAATGTACTTTGATTTTCAGATTATCTTGCTACATTTTAATAGGTAGTTCAACGCTTGGCTCTAAAAGATACTCAACAATTATTTTTGAATGAATGTTTGTGATCAAATGATTTATTCTAAGGGGCCACTAGCGAGCTTGGTAATACTCCTCTCTCATCTCAGCATCTTAGCTGCAGGATCATACATTTCAGGCCAACTTAAACTACATAGAGATATTAGAGTTAACCTGTACTACATAGATAAATTCTGTCTAAAAATGGGGTTGGGGTGGGGCTACCTTGCCTAGGAAGCATGAAGCTCTGAGTTTGATCTCTAGCATTATATAAAACTAGACCTGATGGCACACGCCTATAATCTTAGTTTTGGGGGTGTATAGGGATGGGAGTGTGGGGAGGATTCAGGAGCTCAAGGCCATTCTTAGCTACATAGCAAGTTTGTGGTCAGTGTGGACTATGAAAGACTGTAGAAAGGAGAGGAAGGGAGGGAGGGAGAGGAAAGGAAAGAAAAGAAAAGAAAGGGACTCTCAGTAGGTGGCACCTCCTGCTGATTGGACTTGTCAGCATTATACTGAGTTAATAGCAAATGAACAATAAGCTCCCAATTAACTTGGAGTAGCAGCCTTCCACAGAGCAGGCCCTATCTAAGCACACTGTGAAAAGGCCAGTCGTCACATCTCTTCCTGGATATAGCAGTCATCTAATACAGTCCACAATTGTAAAGGTCTGCTCTTGCCCAACACCCTTCTAACAGATTAATTGGGATATGTACTTGTGTTCTCTCTAGGATCTTGATGAAGGACTGTTTGTCTTACTTAGACAGTGTTGCTATTTCTTTTGCGGTCTCTAGGGGGTAAAGTTTTGCTATGACTACAGTCAAAGCTCCCTTGCTTCTTGTTCAAGAGCCTGGTCTTCACTGTTACTCTGTTTCAACAGCATTGATCTGGTTTCCTATGTACCCCATCTCATCAGCCCCTCACCCTATAGGTCCGACTCCATTGTGCATGCTGTGAGATTTTACACATTCTAACATTTTTTGACAAATGAGAATACTGAGTTTTCACAGCAGAGTTCATGCCACTAACGGAGCTGGATGAGAAAAATCCAAGCTCTAAGACTGCATGGAAATTACACTCACCAACCCAGATGTGGTAATAATATTTGGTATTAACTCAAGAGAGCATTCCACGGATGTTAAAAGTTGTGGGCACTTCCAGGGGGTGATTAGTTCTAATTTCATTTGGGAGTTTGGGAAAACTCTTGTCTTTTCAGATTTTTCCTTTGGCTGGCAACAAGGTTTGGGGAGCATTTGAATCTCCTGTCTCCATTTTTCCCCTCCAAGATTCATTTGTTTTCCTGGCTATTTCCAACTTTACTAACCAAAGGGATAAGACAAGCAAGAAAGGAGCTTAGACTCCTTTCTTGTCCTTTTTGTTTTTTAAGGCTGCTGTTGTGGAAGAATTCCAGGGAGATCTTAAAAGAGTTGCAAAACAGAGGTTTAAGGTTTCTCTGCGTTTGAATTGGTTAGCCTTCCCTGTGCCCTGTGAGAAAGCATGAACTTGGGTTTCATTTAAGAGAGCATCAGCTAGCTGGCTTTGGGATTCTTACAGGGCCATTTGGCTATCCTTTGACTAGGGAAATCTTGCCCTCTATGGTACTGTTTGTTCTGTAATACTGGGGAGTCAATGCAGAGTCCCATGCCTGCTAGCAAACTCATGCACCACTGGACTATCTCCCAAGTCTTTAAAAATGTTTCTTTGTGTTGTGTGTGTGTGTGTGCGCACATATGAAGGGGCATGTTATGGTACACAAATCCAACTATATTGGGTGTGCATCTTTGTGCACTCACACTCATAGAGAAGTCAGAGGAGGAGGATGTGTGCCTTCTGTCATCTCTTTCCGACTTATTATCTCGGTGTCTTTCACTCTGCCTGTCTCTGTCTGTTTCTCTCCTCACCTCCACCCATCTGCACTAGATGCCTCTCATTTGGGGTACACAGGCTGGTCAGCAAGCTTCCAAGATCCACCTCTTTGTACCCTCCAGCCCTGGGGTTGTCAGCACACTCAGCCATGCCTGGCTTCAGTCTCTTTTAACCTTTTCTTCTGAGACAGTGTCTCTAAGGTACACAGCGGGCCTTGAGCTCAGTCTTAGTCCAGCCAGGCCTTGAGCCTATCATCAGGCCTGCTCTACCAGGCCTGACTTGTCCTTTGCATTTTAAAAATGTGATTCTTTACAATGGGAAAATGTGCCTTTTTCTATTGAAAATAATGCACATCGTTTGATTTTTTTTCTCTCTGAAAGATACTCCCATGCTATTTCTAGAAGGCAGTCATCCCCACTGGTTATGGGTTTAGATGTCTCTGTGGTGTCTTTTCCTGTGTTTGGAAACACACCACAGCCTGCGACCCTGCACATACATGTGCAAAGTGAAACAGAACCTAAAGAGCCGAGGTTAAGAGCTTCAAACTAGGTAGGAAGCTTGAGCCTTCAGGAGCGTGAGGATGTTTCCAAACCCCGAAAATATTTGGTTTAGAAAAATCCAAGGACTGAACTTGGGTTTAGACAACACCCTTCCTCTTGCCACAGCTCTGCCCAAAGGGTACCTGAGAATCAACTGCAGAGCTGGGCTGGCACCAGCTTGCTTTCCATAACCTCAGGGCAAGGTGAAGAATAAAGGCCCTCAAATCTGCCCCAGAGATCTAAACGGAAAATCTAATGCCTCTTTGCCCTGGCCCCTTAGGAAAATATGCACAGTGCTCAGTCATTGGCCCCAGGGAATGTTCCTAACTTTGGAGACACAGCACAAGTGATGACTTTATTTTTAAATCTCTGAAATAAATTTTTAAGTTTCTATATAAGAAAAGCAATCCCATCCTGAACCCTGTGCCTCCGCAGTGCTAAGACACTTTGTATCTGTACATACTGAGTCTTTTCTCATCCTGTATTATTAAGGGCTTACATTAGAACAAGACACCTCATCCTATACATACAATTGATTTACACACAAAAGGCATGACTTCAACATGATTCTGAAACACTGGGGTTCTAGTTTGAGGAGACATGTGGTTTGTTTTCGTGTTGTGGGGTGGATGGTATAAATGGTGTGCCTGCATTTACCACTTGGTCCACTGTCCTGTGTCCGGAACTGAAATAAGGGAATCCCATCAAGTTTGTTTTTATTTCAGCATTTGCCAGCTTTCGTATTTGTGGGGGACAGTTCCAATAGCTTGCTTTTATGCCTGCCAGGGCATCTTAGAAAGTACATGTCTTTAAGAGTTCGAAGGGCTGGGAGCCAGAGACTTTAAATACCAGCTGGGAGCTTCATAGGGCCCCCTCTTCTTTCTTTCCCTCATAAAACTGCTATCTATGTCAATCTGTGTTTATTTTTCCCCTGCCTTTTAATTTGCTTAATGGACTTTGGCTGAAGATTTCCCTCAAGGTCTCAGGAAAGTCAAGTCTAGTAAACCTCTAAGGACCAAGCTGTCACAGCTGAGCACTTTGGGTGATTATTTTGTCTGACTTTCATCATGTTTGCTTCAGAAACAATGGCTGCAGAGTAGGCTGGACCGTGTCCTGACACTTAGGAACCTGGGAAAGCAGTAGACAGCACTGGGCTGCCTCTCCTCCTTCAGCTCTTCCCAGTCTTCCCAGCTACTACACCCATGCCTTCCTCTCTCAGGATCCTGGTCAGGATCCATTCACCTCCCCTGTTAGTCTCCACACATTCAGAGATGTCGGTCTAAGTAAAATTTGAAAAGGAATTTTGTTGTTGTTGTTGTTGTTAAGGAATTTGTTCAGAACTGAATGATTTGATGGGACTGACCTGGGATACCAAAGGGATGAAGAGTTGTTTGTTAATTTATTCAGGGAGACAAGGAGACTGCCATGAGCAGAGGTAAACAGAGACGGGCTTGTGGAGAGGCTGTGCCTTTTTGTTTGTGGCTATAGGTTTCCTGAGAGCTTACATTTTCAGGTGAACTTCACCTGAGGGCCATCCCTCTATGGCCTCCTGGATTCTGTGTTGCCACAGCTGACACAAGCTGTTCTATCTTTCCTTTGACATTTTCCCAGAATTTTCCTTTGACATCCTGGGTGTTGTAAGAGTTAGCAGGACACAGTTAGATTTATGGGCTTGGCCCTTCACCCGTGTGGACTATCACCTCAGAATCTGATGCAAACCGTGGCTGGCATACACACAAACTCCCTAGTGCTACAGGACTTCACCCCAAAGCATTTGTACCCACATAAAAGCAGTCATACGTATAGCTGTGACAACTTCCAGCCTGGGAAATCCTGTTTCATTCCTGCACCAAGCAGGTTCTCTGAAACCAAATCCAGTTCCATCTTCTCACTCATGGAACTGTTCACCAGCTGAGAGGTAAACCTGCTGACCTGACCCACGCCATCACCATCTTACCCTTTGGAAGATACATTTGACCAATGTGAGACCCTGGAACATCTCACCAACAGGCATGCAAAAGGCTAATGTCCTTGCTTCCCTTGAGCAGGCATAATTTGTTTTTCTTTTTGGCAAATATTTGATGTTCTTATATCAATATTTTCTTTGAAATGGGTACATTTTGACCCAGTGCCAGCAATATTATTTTGCGAGAAGAATAATGTTATTTTTTTAAATCTCAGATGTTTTCTTTCACATGTTTTATAGCAATAAACATTTCTGGAGTAACTCACTCTTTTGAAACATAATTTGAACAAGAAGTGGATAGAGGGTACATCTCCTTCATGCAGGCTTTAGACTCAAGTCTCTGGAGGAGATCTCATAAACTGCTCACCATTTATGACACATGCTTGACTAGAAAAGATGTTGGGAGAGTCGGGAGGACGTTTGTTCTCCAAGACCAAATATCTCTGAGTCTGGAGATGATTTATAATAACCTCAAAGCTGGTGTTCTTTTCTAAACAACAGAGACCTCTCCCCAGGTTGAATCTTCTGGTGGATAGCTTTCTGGGCGTCTCACCAACCTCCTGTCCCTCAGCACCCACCTTAGTACTGCCCTCCAGGTTGGCTCTTTCTTCTGCATGATCAAGCTTGGTAATGGCTTATAGACTTAGTCCCTTCCAAGTAAAGTATTAAATTTGAAAAAACTGTCTGTGGTTTAAGATTATTAGGAAAAAGTATAGTGAATTATTGGCTGAGACATCCAGCCCTGAGTACTGAACAGCTAATGTCTTTGAATCTAGGACTTTCTGTTGGCAGATAGTCATCATTAAACTAGTTGGACTACAGCCTGTAAGTCACTGTAATAAATGAATAAATAAATATGTGTCAATAAATTATATATGTATATAATACATATAAATGTATATGAGAGATTAAGATTCATTGTATAAGCTCTGTTTCTCTGGAGAACCTTGACTAACCCACCATTCTTTCTGGATGCTCTGAGGGTCCAGATGAGTAGGGTAGCATTTGATAGCAGTGGGTACATTGGGTACAGCTGATGCAGTAAGCCTGGTGTGTAAATATAAAGATGCACTGGGACACAGAAGATTGGTCCTAGGTTGACAGATTGTGCCAACCTCAGTGCTGCTGTGCAAAATCTGACTATAGAGAATAAAACTATGTCCAGGGGGATGTGGAGAAGAAATAACACCATATATTCTTAATTCATATTCTCTTCTGATATAATTTTCATACCAGTTTTTAAATAATGATTGATTAGCAAAAAAAAAAGAAATTAAGAATTTATCTTTAACCACTTTGAGGACATGTTTCTTCTGGAATCATCAGTATCAGTGTAATCAAAGATATTATGAGGGTGTAGGTCATACAGAAAGTTCTAAATGTATTTGGAATTTTCCATTAAATTTCAAGAAGGTTTGAAAGGCTTTGAAGACAAATTCAGCAGGAGCCTTTTCTGCTCAGTTCTTCCATTTCTCAGGTACATCTGAGCCTCCTCCTCCTCCTTCTGAAAAGAAGCCTTTAATTTTCTGGAAGCTGTTAGGGATAGCACTGTATATGATAAGGACTGAGAGCTTCTTCTGTGGGAAGCTGTGAGTTTCCTGTATCCCCAGTGTTTATGAGGAAGGACTTGGTAGTGCTCTCAGGCAGAAAAATCACAATTTGCATTTTGGAAATATAAACAAAACAACCACAATGAGTCCCAGGACTAGGGAAAAAGCAAGACACACACATTTGTACACACACGCACACACACCCACCCACAAATGCTTGCATGCTTAATGACAAGGGAGTTAGGATAAATAGTGCACTTGGCTGACTGTAGTTACTTGTAACTGCTCATAGTTGCTTCTCCCTATGGTGAACATGGGCACTCCCTGGCCATCTCTTCGCTACTTAGCTAGGGCATGCTCACCCTGCTGCTGGCTGCTTTCAACAAAGTGGGCAGGCAGCCACATCCTTGCTGCTCTGGAGAGATTTGCATATGTGTTTGTTCAACAGAGCTGTGGTGTATGGAACAGTTCAGTTGTTGAAGTGGGTGGCCACACATCCAGGTTGTGTCTAGAGGTGTGGGCTTATCCATTAGGCTGCCTGGGGGCTGACCCTTTCCTTCTTTTGTTAAAAGTCCTTGTCCTCTAGTGATGTATCTTTCACAACTTTTCAAATGAATGCAAATTCCATGTGCGCAGTTTCAACTACATGGAAAGAAAATCCAACAGCCAAACTTTCCTCATCTCAGGGGTGTAGAGCTGTCGGTTCTTTCTGTAATGGGGTGAAAACAGTTCAGCTTGTGGTTGGGCACAGAAGCTCCTTTTGCTCTCAAGCCATCAAAGAAATGACTCAGGCCCAAGTCAGCTTGCTTTGGCTATAGCAGGGCCCTGTGCAACCCAGAGGCACTCGGTTCTGTTTTTATCTGTAATTATAATTGATACAGGAACACGTATACGGCACACCATTTGCCTCTATTTTAAGGCCGGTGTAAGGATTTGACTCTCTATACTTTTGAGCAAGTTGGTTAAACTTGATGCCCTGTGGCTCATACCTGCACAGCAGCGTGCTTTCAGAACAGTCTGTGCCATTCAGCTGCCACCATTTTCAAATCTTGGTCTTTTCTAGGTCATAGATGGTTGGTGAAGTGAAGTTGGATCTTGCAAGGCTGAGGGATCTATAAAGAGTGAGCTTCTTGGGGTCACATCTATGAAATCCCAGAGAGGCTCCTGACACCATTGGGAAGAGTGCCCAGTCAACTCCAGGTATACTTTATTCTGTTCCTGTCAGCATTCTTCTTTCTATCATGATCTTTGCTTTCATTCTTGCAAGATTTCCACAATGGTATCGCTCTTTCTTGAAATGAAGGGGGAGAAGAGGGATACATAGGGTAAAGAGTTTAAAATATGCTGAGAGTGAAAGTGGAGTTTCCAAGAGGCAGTCACTCTCTGCGGAAGTGTCAGGCAGAAGGGTTTCCCAGAAATAACCTGTACTGTGTGGCCAAGGAGGCAAAAAGTCATTATTATCTCATGAGCTTGGAACTCTGTGAGTGACAATGATGAAATGCTCTCATGTCCAAAAGGGCTCCCTGAAACTGAGCAGAGAGCAAGGGGTTGCCCTGGTCCCTAGTTCTGCCGCAGCCATCTTGCTCTAGCTGTCCTCTACTTCAGAGTCGGAGTCAGCCAGAGCCTCTTGGACCCCACTCTCATTTCCACAAATTTCACAGATGTGAAGCTTTGAGGTCTATTTCCTACCACCACAACCATTGCCCCCAAGGGAAGAGAGCACTCAGTTTAGGAGTTCAGTACTTAACAACTGTGTAGCAATTTCTTCTGAATTGAAACATTCTATTATGGAAAGAAGTTCTTTGAGATTCAGGAAGTACACAATTCAGCAGTCTCAGGAAGGACCTGAAACCAGATCTAACTAGGCTCTGTAGCCTCGAGGCTCTGTACTTAGTAGAAACTACTGAGGAGAGAAGACTGTGTAAGCAGTCCAGCTGCCTGAAGTTCACGGGGAGAGCTCAGGAGGCTCAGGTCTCATGAGGCATCACTCAGGCTGGGTGGGTTGCTAACCATACTTTGAGCCATGCTTTAAGTGGCTCTCATCTATGCTCGTGTACTTACCTCAATAAATTTATTGGTTCATCAACTTGTACTTTGATGGTTGAAGGGTCTCTAACCAACTTACAAACATGACTCTGGCAGGCCCTGCCTTTTTACCTGATTCCCTCTGCCTTGCTAAAAACTGTTAGATTAAATTCTAAAGCTAGAACCCAAGATCTATTCCCTTATTTGGCCACTTTCTCTTCCTGAGGCTGACTACCAAGGTCCAGCTGTCAAAGTATTGAAGTCCAGCAATCAAAAGCTCCCTTTGCCTCACCTGAATTAACATGCCCAATTAAAATTAAATACCTCATTCTAACATGGGGTTTCCTCTTTTCCCGTTATAAACTGCCAGATGCCTATGGGCTATGTCTCTTGCTTCTCTGTCCAGAGGCACCCCTTTGTCCCCATCTGGGACAAATACCCCCATACCTACTCCCCTGTTCCCTCCTCCCTTTCCCTCATCCTCTATCTCCTGTCTTTGTCCCTTATCCCTGTCCTCAGTCCCTCTGGGGCAAAAAGGTTTCTTTTGTACTAAGAACTTGTACTTGTACTTAGGGGATTCTAAGCTGATACTGACCCTTGCAGTGATATCATTAATTTGGTCTGTCTTTGGTTCTCTATCTGGAGTATGTTTGGTTGGAACCGCTGCTTGCCCCCCACACTCTCAGAAACCTTGTCTGCTCTCCCTCCCTCAACACCACTCACAGGGAGAAAATTCTGGGCTAACATATCATCGCCCTTCGCCTCCACATTTCCAGCAACCCACTAAAAAGAACCTACCCAAGAGTACCTGCCCAGGGGTTCAGCTTTTGACCATGTATGAGCACAATCCCAGCTCCTAGCTGACATTATATCACCTTGTGCCTAAAACACATAAAACCCCTTTGTGTTAGCCCGGGTGCGTAATTTCTGTGGCCCTAGTCCTTGGGACCAGTGAATCCACCTGGGAGCAGCGTCTAATAAATCTGCCGTTATCTACTTTTAATCAGGTCTAATATGGACTATATTGTGTCAGCTGAAAACCTATTATGATGCACAGATGTTTGTTTATTTCTCCCATTATCAAGTACAGTCTGCTCATGATGGCTCATTGTCAGGTTCTCAGACACAAAGAAGGCTCAGGGAGAACAGAGACTTTCAGTGTGATATGAATTCTTCTGGATTACCGATAGAAAGGTGGAGAGGTGCAGATGTGAGCAAGAAGGCTGGATCAGGGCCTCATGGGGAGCGAGCAGTGGAGGATGAATGTGGGTGGGGGGAGTAGCTGCTCAAACAGTAGGAATGGCTCAACCTGGCACATCTTAGGCCCTCTATACCTCAAAGTAATAGGCAAGGCGGTAAACATACCATTCATAGTTTGCTATTTAAAAAATATTTGGGGTATGAAACTAAGGGCTCATACATGCTGGATAAGTGCTCTACCCAGAGATCACCATGCTCTCTAAACATGATGGTGAAGAAAAAGACACCAAAGACAGGAAGGGTTTATTTTCCTGTGCCGACAAGATTTTCCTAATTTTGGGTTATGTTTAGTATAAAACCACTGGAACGTATTTTTAGATGGATAAAATATAATATGTTTATAAATATAAATGTTCAAAGCAAAACCTGAGAAAGAAAAACAATCTCACTTGAACTAGTCGAGTGGACTTCTTTTACATATTAATTTATTTAACATGACCTTTAAATACTATTGACTCAAGTGAGGCAGGCTCCACTTCTTAGAAGCCCCTGCAGAAAAGACAGACGTTTTTCCAGTCTTCAGGAACAACAGTAAATATCACAGGCTATGAATTCCAGTGTGGAGTGTCCTTCTCCCCCCACAAGCATGCACACACACCACACACACATCCCCCACACATACACCACACACATACCACACACATACCACACACACCACAAACACACACCACATGCACACACACCACACACATCCCACATACACACACCACACACATCCCACACACATCCCACACACACCACAAACACACACACACACCACACACCACACACACACACACACACACACACCACATGCACACACCCACAAAATTGGCATGGTTTTATAAATAACTATTCTTTTACAAATGATTTCTCCCCTTCCTATTCTCCTTGCTTCTCATTCTTTCTCTCTGTGAACAGGGATCAGGGTTGCCTTCCCAAGCTTCCCTTTTCCCAGCCTCCTGGGCAGCATTATCACAAGAACACAGCACATACTGGGGTGAAGGGCTCAATGGATGTTACCCTTTGCCAGGGATAGAACTCAGTGCTTTACATACGCTAGGCTGTGTCCTGCCACTGGGCACTGACTCCTCACTGCAAGCTTGACGAAAGCTACAGGTCACCCCACATTATTTAACCAATGACTCTGTTGCCTGTAATAGTAAGAAGTCAATCTAAGTTATTAGCTAGCTGGGGGCCCACTCTCACTAACCCAGGCTCTGCCACTGTTAAATTTCCCTGGAGCTCAGTTGAGTTGCCGAGAAATGGAAAACACCAAACAATCTTAGTTTAGAATCAACAAATAACACAATTGCTGGACTTGGAATCTATCATCCTAAACTCATTAACTATTCTATGTTAGAAACCTTCCAGTGGTGGATTGTGGTGGATTATGGTGGATTGTGGTGGATTGTGGTGGATTGTGGTGGATTCAGGCCAACAGATCTAACATTCCCGGCCTACATCTTGTCTGCTTTGCTCCCCTCCCCGTCCAAAAGGGCCCGTTACTTTCTCATCATTCCCTCTTCCTCTCCTGGACCCGGAAGGCCCGCATCCTCTTTGCCCAGTGATTGGCTTCTTGTCCTCTTTATCACCTAATTAATCAATTAGGGAAAATTTCTGCTACATCATCAGTAATACTCCATTTTTATCTTCCCATTGTGTTTTGACAGCAAAATGTCATGATCTATTTTTTAATACTTTAATACCAGGATTGGTCAGTTTAGAGAGCTTTAGGGACTTAGTAAAGGATTTTTTTATTCAGAACCCTCACTCATGACTATTCAGGAGATACAGATGCTGTTAGAATCTAAGCATGCTATTCCAAATAGAGTTTTTATAAAAATGATTAACATAACAATGTTATTCTGCTCACACATGTATGGTTTGTTCTCCTATCTTATCTTGTATAACAAGAGACTGGAAATATGGGCTGATGTAATGTTTCCTAAAAATTGTTAACTTCACAATCTAATGCAAATGTGTTTACAATCAGTAATCTGGAAACTGACTTAGCTTACATTTACAACTAGTAATACAGAGCTGACTCAAGCTACATTAGACAAACAGAGGTACTCTCTCTTACACATATTGACATACGTATAGACATAGTAGGCTGTTGACTGTTCTGTGAGTTGGGGCTAAAGACTTTGGATCCTCTAGACTAGAGGTTCTCAACCTATGGGTTGTGATCCCTTTGGGGGTCACATATCAGATATCCTGCATATCAGATACTTACATTCTGATTTATAACAGTAGCAACATTCCAGTTTTGAAATAGCAATAAAACAATTTGGTGATTATGGGTCACTACAACATGAGGAACAGTATTAAAAAGTCATAACGTTAGGAAGGTTAAGAACCATTGTTCTGGACCTTGTGTCTTAATCATAGTATAGCTACCTCTGCTGTAGGCTTCACATTCTCATACCAGCCACTAAGAAGCAAAATGCAACCCCTTATTCCTCAAGTGAGGTGAGCATGGCCTATCCTGTGAATATCTGCCTTCAGGTCACACTGTGTCTGCAGGGAGCACAATGGAGCATGTAGTGTCTTTAACTTCTAGGGTCAACAGATTTAGGGGGTAACAGTTCATAAATGGTGGCTGAGATAGCCATCCAACAGTGTCTTTGCCCAGCAGCGCACTGCATTTAACTGGTCAAGCCTCCCCCAATGCTCTGGGTTGCAGAGACATGGCTTTGATGTCACCACATTGTATTCTTTCTTTACTTCAGGTCATTAATGTCAACATCATGAGATTTGTACAGAAGTGTTAGTGTGAAAGATATTTTAGGAAAGTAAACAACAGGACTACTCTCCTATTTTTGGTGTATTAACTCTGTAATTATTATCTGATTTGTGTGAGTTGTATGTTCTTTCTTCTATTTACTTGTGTTTTAAGATAACACATAAAACTATAAGGTTTATCATGGATGACATTTTCATGACGCTTTGTCTTTTTTTATTCATCCTCCTCTCCTACTCTCCTCCCAGTCATCTACTAGTTCCCTTTCTAGTCTCATGACAATACATGCACATTCACAAACACAGGAATCTGCGCACTTACACCTAGGATTTGCATAGGAGAGAAACGAACAATGTCTGCATTTTTTCCTTTAACATAGTTATTTCCAGTTCCATCTATTTTCCTACAAATGATACAATTTGATTCTCCCCTATGGCTGAATAAAACCCCACAGCATGCATTTGCCACATTTTCTTTATCCATTCATCTGTGACAGACACCCAGGATGGCTCCTTCCTTGGCTACTGTGGGTGGTGCTGTAATAAACAGGAGTGAGCAAGTGCCTCTGTGGTCTGCTGACCGGGGTATGTATTTTGGGTATACACTCAGGAGTGTGCAGCTGGGTCAAATGGTAGTTCTAGTTTTAGTCTTTTGAGAAACAGCCACATTGATATTTTTCTATAGTGTCTCTACCAGTTTTACATTCTTAGCCAGCACTGAAGAAGCATTCCTCTTTCCCTTTATCCTTGACAGCACTGCTTTGATTACATTATTTTTTCTCGTCATAGTATTCAGTTTGCCTGGAATGAGATGGAATTTTAAAACAGTTGAATCTGAAGGACAAGAACATTCAATACCTTTACACCTTCTCAAGCATTTTTTGGCCAGTTGCATTTATTCTTTTGAACCCCCCCCCCTCAGTTTGTTAGCTCATTTATTGATTGGAAGATTTGTGGCTTACGATTTAAAAATCATTCCAGATAATACAGCTTCCATGGTTACATGTTTTCCTATCCTTTGCTTGTTGTTGCTGTTTGTTGTGTGTGTGTTTGTTATTTGGTGAAGAAGTTGCAAAATCGAAGGGCAGATATGAGGGGATGGGGAGGTGAGCGAAATTGGGTTGCTTGATGTGGAACTCACAAAGAATCAATAAATGGTTTTTAAAAATGAGTTATTTCTTTTAAGAGATAACAAGATTGATAAGCCATACTAAGCAAAAGAAAGATGAAGACCAAAATCAACAAAATAGGAGATGGCAAAGAAGGTGATACAACAGACTCTAATACATTCCAGAGGATTATTGGGAAGAACTTTGAAAATGAATACATTCTTTGACAAGTATGACCTGACAAAACTAAAGCAAGAAAATTTATATGTAAAATCATGACCAAATCTCAGAGCCCCAGGAGCAGTGTGGGAGGCTCCCCGCCCCCACTACCTAATTGTTAACTATAAAGCACTTGATAAAAGCCAAAGAACAACTCATTACTCAGGTCCTAGTTTCTCTGATAATTGTTGAGGATTTCCACAGACCAGTCATTGGCTTCTTGTTTCTTGGCTAACGAGATGAAACGCTCACTCATCTCTCTTAATCCTTGCTCTGGTACCGTGTTCAGGTGTGTTATGTTGCAACAATTGTTCTTTTTCTCTTATGGTTCCTCCAACAGTGCCATGCTTAGGAAGGCTTGGTTTTATTTGCAGTGCTGGGTATGGACCCCAGGGCCAAGTGTATTGGAAGACAAAGGCTGTGCCACAGAGCTAAGTCCCCAGCCTCTGCCTGTTTTCTGATCAGTAAACATGTATAAGATTATGGGGACATGTTATCCCTGGCCTCTTTGACTTTAAGTGAGTATTTTTAACCAGACATAAGGTATTTCTAGCCTTTGCTTATCAAAGCTCAGACTCTGTGCCAGGTATGTGGTTTAGACAGTGGGGCCTACCTGATGGAGTGCCTTGCATGTCCTCTAAGGACATGCTTCCAGAAGCATCCCTGCCCCATTTTGATCCATTTGCCAAATTCCTGGGCTTGACAGATTTCAAGAGATAATTCACGTGACCCCCAGCTTGTTTAGACCCTGTTTAAAATGTGCAATAAAACTTTACAGTATGATCAGCCATGACCAAGTGTTGTTTTTGAATTTCAAACTACTGAGGTTAACTGTGCTAATAATTGTCTTTGGAGCTATTTCACAAGCCAGCCAGGTGCCTCTCACCAGTATCTCTGAGCAAGGATGGTCATGCTTTCCCAGGGCCACTCCCTCTACTCCAGCTTCTGGGTCCTCAGTTCCAGCACCCAGAAGATACAACATAGGGGTTTAATAGTCTCCTGTGATGCACAGTCAAACCCCACTAGAAAAAAAAACCCTGATTTCAAGTAATCGCCTACTCTTCTGGAGGCAACTGTGGAAGCATGGCTTTTTCTAGACGCATCTGGTTGGATTAGGGTTTTCCAGGAGTAGGTAAACATCTTTCTCCTCCTCACATGTCAGCTGTCATCCAACTGCCTTCTCCTCCTTCTATTTTCTCACTAACCCCTTGGTGGGCAGGGTCAAAGAGACTACCTGTAACTGCTAGAAAGTAATCTCCTTATTTTGACAAGTCTTACCTCTCTGTAAGTTTTATTTTCCATAAATGTTCACAATGTTTATCTCAGAGAGAGAGAAAGAGAGAGAGAGAGAGAGAAAGAGAGAGAGAGAGAAGAGAGAGGAGAGACAGGAGGGATGGAAGAAAGGATGGAGGAATCAAAAACGGGAGGGAAAGAATAGGGAGAGAAGGAGGAAGGGAGGGGGAGGGGAGAGAGGATGATAGGGATAGATCCTGGAGCTCAGCTGACACCTTTTATACTCTTTAAAACTCTTTTGTTTATAGGAGAGTTCTGTTGCATGTGTGAAACCTCTAGTTAAGAGTTTTAATCTTCTTCTTCTTCTTCTTCTTCTTCTTCTTCTTCTTCTTCTTCATCTTCATCTTCATCTTCTCCTTCTTCATTATTATTATTATTATTATTATTAATTTTTTGGAGATTTTACTTATTTTTATTTTATGCGTATTAGTGTTTTTGCTTAATGTAGGTCTTGGGCATTGCATGGCTGCAGTACCACTGATGGCCAGATGAGGGCCTTTGATAATCAGAAGCTAGAGTTACAGAAGGTTCTGAGCTGCCATGTGGATGCTGGAAAGTGAACCAAGGTCCTTTGGAAGAGCGGCTTGTGTCTTAAGCATGGACCCATCTTTCCAACCCTTTTCTCTTTTTAAAAATGCTAAGACAAAGGACTGTCTTGCAAACCTGCAAGGGTGTTTGTCACTTTCCTAGTAGATGGCTTTATACGGCCGGGCAGCTCACATGAACAGTCATGGAAACAATGTGTCTGAAATCCTCAGCTAAGAAAGCTCTTTGCAACCTCCAGTATGCCTACATGCCTTCCTTAAACATCTACAGGGGAGTAGTATCTGGGTTGCAGCCGCAGCAGGAAGAAGCCAAGGATGTCAGTGTATGCTTGCAGTTCTTGTATTTAAGAGGTGGAGGCAGGGGCACTTAGGACTTCAGGGTCATCCTTACCTATTTGTCAGTTTGAGTTTGAGGCTAACCTAAGCTTGAGGCTCCATCTCAACAAAACAAAACAAAACAAAACAAAACACCCCAAACTTTTAAGCACACCCCTACCCTGTCTGAACCTCTCTGGAATCCAGGTATGGCTGTGGGAGGTGGAGGGGGGGCCAGGTGTTGCTCTTGGTTTGCAGGCAGGGGAGGTTCAGCTTCTGTGTCTCATGAGCATCTGTCACTGTGTTTCATGCTTCTTTCTGGAGGCAGTTTTGGTTATTTCTATATTTTGCTGTCAGTCCTCTGTAAGAACTCCCCCTCTACCCAGACAGGCTTCAGTGTGCTTAAAGGACACAAATGACAGGAACTCTCATTACCAACAATCTTACGGGCTTCTCCTAAGGTTGTGTAGATAAATGTGAGTGGATGTAAAACATTCATTGGGCTTCGTTTCCATCCATGGACATAGGGTCTGTTTTGCTTTTAAAATGTGTGTGTGTGTGTGTGTGTGTGTGTGTGTGTGTGTGTATAAAAGGAAGTCAGTTCTCTTCTTCTATCATGTAAATTTTGGAGCTTGAACTCAGGTAGTCTGGCTTGGTGGACAGTGTTTTTATCTGATGAGCTATCTCTCTGATCCCATGTGGTCTCTCAACAGCACAATTTCATTGGCTGATAATGAAAAATTGAACTAACTAACTAACTAACTAACTAACTAAATATTTCTTTTATTTTATCTCTTCTAATATAATTGAGAACATCTTCAAGATCTCAGATCACTGCAGCTGCTAGCCCTGAATCCTCCCACCCCCCTTCATAAACCACAGGAAAATGGACCCTGTTAAGTGCAGCCTTCTGTTCCAGACCCCACTTTACTGCCTGAACTCCTGAGCTTGTACCTTGTCTGCCTTTTTCTCCTCTGGAGAGCTGGTAGAAGTTGTAAGCACTTCCCTGGGCCCCAGTGACTCTATGCCCATTCCAGTCACCATGAGAAGAAAGAAAGAAAGGAAGGTCTTTGATAAAGATGGAATCTGGACTAAATGGAGTGTCACAGAATGAGACTTCCCCAAGTGACATGAGGTGGTCCTTTATCTTTATAGCCTCAAATTCCACCTCTAAAATGCAGTAAATTTTGCCTTGCTACTGATTAAAGGGTGAGTGTGGGAGATTTTCTTTAAGCAGTGATCTTGAGTCCTATGATACAGTTTTAATACTCGTCTCTTCAGGAAAGAAGCTCATGTTTGTTTACTGCAATTTTTGATCTGGAGCTCCTCAGATTCCCTTTTATCTATTGTCTTTGATGTCTATGTAAACACATACACTTTTCAAGATTAAACAGTATTATTCTTGCCAGCTACCCTTTTGGGTGTTGGGTTAAAAACATATGGACAATTCATACACCCGGTGCGTGAATGTGGACACCATTTAAACCATAGACATTTCTGCCTGGCATCCAACAACAGAATGGAGCCACTGTTGGCAGAGGAGACGACAGCAAAGGGTTATCTGCACCGCCCATGTGTAAGCGGGGCAGTAAGGGTCTGTAATTAAGGACCTTCGCTGCTTTGGGGCATCTTTACTTAGACAGTGTTTTAGATAGCATCTTTGGGTATTAAAGCTTTGTCTATGTGCTGGGCCAGCAGATCGGAGCCCCGGGCTGTGAAAGGGAGTTGAGAAAATGCAGGCTCTCGGGCTGGTGGTCTCCTAGAGCCAGATTGGAGAGAATGTGTCCCCACCCCCATTCCATGCTGTGGTCTGCTCAGGGCAGCCTGATGCTATCGGCATTCTTGTCAGAGTCTGTCTGGGTGATGGATGATTAATGAGCTGTAACTACAGCTATCTTTGACAAAAACCAGCAGTGGCTCCAAGGGTTGGACAGGCTAGGGGTATAGGAGGCTAAAGGGAGTTCATTATCTAGATTTTAGTCCTCAGAAAATTGCCCTAGCAGCCTTCTCCCATGCAGCCACCTCAGCCACACGTATCAGAGCTTTCCGAACACAGAGTGGATTTTAGCATGGGCAAATTTGTACATTTAAAAAAAAGAGGGACTTTTTTCCTCTTCCTCCTTCTCCTCTTCCCCCTCCTTCTTCAGTTCTCTTTCCTCGTCTTCCTCCTCTCTTTTCCTTCCCCTTTCTACCTTCAGCTCTTTCCCGTTCAGGGTTTTCTAAGCCCAGTTATCCTTCTTTGGCATCTCCAAGCTAGTGTGCTTCGGTAAAACAGCATGCACCTTCAGTTTCCAGCACTGCTGTCAGCAACTGGGAGAGAGGAGAAGTGAGAAGATTGCTTTGAAGACGTTAATTGTCAGGATTTATTCGCTCTTCAGGCTCCCCTGTTGCTGGCCTGGGCAGTTCCTAATTTGTTCCAGTGGCGAGCCATTCCCTCTAATCAGATTGCAGCCCACTGCATGGCTATAGGTGCCGTGCTGAAATCCAAGCTGGTCATATTTCACTGCCAATGTGAGCAATTACATTAGCCTTTTAATATGTGCTTTTGTCCAGTCAACGGCTGCCGTAAAAACTCTTGTGTTAGGAACGGGCTGTAAATAATCGGCTGCCTGAGTATTTAACCTGCTGTAATTTTTCCCCCAGCCACTACATAGACACGCAGTGACAAGTCCAAGAAATGTGCTGGCTGCACTCTCAGGTCAGTTTAAGGTTTGGCCATAGGGATGCCTATTTCCAATGACAACTCCAGGTGACTACCCAGGCACCATTCTCTGCATTGCTGAACCGGTCAGCACCCCTGGCGCCGTGTTCAGACACATGCTTCTCCTTTCTATTTCGGGGGTTCAAATACTTCACAGCACTCACAGTGGCTGGTCCTTCATCATATGCAGAGAAGCCAACCAAGCCTATACAATGGTGTGATTAGCTGCATGGGCTCCTTTTGGAAAGCCTCAGAGCCAACAGAACCAGGTCCCAGCATATACTGAAGAGAGCTAGGGACAGTGCTGGGACACTGTAGTGACCTTTACACTCACCATGCAGCCAAATGCTTCTTCTGCAGTAGCAGATGGGCTAACGATCTCCCCGAGGACACAGATTTTGCTCTTAGGATGGAAAAAGCAAAGCTGGACTAGAGCTCATCTCTGCTGTCTTTTAATCATCTGCCAGATCAATAAACGGCTCCTTGAGCCTGGATTCTTCAAGGTGGTGTCTGTGAGAGTCTCTATGTGGTAGGAAGCTGGGCTGAGGCACGCCCAGGCTTGCAGTGGGCCATCCAACTCCACTGACAGAGCCCTGGGCTAGCTTGCCATTGAATGATTAAAGCCCCTAAGGGACACACGCCCTCTGTATCTGGAGGCGTCTTAGATGTTCATTACAAAGCAAGAGAGCAGGCTAGAGACACCCAGGGCCTTCCAGACAGGTCTGTCTTAGTTTTCTTTCTATGGTTGTGATAAAGACTTAGCAACTTGAAGAAGTAAGGGCTTATTCTGCTTACACATCCAATCACAGACAATTATCAAAGCACGAACTACAGCAGAGACCATGGAGGACACTGCGTATTGACTTACTCTTTTGCTTTCTTATTCCATCCTGGACCACCTGTCCAGCTGTGGTAGTACTGCTCCCAATGAGCTGGGCCTTCCCACATCAGTTGTTAATCAAGAAAATGTCCTACAGACTTGCCTACAGGCAATCTGATAGAGGCATTTTTTTTCTATTGAAGTTCCTCTTACCAAAGGACTCTAGCTTGTATCAACTGTTAAAAACAAATCAGTCTGAAAGGGTCCCTTCAGGGACGATATGGGTGAAGTGAAGTGCCATGCCTTCATGGCAACACCATGACTCATGCCTAAGGTTCCCTGTGTCGTCGGGCATGCCACTTAAGGTGACTCTTCAGGCTCAGTTTGTTAATCCACAGAGCAGGGTTATTAATAATTCCTGGTAGCATGAAGGAGAAGCCTCAGTGAGATTGTCACCATCTGCCATGTTGGCAGTAGGTGATGGGTGGTTGCTGACCTTCCTAACCAGCTCAACTCTTTGCATTTGTTTTGATAAACGGTTTTACTATGCAGTCTAGGCTGGCCTTGAGCTCATCTGTAATTCTCCTGCCTTGGCCTCCCAATTGTTGACATTACAGGTATGAATCATCAGCTCTGGCTTCGAAAACAGTTTTGAAAGCTACTTGAAGAGTCAGTGCTCAGCTAGGCTGTGCAGAGGGTGGACTTATCCGATCTGATCACTCCAGATCACCATTCTGCCAGTTCCTGAATTCTGAGATATTTTGTTTCCCTCAGTGCACTGGTGGACAGAGAGAGAGAGAAAGAGAGAGAGAGAGAGAGAGAAGAGAGAGAGAGAGAGGAGAGAGGAGAGAAAAAAGAGGGAGAGAGACCTAAGCAGCAACTCACCTCACTCAAAGTTTCCTACTCCAGTGGGAACAAGACAGGAACTGTAAACTCTGTGAAAGTTGTTGCAACCCTGAAATTCAAAATAAAAGCACGGCTAAGACATAAAACAGAAGCAGTAAAGAGCAATTAACTACCTTGCTTAATATGTTTGTAATTTTCCATGTTCGTTATCTTTTAAATAGCTCCAGTATTCCTACTTTGCTGACAGCTGAAGGATGTGCTCAGTACTGTGTACCAGGTAATCCAGCTCTGACCCTGTCAATCATCCTAGCCTGGCTTCCTCAGTTCACCTACTGATCCTGTCAATCATCCTAGCCTGGCTTCCCAGTTCACCTACTGCACTGTAGGACTCGGGGTTAAGAGTTGGCTCACCGAGGGCCAACTGGTCCCAAGAGCCCTGGTAGTGAAGGTTGCTTTGAGTACAGAATTAGAATTTAGAAACTTTAGAATGTGAAGGGCTTATCATTCATCTGGTCCATGATTTCCTCCCTTCGTAGCAGGTGCAAGTGAAGGAAGCGGGTCCCTGGAAGTGAGAACTGTAGAGGGCAGAGCACTGGCCTGGGGTCAGATGGAAGGAGTGCTTGAATCTACGAGAGAGGTAAAAGGATAAGATGTCTGTGAAATTCTCTCATCAAAATGAAATGGATGGGACAGATCTGAGATGAGCCGTTAGTGACAGGATGAGGGTGAGGAAATGAGGCCTAATCTATCTACACTTCTTGGTAACCCCAGAGTCCTCAGATTCCCATTTGACCTCAGTGTTCCTTGAATAGATGCTACAAGGCCTTCAACCCATCTCTTGGATTTGTTACTCATAAAATCAGGGCATTAATTCCCACATCTATTTTAAGGATAAAATGCAAGGATAGAAAGAGAGAAAGAAAGGAAGAAAGGAAGAAAGGAAGGATCATTTGTGGGGGCTTCTGAGACCAGGTTCCAAAGTTTCATGCTGCATGGCTTACAACTGCCTGTAGCTCAGCTCCAAGAGTTCTTATGTGGGTGTCCACATGCATGTGCAGGTTCATATACTACACACGCACGCGCGCACACACATACACACACACACACACACACTTTTAAAAAATATTTTCAAATATCCTTTATGAACTCCAAAGTGCAATGAGAATATAAATTGTTTTGTGTTTGAAGTAAGGACATATTAATTAAATTATGGTCAGTGTCTATAACTGGGTCTGTCTGCTTCCTCAAAAGAGATTTGTCCAGTGTGGGGCTTGATGAGAGTTCTCATCTCTGCAACAGGCTTAGATCTTTCCTGAGGATACGGGGACAGAGTTTATGCTTGGATTCTGTTCAGGAGTATAGCCAGCGTGGAAGGAAGGGCTAGGGGAGCTTGGCTGTTTGGAAGCTGTTGGCAGTCTGGCAAAGGGATTCTCATGTTACTGTTGATTTCAGGGCATTTGAAGCTTGCAACCTGCTCTTTTACATTTGTCATGGACTGCAAAACTTGCTGAGAGGGGAAGGGGCAGACCCTCTCAGAGGATGGTTGAGCTGAGTCTGGAGGATGCCTGTGGCAGCCCTTCCTGCCATCATTCTGGCACCCACGTGTATCCAGCGGTTGTGCTGAGTAACTTCTTATATAGGACTCTTGACCTGTATCTCCTGGGCTTGATGTCCTAGTCTAGGGAATGGACCCCCGAATCCCTATCCGGTCAGATGACTGAGTGAGCTGCATGAAGTCACAGCCAAACACCCTGTCCCTTGAAAGCTGCTTGTAGCCCTGGTGCTCAGTCTGGCAGTGACGAGGGCAGACTGACCTATCCACTACCCTCAGGACACACAAGCTGAAGTTCAAATGCACAGGACTGTGAAGTTCATCTCCTCCTTTTCAGACTACCACAGGCTCATCCTCTCTCCCACCTTCCTCTCAAAGGCTACTTTAACTTGCTGTGCAACTAGAACACGCCCACAGCTTTATTCTCCTTTTACTCAGGACTTGTTTGTTTTATCAGGACCACAACATGTCTTCTAAATTGGAGTGACAGTGAAGGGCACATCAGTGGCAAGGGAATGATGACTGAACACACATGTCGCTCTGCACAGCCCTGAGTATCCATGGGACAGCCCATGTGCATCTGACATTTGCTCTGAATCCTTACACAGACAACTATGATGTGGTACTTAGTCTCCCCTACCCCCACTGCTCCTTAGATCTGGTATGGTGGGCAAGCAGCACTATGCCTGGCTCTGCTTACCTTTGTTTGTTTGTTTGTTTGTTTGTTTGTAGCGTGTATGTGAGTGATGTGTATGTATGTTTGTGTGTGCTTGCACGTATGATGAATCTATGCATGTGTGTGTGTGTGTGTTTTAGTAAGGCATGCAGATGCTGTGACATGCACATGTGGAAATCAGAATACAACTTGTGTTGCTAGCCCTTGCCAATCAACTTGTTTGAGACAGGACCCCTTATTGCTAGTTGCTGCATCTGCCAAGCTAGCTGGCATGAAACCTTGATGGAATCCTGCTGTTCCCACCTCCCAAGTCTCTACAGCAGTTCTGGGATCACTCCTGAGGTGTGCTTGACCTGGATTTTAAGGAGGAGGGTGGGCTAAATGTAGGCTCTCATGCCTGCATGGCAAGTTCTTTCCCCACTGAGTCCTCTTTTTAACCTGTGCAACCCTCTCTATTTTCAAACATCCAGGTAAAAAGGAGTTTCTACTGAAACCTCACTGTGGCTCCAGATGGAAAGTCACAGATGAATGGCTTCTCTAATTAAAATCTACCTATTTAAGCTCATTAGCACAGGGGATTAAACTCCTGCGATGGCCTCAGGAAAGCTGAAGCACCTGAGGTTTCAGACAGATTCCCTTTATGCCTTGGCTTTGGTGAGGAGCCTGCTTGGGGTCAGGCATTTGGCAGCCTGGGTTCCTGCTGACGTCAGTGGAAACCGGGTTGGCAGAAGGAAGGTGGTGCTCTGCATACTCCCACACCCTTGATTCAAAACACGGGGTGGAACATGCATGAGTCGCACCAAGCAAGAGGGTTTGATTGAGTTTTTGCAATTACGGCCTTTACTTTAACTAGTGAGACTGGTTGGCTCAATTTGAGTACTCGTTTTCATACTTAGAGTGAATTTGTTTAAAAAGTTCAAATGTGGGCATATTTCAAATTAAATAAGATATTTCACTGTACAATTTCTAGACCTAGGGGAATATAAAACAGATAAACAGCAAACATTGACTTCCCAGGCTGGTATACTGTATGGATCTAAAACAATGATATTTAAAATATGTGCAGGAGGGAGGGGTACATGATCTTAAGCAGTAGATGAGACAGTCACCTAGATTTACAATGGAAGGCCTCAGACACCCACATGCATAGAAACAGAGGGAAATATGCCATTTACAGAACAGCTTCCAGCCCATAACCAAACTTCTACTGTGGGATGCTTATCTTTGATGGTCTTCAAAGTAGCCCTGAGCCTTAGCAGGTCTGAGGTGACAGGAGAAAGCTCCAGTTCTACACATCAGGCCTGCACAAGCGCCTGCCTATTTGTTTTGAAGCAAGTATGCTTGACTTAAAGCTTTCAGATGAGATTCCTTGATGTCTCGCTGTCCCCCTGTGGCTTGGTAAAAGCTAAATGATTTTCCACTGAAGTTTCAAAATGAAGCCACGATAGTAAGTCAGCATTCGACTTGATGTGAAGGGCACAGGAATAGAAAACATTGCTTCTTCTACCACTGGAAGAAACTCTCCGTGCAGTAGCCCTGGTCTGAGGTCCATGCCTGCCATTACAACTTTATCCAATGTGCAGCATGTTGGTCCATGTGATGTCTTCACTTCAGAAATACTGGTGGACCGAAGGCCCAGATGTCTGCATTTGCTAGTGATGGAATGTCTCAGGGCTTGGGGTAGGGTTCTGTGCTTCAAGAAGATGATGAAGTCTTGGGTTCTGTGTGGTGAACTCTTGAAGACTTACTCAGGACCGCTCTTACTGCAGTGAACACATCCTGTGCTGGTGCTTTGGCTATCTCTGTTATGTCTATGCATCTTCCTCTGGTCAAATTGTAAGCACTTTGAGCCAGATTTCACATTAGCCTGGTACTCCAGAACATAATTTTGACGTTATAAGTAAAAAACTATAGGTTTAGAGCAACCTATAATTTACTCTAAATAAATAACTTTAGGGGGCTGGAGAGACGGCTTGACGATTAAGAACACTGGCTGCTCTTAACCAAGGACTTGGGCTCAATACCTAGCACCCATGTGGCAGCTCATGACTGTCTGTAATTCCAGTTCTAGGGGATCTGACACCCTCACGCAGACATACATGCAGGCAGAACAGCAATGTACATAAAATAAATAAATTATTAAGAAAAGAAATAACTCTTAAAAGAAGCAACCTGAAACTGTTGATTTTTATAAATCATTCATTTTATATCTTCAGTCAAAAAAGTGAATCAGAGATATCATGATGGATAGGGCTTTCCACCTATCCATGGCATATTGTTTTCAGAAGCTAAGTGCCAGAATCTGGAAAGAGACAACTGCAATAATGGAACAAATTAAAAATCACCACAGCCACAGCCAGTATTTGAGTAAGTCACCAAGGTGCAGTGATAGATGGGAAACACAGAGAGGGAAATGGGCAGGAGCAGCTTGTCTCCCAGTAATGACGGAAACAGACTCAGACCATGTCTATAAAAAATAATAAGAGAAACATAAGAAGGTTCCTAGCAGTTTTGTTCCCTAAAGTACTGAACCAGAAGAAGCCCCTAGCCTATCTGCAGCAGAATGGATCAAAGCTGGCTTTCCACACAGTCGAGTACCTCTCAATAAGACAGCCTGCTGGCCCCAAATCAACATGAATGGAGGTGCAAAGCCAAGAGAAGGGAACCAGCCTCACAAGAGTATGAAAGAAATTTCCAGAAGAGCCGAAAACACATATCGTGACAGACGTTGGGAGGCCTTTTTCTCTAGTGTGACATTGGTTGTCAGGAAGACAGAGGACAATGGCATCTAGCATGACTGAGCAAGACTGTATTTTGATCTCAGTGTGTTTACTCATGTAGAAACTCTTCCTGCACATTTAAGATTCCTGCCACACACGTAACTGAAACTAGAAAAAAAATAAATCAAAGAGAAAGAAATCACTGCTGTTTATTGAGTGCTTACTATGTGCCAGGCAAGTGCTAAGCACACAAGGCTTTAAAATATTAAGCAATTTACCACATCGTCCAGACTCTAGGAGCCAACTCAACTTACTCAGACTAAATCCCAGGCTCCAAGTCCCCACTCTCTACAGTCCCCGCTTGCCCTGCAGTCTGACAGTCTGACAGCTCTGCCTTGTTGGACTGGGCCCAGCCAGCCAGCCCAGCCTCAAAGCTGAGCAGGTGGGCCTGGGAAGCAGCAGCAGCTTCACTGGAAATGTCTGTTTGATAACAATATACCTCTGTTGCTGTATTAACAGAGCTGTTAAAACATTTCCTTCGTTGTTGCTTATGTCAGAGGCTTTTGCCAAGTCTCAGGGACAGTGGCCTGATTGTTGAAGGAAGAAACTCGCTGGGAGAACAGTGAATGGTGTTTTCAATAAAGCATGGAGGTAGGAACAGAAAACACATTATTTGTGAGATTCGTTCTCATTCTGACTGGACACACTTTTGAGGGAAGGAAAAGCAGACACAAGAACACAGACAGCCCTCCCACCTACTAAAATCCTCAGCCCTAACTTAATTATTTTAGTTAAACTTGTTAGAGGCTAGAGGCTTAATTAATAAAGCCATCATTAACAGTGACCAAAGGGATATTCATTGTTTTAGTATTTATCAAATATAAGGTCAGGTATCGGAACCACCGTCCCAGACAGTCCCTGAGATAAGAGAAGAGAGAGCCTGGGGCTACCTGTGGAGTCCTTACCTCTGCCTTCTGCCTTCTGCCTTTTGTCACCTTCATGTTGTTCTCTTATCTTCAGCTCCACCATCTTTGTACAGAATTTCTGTCATGTTGTTCTTGTTTAAGAGATTCTGAAGATTCCAACCAGGTCCACCATCAGACACTCATTTGTAATCCTGGAGCAGACTCTACAAGCAGGATCACTGCCTCCTCAGGCATGCCACTCAGCTCTGAGAGGGCCCTTAGGTTCTTCTAGTTCCAAATCCATACAGCATTAACTTTAGGGGACACTGATCAGATGGTACTAGAAAACTAATTTGCCCAAAGGGGACCTCACACCTAGGAATCATCAAAATAATGATGACAGTAGCTAATTTACTAGGAATAAATCAACACCTCTCTTCTCAGAAAACAAAATGTAAACACAGGATTCAGGGCCAACTTCTTAATGATACTGTTTTTTTTTTAAACTGGGTATAAATTGGGTCTGTCACACTGGGCTTTAAGCTCGGCCATGTTTCAGAGTCTACTACATGTAGGATTTTTAAAATTGCAGTCCTAATTGGAAACAAGGCATCTTTAATAAATGTGAACAAAATCCTAATTTTTCTGACTTCTGAATTGGTTCATGTTGGTAATCTACTCAATTCTCTTTGGACGAACACAAAAAAGTATGGGAAAGCCAGACTGGGCTTCTATCACTCGGGCAGACATAAAGTGGAGGGCAGGAAGTGGAACTCCTACCATCTTCCCTGCCCATGAGGCAGCTGCCAGCAACCTCCTTAGCTACTGGGAAACCTTAGGACCTCCCTCTAGCATCCTTGATGTTCTGCCATTCCACCTGTCCTGGTACAAACACTCATTTCCACCCCTGTTCCAGGTCAGTGCAGTCCTGTAGCAACAGGATTTTACATCTGAGTTAGAAAACTTTGAAAATAAACAAACACAGCTTTGTTACAACTGGCTGTGAGTAAAGCATCTCAGAATAAGGTCATCTGGCCAGAATTTGGAATTAGGAACAAATGACTTCCTCTCTTGTACTACTGTCTGCTCTTTCCTCTTCAGCCAGGAGGTGGCACTCACGAGTGAGGTGCTAGCTAAGGTGCAGGAGTCAGGGAAAGCCAGGGTGCATGGCAGGGGCTGTGGTGTGCATCAAATAGGTGACAATATGAAGACAGAAGGGGACAGGCATGGCAGGTGACACTCTTTGTTTTGAGAGAGCTGTGGTGATGGTGGAGATTCTCTGTGAGGGTCGGCTTTGCTTAGGTCTAACCATACAGCAAGCTTGCAGGGGGCATATTTTTAGACCTGAAAGTCACGTGAGGCTTGTCTACAACTGTCTGTCCTGAGGTTTCTGTTATTTAAGCTTGCCCTTCCAGGGTAGCCAGTCCACCCTAGTCTCTCTGTGATGGGTGTGATCCTGGCCTGCCCCAACACTCCCACTAGGCATGGTGCCTTTCACTCTGTTCTTGCCAGGCTCCTGTGGTCTGTCTTGCTGAACATGTCCTCATTCCCACCACTGTCTGCATGATCATGCCTGAAGAGAACCATTGTCCAGGCTGCATCCTCCTGGTTGTACTGTGTGCTTGTAAATCCCCAGGAGAGTTTATGTGACAGATAGCATCCTGCCCTGTGTTAGAGAGCTGATGACTGGGGAGACCAAATGATCACACAAGACAGACTTGCAAATAGATTTACTAGGAAGCCTTCCGATTTAACTGCTCTGAAAGCATTGCTTCTAGGGCCAGTGAAGATAAAAGGAAACCATCAAGAATACAGCACTACCTTTCATCTATTCTGCCCTGGTCTAAATCAATATAAGTGCCAGTTTGCCTTCAGGTGTGAGTGGCAGCTGGTACCTACCTGATTATCATGACTTGTCTAGGATCCCTGACTTTACCCACTGGATGCCAGTGGACTCCTCACTCCTGCTGTGATACCCCCAAAATGCCCAGATACCCCCTAGTACCCCTCCAGGCCCCAGATGCAGACATTTTTTTTTTTTTTTTTAGTGATCTCTATAGCCAGGGTTAAGGACCATTTCCTGCTTTTAGGCAGTGGGGTGAGGTCATGTGCCTTTGCCTCCAGCACTTCAGGTTGATTCTGACTTTGCAACGCAGTAAGCACTGGGGAAGTATCACCTATGACCTGTCAAGACCAGAGCAAGAGGGCCCAGCTGGCATATTCTGTTAATGGTTAGGGTCTGTTTGGCTGCCTTTCTTCCCATTGGATTATTTAGTGTTTCCCATTGGATTATTTAGCTTTCCCCCACTTCCTCCTTCTTTTTTTTTCTCTTCTTCTGCATTCACTGTTTTTCTTTCTATCTCACTCTGAATAATTAAATTTATTTCTAACTACATGAAGATGGTTTGCCATATAATCCAACCCAACACCTATGCCATATTTTTCATCTCAGAAAACATGGCAGTTCTTTCCTCCGGGTCCCAGGCTCTCCTCTGCTGTAGTTGGGGTCGGCCAGAGTGTGTCCACAAGAGCTAACTAACCCAGAATTCGTAGTCAGACATCAATGGGTTGTCTGAACATTTTTTTTTCCAGCAGTATTTTCAAATTCCAAAGTTACACATGTCCTGGAAGCTCACTTGTAAGGAAAGAAAGCTTTGGCCCTAGCCGTCGGCCAGACCCACTGGCAGTACAGTGTGAATACTGGGGTGTGATAAGGTGAGTGAGCCGGACCTACCAGCCTCGATCATTTTTCTACACATCAGTGTAACTGTCCCATTATTTGTACCCAGATGGTAGGAAAGATATTCAGCCAGGTCTCCTGTCTTCCTAATCGATGCTGGGGAAGCAGTTGGCTTAGACTGAGCAAGGGAGCAGCACTGAGCATGCGTGGGCTTTGCCATCTCTGGAAGCTTCGTTGGTGTGGGGACTGCATCTGCTGTTTCTAGCACAGCCTTTCGGCCTGCATATGGAGTTCAGATCCCAAATGAGAACTACACCAGCCAGGTATTTGCGCATGTGCGGACTCTCAGGTCGCACAGAGCGGCTACTTGGCTCTTGGGAGTTTGTGGAACATTCGTTTGCCAGGCTTCTAGATGGTCAGGAGCTAAAGTTGGCAGAAAAACTACTGTTTTCAGTGGTTTCTCTCTCCCCTGGGTTGCTTTTCTCTTAAAAATAAAGTTTTAAGCATAAGTCCTACATTTTGTGCCAAGCCACAGAGTTCAATTTAGCATTTTGGGGTAGCTATTTTAATTTATTTTTACCTTGTATTCTTTAACGTGCAATCAGGAACACAGCACCAGGAACTGGAGTTTAGTCTATGACGGTTGTGAATGTACAATCTTTTCTGAATCTTCCACAGAGCCAACGGCTCCTTCACTTTGCGATGTATTTGTTTCCAAATGTTTCAATTTCTCAAAACACGTTCAAGTTATCTCTTGGGATTCCTACCCGTTTGTTCATAAGCTAACGCTGGGAAAATGAAGAGATTTTTATTCCCTTGCTCTCTTTGACTGATAAAACTCTCAAACCTCCCTTGATCATGTTATCCACAAATAGACCATCAAAAAGAAAAGGGGGTTATTTCAAAAGAGGTTTTAAAAATATCACTTGAGGGTTACTTTACCCAAAGAGAAGGCATTCTCTGAAAGTAATTACCAAGGGATCCAAATGTGTGTTCCCAGGAGACCACAAAAGAGTCGCATCAGAAGCTTTACCCTTACACTCTCAGGGCCAGACTGAATCATTTGTAATGAGTTTCCATTTTGGACACTTTTCATGAGGCACTGGAAAAGCAATCCCGGGAAGACAGCAAGTTGAAGAATGGCTAGGCACATGTCCTTGAGTGTGAAGAGGCTCAAAGGATGGCACATTAAGTGGACACCTGTCACACGGTCTGTGAATGGTGTAATCAGTCACCTACCAATGGGAACTGACATGGTATTGGTGTGGGAAGACAGAAAGCAGCAAAGACTGTGTACCACCTCCCTTTCTCAGTTTAATTTTGTAGGTACTACTCAGTGTAACAGATGTGAGACCAGGAGCCTCTGCTTGTAGGTCCTAGGCTCAATTTGTAAGGAAGCCTGATGCTTGGTACGCCAATGATCTCAGTGAACTACATGAGCGTTTTCATCTTTGGTGAAAACTGGTTTTTGGTAAGGCTCTGTGGGCCTTCCTTGATGATCCAGTGTTTGCAAGGTGCTGGACAATGGGCCTGGTACAGAGCCCGTGACAGACGTAACCCTCCATATCTCACACAGCTAGCTTCTTGAGCTCTCTGGTGTGGAGGCCTGGTCCTCTTGGAGTTCTATCTTCCACGGGTTCTTTCAAAAGTACATAAATTAAAACCGTGGAGGTGATGGAGTAGAAGCACTCATAGCTCAAGGACCCACAGACCCAAAGCTTCCCAGGGAGCACTGTGGCAGTTAGCAAGACAGACAAGGACAGAGACTCAACTCAGCTCTGCAGGAGGATGGATACCTTTACATGCCACTCTGATGAGAACGGCTGGTATTGAAATACAACAAGGGGGCCTCAGAAAGAGGAAGAGAGGAGTTCACTGCTGCTGGGGAGACCCAATGTTAAAAAGAGACATAAAGTGTCTCTCCCAGGTGTCTGCTGCAGGCAGCCAGCAGTTTTTCTAGAGTGGTGAATAGAATTTACCAAGCACACCAGTGACCAAGGCCATCTACGTTTGATCTGTTTCTCCACTGCTAAATTTGTACATCTCACTTTCTTCTTCTCTTTGCTCTTTTCCTTTCTTTCTTTTGAGTTTGAATTTCTTCTTAATTTAACCCTTTGAGTTTAATTACAATAAGCAATGTGCCTTATGGTGAATCTGGAAAGAATCCAGATTAGATACACTTACAGGACACGGACTCCCTACATCCTGGCCCTATATCCCTGTTATGGGCTCATTTCTCATTTAGCCTAGGATTCTGGCATTTTACATGAAGGCAGTCTACTAAACACAGTCCATGATTGTAGTTTGAAATTCTTAATAATATATTCTATCTAACTTAGTGTAAACAAAACATTACACTCTCACCATACAATTGATAGAGGTTAAGTGTTCTTAATGCAAAATTGGAAATCTGAAATTGTTAGGTTACAGGTATTATGCAACCAGTAGAAAAAGCCATACCACAAAACTCTGTTTTTATGCACAAAGCTTAAAATTTGGTATAACATTACCTCGAGGCTACGAAGAAAGATTAAGTGTATATGTAACACAAATAAATTTCATGTTTAGACTTGACTCTGTCCTTTAATATCTCATCCTAAGCACTTAAAAACAACGTTTGTGAAGCTGGAGAGATGGCTCAGTTGTTAAGAGCACTGATTGCTCTTCCAGAAGACCAGGGTTTGATTCCCAACACCCACATAGCAGCTTGCAATGGTCTGTAACTCCAGTTCCAGGAGATCTGACACCCTCTTCTGGCCTCTATGATCACCAGGGGTGCAAGTGGTACACAGACATACGTTCAGCCAGAGTACTCATGCACATTAAATGAATCTTTAAAACTTGTGTGTGTATGTGTGTGTTTTTGCACATGTCAGGAAATGTGTGGTGGTCCGAGGACAACCTACAAGTATCAGCTTTCTCTCTCCACCATGCAGGTTCCAGGAATTGAGCTCAGGTCATCGAGTGTGACGTGGAGCAACCCCATTCATTCACTTGTATTAAAATGACTTGTGAGAATACATTAACTTTGCATCATGGCATTATACTCACGATACATTTTACATTCCTTGACAGTGAATATTTGATGTTTGCTGTGTATGCTACCCTTGCAGCTCCTCCCAGTGGCTGGCGTCTACTGCTGACCAGCAGCTGCAGAGGATAGCAGGAAGGCAGAGGCTGAGAGCAGATTACGCTTCAGCACTCTTTAGACAAGACGGGAGCACTTCACGATGGCGCCTAGCAGTATACAGATTATTTTTGGTATACACTTTATTTTTAGCTTCCTTCCTCAGTATTCCTTATCTCAAGAAGGTGTTTTTGTTTATGAGTTTCCTAAACGTGTCTCTGGATATTTGGGACATGAGAGAGTGGTACAGATAGCACCAGAGGTGAAGATTCCCAGTCTGCACCCCAGGCGCTGGCTGCTGCTGTGTTATCTCCAGTGCCAGATGCCCCAGGGACTGAGGAGTCTCAGGAATTCTTCTTGGAGGCCCAGCACATGGGATCTGTTGGAAAGAGTCTAGATCTGCAGAAACTCTGCCCCTTGTTGATTAAGGTGGTTAGACAGACCCAGAGACTTTGCAAGACCTCAGAGCCAGGCTATGTGAGTTAGACTGCCAAACCTTCAGAGGGTTTTTTTTTTTAAATTTTTTTTATTTTCTACTGTAGGGACAGTCATCAGTGCAGTGCCTTCTTTATGTGACAGCTCCAGCTACCCTGTGACCTCATGTGGACCTACCAGCTACCAGAGGTTAGCATCACAATTAGGATGGAGGTTCCAGGGTCTGTGTCTTCAGGCCCCTTTGAGGATGAATAAGAAGGACAAACTAACTCACTGGCATTGTCCCTGCCAGGAGAGCAGGCTCGAAATCAATGCCAGTTGTTTTCATTGCTGTCCATAGCGCTTCTCTTACATCAGGCAGCAGCTTTATGTCTTCTCTGGACCACGTATTGCAGATGATCCTGGCAACTCAATATGTTCTCTTAACATATCTTTTCAGCATGGCTATGATAAGGCTTGGCTTGTAAAACTATATGGGTCAAGAGAGTTCTGTCTTCAGCTTCAGCTCTAAGCTTCTCTGTGGATCTAAATCCTATCCCTGCCAAGAACTTTCCTGGAAGGAGAACATGTGGATGAGTCAACAGCCAGGCTCATGGCAGACACTGGACCAGCCAGCAGACCCCCTCTGCCTCCTCACTTCATGCCTCCACCCCAGATCACAGGCTGCAAGTTCGTCTGTTGGACCTCTCACAGCCCCGGGTTAACTCTGTAAGCCTCTCCTGGGAGCTCAGTCAGAACAAAGCCGAGGCTTTCCAGATGGAGATGGATGAGCCACCTTCTGCCCTTGAGAGCTTTTGTAGATAAGGAAGCATAGTGCTATGGGAGCCTGGGGACAAAATGTAGCAGAATTTTAGAAAGCAACTGTCTGCTCTGGTTTTCTCCAAGTCCCCAGAGGGGAAACAGCAGCCCAGGCTCACACTCCTGCTTTGTTGGAGTCTTTGAAGAACTGGCAGAGCGGCTTCCCTTGAGACTCAGGAGCTGTGGACACGAAACACTGTGAGTGAAGTGGAGGAGGGAACCGAGCTAAGCATCAGAACATGTGTTGTGATGAGAAAGCTCCACACAGCCCACTGGGTTTGAGCATCTGGCCTCCTCTGGCCTCTTTGTTTGGGAAGGTTGTGGAACATTTGGGACAGCAGGTCTAGCTGGCAGATGGAGGCCTTGATGCTTAGGATCCTTGCCCACTTTGAACCTGAGTTCTTCATCCCTATCCCCTGAATATTAGGAAGCTGCTCGAACTCCCACCAACACTATAGAGTACTCATCTGCCATGGTGGGCCATCTCCCTTCAAACCATAAACCTATGGTGCTCCCTCCCCTCAAGCTACTTCAGTCTTGTATTTTATCATGAGACCATGTACACACACACACACAAACAGAGAGAGAGAGAGAGACAGAGAGAGAGAGAGAGAGAGAGAGAGAGAGAGAGAGAGAGAGAGAACTAATACATTGACATATGAACACATATGAGACATTTCCAGTGAATACTGGGGAGTCTTGGAGACTTTGACAGACTCACAGATGTTGTCATGTCCTGGGCCAGCAATATAGCATGGTATAGGTGATACTCTCTAGATCCAACTGATGCCCAAGAGTTTGCTTCCATGGTGCACAGGAGAAATGAGGACAATCCCTTCAGCAAAAGCAGGCAACCTAAAAAAAAAAATAGAAAAAAATAAAAATAAAAACTTTCTACGTAGGGTTATTTGCAGTACCGGACCTTTTCCTGACTCCTGGCCTGGTAATTTGTTCCCCTGTTGTTGCCATGGAAGCTGGTGAAGTCAGCGGCATAAAGGTGCATTTAAAAAAGCAAAACAAAATGAAGGAAATGCCACAGAAGTGACAACATGCAGTGTAAGATTGCCAAAGCAGATTCTAAAATTGACTTGGTTACTGTGGCTTATTGGCCACATAGACCATTTTAGTATTTTATTTCTTGACCATAGTTTGGGTTTGAGGATAGACCCAATAACAAGGACTCGAGGTTGGAGGCAAAGTGGCAGCACTTGAGATTTAGCTGGGCATTGCCTCCACTGCCAGACTGCTCAGGGCACACACACTGCAGGGCAGCTGGAGCAAAGAGGGCAGCTGGAGCGAAGGTTACCCGGCTGTCACTGGCCTGCAGTGCACACTCCACTGCTGATTAGCAATTCGACTCAGAGACTCAACAAACTATTTATGCCCCCCAGACTCAGCTCCCTCTTAGCAGAGTGAACAGCGACCCTTACTTCAGTTGTTGGTCAAAAACTTAGGGACAGAGATTAGATATGTGTTGTGCCCTGACTCTGTCATTTGTAGTGGAGTAGGTCCTGAGGCCTCTCATTGTTGGGCATAAGTGTTCTGGTTGCACAGGACAGCAGGCACACTCAAGGGACTGCACATGCACACACACACACACACACACACACACACACGGCTCAGACATATGTGGAAGTTCAGCACGTTACCTCGGCATGCATCCTTACATATAAGGAGCACTTGTGGGCTCCCTCTCTTCTGCTTCCTGCCTATGCTCTGTCCTGGTGTGACTGACCCCTCAGGTACCTGCTAAGCTGGTGTTCCTTGGTCCCACTCCTCATTGCATAGCTAGGAGTTCTTCATCCATTCTCATCATCAGCTAAGGGTTCAGACGACATCAGTGACAAGTTGCAAAGCTGCAGGGATAGATGTGACCAGCAAGCTGCTGCTGTGGTGTCGTGTGGGCTGTGTCCAGGTTTAGCCAGTGATTTCTTCCTGCTGGCTAGGAAATCTGAAGAAATTGTGTCACACTAAAGTTGTTGAAAAATACTCTACCAACCTCTCCTACCTCCTTAAAAAATAAAGAAAGAAAAGTTTGTTATGGAGTTGAGGAGAAATACCTGGAAACATTTACTCTAAAACCACTGGCCACATGTGCTGAGAATTATTTTGAAGACCCCAAACTAGGCAAGACTTAGTAATATACTTTTTTTTTATTATCCGTATCAGTGGAAGACTTACTAGTTTCTGTCAAGTGTTGTAGTACTGCCGTGCATGCCTGGAATAGCCATACCAGGAAGCCCTGTAGTCTTGCTATGAGGAGCATGTTTGTGTTGGGTACTTTGAGAACCATCATCCTCAAGACCAGAATGAATGGGAAACTCTCAGCCTCTCTCGCTGGTGAATTTCAAGGGCTTCTCTAAGTCTTAACTCAGTCTTTCAGATGATTCTTCCACAGAGTGTCCTATGACCTCCAAAATGGACACCGTCATTCCAAGAGCCCAGGCCCTTTGCATCTTCTCTGACATGAAGCCAAAGACATCCCTAAGTTTCTTTTGAAACTGGTGGGTGACATCAACTCTCACAGTGCTAGAATGGTCATCTCAGCTGCTTGGCAGAGCAAAGATGACAGAACAGAATTCCAAGCTGGCAGTTTCCAGGTACAGGGAGCCTATCTTGTTTCCTTAGGGAATCCCAAGGATGCATGCCCTGCCATAGGAACTGGAGAGATGGCTCAGCAGTTAAGGGCATAGGCTGTTTGTCCAGAAGTCCTGAGTTCAGTTCCCAGCAACCAGAGGGTGGCTCACAACTATATATAATTGGGCACCCCTCTTCTGGCACACAGGAATGCATATAGACAGAACACTCATATGCATTCATACATACACACGCGCACACACACACACACACACACACACATATATATATATAATAAATAATCTAAAAAATGTTTTCTACCATCAAAGTTTAGTGTTTCCATTCCCCAAGTCAGGAATACATGTGCTCATGAAAGCATGGAAAGATGTGTTTCTAAAAGTACCTAGCTTTCTGCTGAGACTCTATTGATAACTAGAGTCAACAGGTTGACTTTTCTTGCATACTTTTAAAATGTACACACATTGGGCCTGGAGAGATGGTTCAGCGGATAAGAGAGAGTGCCGTGCCACAGAGGACCTGGGGTTGTTTCCCAGCACCCACATGGGCAGCTCACAGCTGTCAGTAATGCCATCTCCAGGGACTGTGATGCTTCTGACCTCTGCTCCTGCTCTCATGTGCACACGTCCCCACACAGACACAGACTTAGAAATTAAGCACGAAAATTGAGCCTTTCAACTGCAGCTGTACAGCTAGCAAGGTGATTTTTTGCATATTCTCATTTGTACTTTTTTGTTACTATGGAAACTTTAATTTAACAGCACATTATTTTTCATGAATTCCCAGCATTCTTTTGTTCTTTCTCTGACTGATGCTTTCTCCAGGTTGTTTCCAGACTTTTCTTCAAATATTGCTATGATTGATGAATAACATTCTAAATACATTCCTGTGATTTTTCTCGGGTCATGGGGCAACATGCTGACATTCATTGTCAAATTACCCCCTAGAAATTTCTGCTCTCACCAGGCAGGGGTTCAAGGAACAGGTAAAAGCTGCTTTTCTTCAGACCCCTAGTTTCTTATCTGGATTATCCTTCTCGTATATAACTCAGAAGCCCAGAACAAACTGCTGGACTCAAGATAAAAAAAATAATTATAATATGTGAAGTTACGCAGGTCCTCAGCATAGGTGGTAAGATACTGGGAAACAAGATCCAGGTATAAACACTGAGGCAAAGAGGAAGGGAGGGGTTCCATGTTAGTTTGATTGAACCGTCACTTACTTAGAAATTAGGTCCTCTGAAGATCAAAACTTCAGCATTTACTAACACATGAGCAATGTTACTTGAAAGGCCACTTCTGGGAGGTACCAGATGATTTTTATCAGTCTAGTTAGCTTTTCATAACGTGATTTCCAGCTACTATAAACAGTTGGCATGTTAGATAATACTGGGAAATTCTTTTAAGATGCTTAATAATAGTAAAAATCCATAGTTTAGAAAGAAGAGAATGTAGTCAATAAATGAGTGGTCTAATGACAAAAGGTGGAGTCTTAAAATGAGATGGGCTCAAAGATGCTGTTCTTAGCCTACGAACACAGAGATTTTTAAACAAGAAATTCTGTGTGTGCATGCCCGTGTGTGTGCGGACATGTGTGTCTTTGTGTGCATGTGTATGTCTGTATGTGTGTGCCTTTGTCTCTGTGTGTATATACATGTGTCTGTGTGTGTCTGTGTGTCTGTGTATGTGCACGTGTGTATGTGCATGTGTGTGAGTTCATGTGTCTGTGTGTGCACATGTTTGTGCGTGTGTGCACTCGCATGTGTCTGTGTATGTCTGTGTCTATATGTGTGTATGTGTGTGAACGTGTGTCCATGTCCGTGTGTGTGTGTGTGTGTGTGTCTATATGTGTGTATGTGACCCATGACACTCATTTGGAGAGCAGAAAACTATTTAAAAGTTGGCTGTCTCCCATCTTGTTTTTGAGACTGTATCTCTGCTGTTGCTTCTACTGTCTTGAGTGTAGCAGGCTAGCTGGCTGGCAAGCTTCGGAGTCATTCTGTCTTCTTCCCGTCTCGCTGGAGGAAAGCCAGGATTACAAATGCTCTCCATGAATCTAGATGGGTTATGGAAATCGAACTAGGGTAATCAGACTTGCTCAGCAAAGCCTCTCACTGCTTGGCTATCTCTCCAGCTCCTAGAATAGAGAACCTTTGATGACAGTAGTCAAAGAGCACCCGGGATTTGAGTTTTAACTTCTCAATTCATGGATTCCAGAAAAATGTGAAAAGATGGTGCCCCATTTCCCTGCCTGGGGAAGCCTTTAGCTTTGGATGAGAATAAAACTCTGTAGACACAGGGTTTGGAAACTTCTTTTAGGGACAAAGCAGCTAGACTGAGTATTCTCTTTAGAGCCTAAGTATATTCAGGAAGAGGATGCTTTGTGTCCCCTGGAAGTGGAATGAAGAGGGTGGAGGAGCATGTCCCCTCTGATAAAATGTTCTCCAGATTGCTGGATGTGGCAGCGGTGTCCCTGAATGTAGACACTTCCTGAGCATGTTACGATCCCCACATGCTAGCGTCTCTCTGTAATCGACCTGCCTCACGACAACAAGCCTGCAGGATGGCAGTCTGTCCTCTTTACACAGACGCACAGAAGGAGGTTGCTCTGTAGATTCTGACTTTATCAGGAGACAGTAAGTGAGCTGGAGGTCACATCAATGTTTCCAAAGCCTGTGTCCTTCACACTTCCTTGGTATAGACAAGGCTGTGTAGGAGGAGCCTGGTGGAACCTTGATTTTTACAGTGGAGTCACTTGGTGCCAGATTCTCCTACCTTTTGTGACCACCCTAGGCCCTTCTCTTCACAATTGCTCCTTCTTTAGCTATCTAGGAGAGCATTCTAGAGGCCAGGAGTAAGTAGAGTGAAGTGTCTTTGCGCCCACCTTAACAGGTGTTGCTTCAGATCTTACTGTGCGTTCGGCAAGTGTAGAGCTCTAGAGTCCATCTCTCCTCAGTTTGAGGGACAAACACATTCAAATAAGTGTGTTATCATTGCAAGTGGACTTGAGCTGACAAGCCAGGCATTCGCCACACAGATGCTTCCATTCTTAACAATCTTTCGGCATTCAAGCCGAATCTTTCTATAGCATATGCAGACCAAGTCTGAACTTCATCGGACAGGGACAGACAATGGATGGCAAGCTCACCCTTAGCCATCTCCTTTGGGTGGTGGCCATAGATGAGAATAAAAAGGACCAAACAAGGGGCAAAAAAACGCACGTGATAGGCTTTGCAAAATTGCTCCCGGGAGCACTTCAGCTAGGCAACGGGATCTCAAGAGAGCTGCATGGTGGTGGGCTGGCATTGTAGCTGCACCATCTAGCTGAAATGAATTGACAAGCTCCCCTGCAAAAGACAATACATTCAGAGACATTGGCACCAGGACTTGAGACAGATCATATAGAGCAGTGGTTCTCAACCTTCCTAATACTGCAAACCTTTAATGCAGTCCCCATGTTGTGCTGACCCCCAACCGTAGAATTATTTTCATTGCTACTTCATAACTGGAATTTTGCTACTATCATGAATTGTAATGTAAATAAATATCTGTTATCCAGGATATCTTATATATGACCTCTATGAAAGGGTCTTTCTGAACCCCCTCCAAAGGTGTTGTGACCCACAGGTTGAGAACCACTGATATAGAGTTAACATTCAAATCCAGCCTGCTAATCAATACCAAGAGAAAGAGCCCATAGGGAAACTGCATGCATGAGTCTGAAGCTCAAGGGGTAGGAGTCAAAGTGATGAAGCTCATCAAGGAGAGTGAAGAGGAGCAAAGGGCAAACCCCAGAGAATTTGTTCAGAGACATGGGGAGAAAAGTGCTCCCTAGAGAAGCAGAGGAAACCAGAGTCTTTTGGTAGATGGGAACTGGCTTCACGAGTTCCAGAGGAATGTTGCCCTTTATCTAATACCAGAAATCCCCCTATCGTCCAGGTTGAACTCACTCTGGATATATAGACTGCCTTTTGGAGCTGAGGGAACTGGAGTTTCCTTTGGCCCTGATACCCACAGGGTTGGGGAGGACTGGACTGCAGGATCTGGAGGAGCTGCTAGGTTTTGAATGGGAAAGGCAAAGCAGTTAAATATTTCTTAACTATGAGTATACCAAGAGTAGATGCGAATGAGTTTGTCAATAGAGAGCCAGAAGCCAAGGGCACTCATACTCACAGACCTCTGTTTCCCCTCAAAGTGAGAGGTCTAGCTAGGGTAAAAGGAGAGAGGGTGACCTCAGACATAGCACTAGTACCTCAGTCTATAGCTGTACTCTCCCAGACCCACTGAAGAGAACTGCAGCTCAAGAGACTTGAGGTCCTTCAGAGCTAGGTGAAGATGTGCCAGCGAGCTGCAGTGCTGTGTACTCTACAGTATAGCCCAGGGACTGTGGTCCTTTGGATTGTGCCAAGCTGCTTCCTGCTGAGGCTGGGCCACAGAAAGAACTTAGAAGCAAAACCATTCAGAATCCTAGTGAATAAATACCCTTGTGTCAGGAAAAACACTGAAGAGGGTAATGCAGGGCCCCTTCCCTAAAGAGCTCAGCACAGTGGGCTAAGAGTGTAAGGAGTGAGTCATGTAGCCTTTTGGGTTGTATTCTTCATACTGGTCAGACAGAGTTAAAACATGTTTGTAGGATGCTGGAATTAAAGGGTAAAAGAAAGTCTAAAACTCTCATCATTTGCCTTCTTAGAGAGCGGCATTAGAGGACATCTCTTGTCTTTTTCATGAAGCTCCAGTGTCTCCCAGTCCTGAAGAATCTCCATCCTACTGACAGACTTCTAAAGAACAATGTGGTGAAATTATATTAAGGAGTTCAAAAAAGAAAAGGAGAAAGAGACAGATTCATTTCTTTTTTTTCAGTGCTTCAAATCACTCCCCAAGCTGCCAATTGGACATGCCTCTCTGGAGCACCCCGAGGCACTTCAGAAAACCATTAAGCGTTTTTGATGTCCTGGGTTTAGGGCTGATTGTGTTTCGCCAAGATCCAGCTTAGCCTACTCTGAGGCTGACATAGCTTGTCTCTTTTCCTGGTATACACGTCTGTGCACACAAATCCATGTAAATATGTGGTAGGCATCTATCCGTTCCATATGGAGTTAACTTTCATCTCTGTAAAATCATTGGAAAGCGCTAAGGGTATGGCTATCATTCAAGTTTAGTTTCCATGCAAATGCATGCTGGTAATGAGGAATGGGAAAGAGGAGTAGGTTTCTGCCATAGCTCTTGGGTTTTGTGACTCAGTGGCTGTAGTGGTCAGACTCTTTACATCTAGAAGATTTGGAAATGCATTCATAGTCACAGTGCTTGCAGCCCCCCAACAAGAGTTCCATTCAGTGCACACTGAGGTGTTGTGTCTCAGATAGGGGTGGGGTGGGGATTTGGGCAGGGGGACTGGAGGGATGCAGACCAGGGTTAGAGATGACCATTTGCTGACTGTTCTGAGAGCCCTATGCCTTGTTTCTTGTTGTTCTGCTTATGGGATGGAAAGTCCACATCTTTTGAGAAGTGTTATTAGTGCTTGGAGTTGCACTTCAACCTCTGTTCCCCCATGATATTAAAACTATGAAGAATATGATACTACTGAATAAACAAAGAGTGGGAACAAAGTTGTCTGTCTGCAGTGGGGCTGCAAGAACCCCTCAGAGAAAGCCAACATCCCCCGCATTTGGTCCAGGGTCGGGGCATAAAGCAATTATTACACAGTCCTAAACCTATAGATTCTTTCATCTTCTCTATGCTTCCTCTGTTCTCTACTACTAAAGGGACAGAGTAGGGATTTAGCCTCCTAACTGTGTTTATAACAATCAAACATGAATAAGTTCCTAAACCTCTTTTCCTTTTTCCTTTGGGTCTGTGTGTAGGTCTTATTCCGTAGTCCTGACTGGTTAGGACGTATGACCTCCTTACCTGAGGATCCAAAGCACTGGGATCAGAGGCATGCTTCACCTCCCCCAGCTCCTTGAGCCTCTAAATGGGCACAATTATCTAACATGAAATTGCTGGTTTTTTGGTTTTCCATGGTCCACTTGGAGTGAGCAGATCTGCTTCCTGCTCAGCCACTTGGCTTGCCATTCAGGAAGCAGGAAGCTCATTTCTTCATGTGACCTGAAGATTCCATAAGAAGTAGCTCCAGCAAACCAGTTAGAGTACAAGGTCAGCTTTAGCATCAACCTTCCATTCCCAGATGTGTTCTGTTAACAGATGTGTTTTGAGGAGCTGCTGTATGTGATGGAGGCAAGAGACAGGAGTTTCCCCACTGGCTCTGCCTCACCTCTCAGATCCTCTTTTTCAATGGTGAAGTTGACATGCACCCAACCTTCATCTTCATATATGACGAGCCCATATGCAAAGGTTGGGCAAGTCCTTGACCTTCCAGGAGCTCACTTTTTGTAAAGTGACTTAGTTTCCTGACTGTTTTTCACTCCCCTCTTCTGTACAGGGGAAGGAAATTCTTTGTCATCTGTTTGACCACCAGTGCAATCTTGCTTCATCTTTCCAAACCTTTATGCCTTCTAGCACATCTATATGAGAGTAGAGAAGGTCCTTAAGGAAGTTGGTGACTTAACTTTTGCTCTCAACCCGCCACTATACATGTCTGGATCTGATGACCAAGTTAGGATTTGGAAGCAAAATGTTCATTTTGAAGACAGCCCTAAAATGACTCATTATTAGATTAAGCTGATTCTAATTAAATTGGCCATCTCTTGACATAAAGAAGGAAAATCTATTTCTTAAAAAAAATGTGGCAATTTCTAAGAAACTGGCTCCATAATCCTAAATTAAAAGCAGGTTTCCACACACTGGACTCATGCCCCCTTGAGCCTTTGGTATTACATTTGGCCTATTTGGTTAGTTAAATAATGGTAACAAAAGAAGACAGAATAGATTATGTTAAATAAAGAGAAATTTAAGAGAGTAATTATGGTATTAAGCTGGGCCAGGAGGTGAGGATTGTAAGTAATAAGATCACTGCTGTTCAAACAAAGTGCTATGTCTCCATCTGGCGTGGTCCTTCCTGGAGAACGGGAGGCTGTCTTCCATTCCTCTAGCTTGAGAAGAGGGAACTCGCAAGAGAGTGTTGGGTGAGACTTTTACAGGTTCTAAAATATCTTGTGTGAAGTTCCTTAACTTCTTGTTTGAATGAAGGTGTTAGCAGTCTATGAAACTGAATATCATAGCCAGCAATCCAGGTGTGGGAGGTGTGTGCAGGTAGTAAGTTCATTTTCTGTGAATCCTGTAAACAACCTGTGTCTACCTGACTAATCACAGGATGTTGTAGAGAGGAAAAATAAATATAAAAGAGAAGCTTTGGGCCAATGAGTACTAGGAACTTTTTCATTTTATGTGAAAGCCACCAAAAAAAATATGGAACTTTTAAAAATTGTATTTATTCACTTTACACCTCAATATCCCTTTCTCCTCCCAGTACCCCTCACACAGGTCCTCCCCTTCTCTTCCAAGTATCCATCACACAGGTCCTCCCCACATTACTCCTCCCCTTCTCCTCTGAGAAGGGGAAATTCCCCTTGGGCATCACCCCTGCCCCCACCCAAACCTCAATCCCCCTACACCAACACTTCAAGTCACTTTAGGACTAGGTATGTCCTCTCCCATTGAGGCCAGACAAGGAGGCCCAGTTAGGGAAGAAGATCCACAGTCAGGCAACAGAGTCAAGGACAACCCTGGCTCCAGTTGTTCGGGGACCTGCATAAAGACCAAGCTGCTCATCTGCCACATATGTGTGTGTTGGGGGGGGTGCTAGGTCCAGTCCATGCTCACTCTTTGGTTGGTGGTTCCATTTCTGATGGGCCACAGAGTCAAGGTTGACTCTGTTGGTCTTTCTGTGGAGTCCCTATCCTTTTGGAGTCCCTCAATCCTTCCTCCAACTCATCCGCAGACTCCCTGAGCTTCATCTAATGTTTGGCTGTGGGTCTCTGGGTCTGTCTCTATTGGATGCTGGGTGGAGCCACTCAGAGGATAGCTATCCTAGGCTCCTATTTGCAAGCATAGCATTTAATAGTGTCAGGGATTGATTCTTACCCATGGGATGTGTCTCAATTTTGGGCAGCCATTGGTTGGCCATTCTCTCTGTCTCTGTTTATCTTTGTCCCTGCAGATCTTGTAGCTAGGACACATTTTGGATTGAAGGTTTTGTGGGTGCATTGCTGTCCTTATCCCTCCACTGGCCACAGGAAGTGGCCACTCAGTGTCCACATCCCCCACTGCTAGGAATTTCAGCTAGAGTCACCCCCATAGACACCCTGGGGTCATTCCCACCCTTGTCCCAGGTCTCTGATCTGTCCTAGAGAAGTCCCCACCCACCTCTCTCTCCTTCTCTTCCCCCATCCCCATCCCCTCCCCTCTCCTGCCCAGCTCTCTTCCTTCAAGCACCTTCAGAACCATACAGTAAAGAATGGAGAGCATCTTCAACAAATGGTGCTAGTTTACCTGGGTGTGTACATGTTGAAGAATACGAATAGATCCACAATTATCATCCTGCACAACCCTCAAGTCCAAGCGGATCAAAGACCTCAATGCAAAACCAGATACACTAAATGAAAGAATAGAAAGTAAGGAATAGCCTGAACTCATTTGCTACAGGAAGACAACTTCATGAACAGAACACGAATGGCTCATTCAAAAGTTAATAAATAGGACATCATGAAACTGAAAATCTTCTGTCAGTCAAAGGAACTGTCAATAGGACAAAATGACAGCCTACAGATTGGGAAACGGTCCTCACCAACCCTATATCTGACAGATGGCTAATATCCAAAATTTTTAAAGAACTCAATAAGTTAGAAACTAACAGCACAAACAACCCAATCAAAAAATGGGGTACAGAGCTAAACAGAATTCTCAACAGAAGAATCTCTAATGGCCGAGAAACACTTAAATATTCAACATCCTTAGTCATCAGTGAAATGCAAATCAAAATAACTCTGAGATTTCTTTCTTCCTACACTTGCCAGAATATCTAAGATCAAAACCTCAAGAGATAGCACTTGCTGGTGAGGATGGGGAACTCTCCTCTCTCCTCCATTGCTTGTTGGAGTGCAAGCTTGTACAACCACTTTGGAAATCAATCTGGCTGTTTCAAAAAAAAAAAAAAAAAAAGAAAAGAAAAGGAATAGTAATACCTCATGACCCAGCTATATCACTCTTGGGTATATACCCAAAAGATGCTCCACCAGCCCACAAGGACACTTCCTCAATTATGTCAATAGGAGCTTTATTCATTTTTTTGGGGGGGGTTCCGAGACAGGGTTTCTCTGTGTAGCCCTGGCTGTCCTGGAACTCACTCTGTAGACCAGGCTAGCCTCGAACTCTTGAACTCAGAAATCCCCCTGCCTCTGCCTCCCAAGTGCTGGGATTAAAGGCGTGTGCCACCACCGCCTGGCTAGGAGCTTTATTCTTAATAGTCAGAAACTGGAAACAACCATGGTGTCCCGCAACTGAAGAATGGATAAAGAAAATTTGATTTATTTACATAATGAAATATTACTCAGCTATTAGAAACAAAGACATCATGAATTTTGCAGGAAAATTGATGGAACTAGAAAATATCACCCTGAATGAGTTAACTCAGACCCAAAAGGACATTTATGTTATGTATTCACTTATAAGATGATTTTAGCCATAATATACCGGATATCCATGCTATACTCCACAGACCCAAAGAACACAAATAACAAGGAGGGCCCAAGGGAAAATGATTGAGTCTTTCCCAGAAGGAGAAGTAAAATAAAATCAACAACAAACAAACAAAAACCAGGACATTTTTAGCAACTTCTAGTGTGAATAAAATGGCTGCCCACTGGAGAGCTCCTATGAGCCAAACTGCAGGTCAGAAGAGACCAGAATGAGATAGCAGTGGTAGAGCTGGGGATGGGTAGATTCTGCTTACTTTATTCACATCTTATAGTTGAATGTTATTTTCTAGTCCCCCATCTCAAGGAGGCTCCTGCCTCCAGTCTTCGTGTTTGCACAGCCAGTGGTCTTAAGTGCAGAGCCATCTCTCCAGCTCCTTCACTTGCCAATCTTATGTGGTAGCATCATCCCAGAAGATGCTGGAATGATGGAGAAAAAGTGGCTTCTGAATGAACAGAGTCAAGCTCAAAAAACTGCTATTGGATAGTTTTGTTTGTATAGGAGTCTCTAAGTGAGATGATCAGAGAGAGGATGGCTCAGGAAAGTTTCCTTGTCAGGATGGAAGGGTTCTTGTTGCCTTAATATGGAAAGAGTTAGATAACACCCAATGTACATGTGATGAAATTATACACACACATACACACAGAGAGAGGGGGGAAGGGGAAAGAGAGAGGGGGGAGAGAGAGACAGAGAAAGAGAGAGAGGCAAGCATAGCAAGCATGCAAATACTGGTGAGATTAAAATAAACTTTTGATTGTGAACTATGGGTTTGTAAATTAACCTGTGAAGAAGCTTGAGGAAGAGTACATAGGAACTTTCTATGACTGTAGCTCCCCATGAACCTAAAATTATCTCGAAGAGCTTAAAACTCAGGAGCATAACATAGCTTGACTAATGTGGTTTTGTGTTATCTTTATTAATTACCTAATTTTAGTCACTGGTGCCTCTTTATTTGTCCCTCTTCCCAATGTGGCTACATTGAACAAATCTCGTGTGTATGTGTGTGTGTGTGTGTGTGTGTGTGTGTGTGTTTTATTACTACTTGTCTATTTAATTGATCTGTCAAGCATAAGTGGTTGGTTGAGCTTAGCCTTTGAGCGTTGCCAAGGCCCAGGTTCTGATTCCAACAACTCGGGGACCAGCAAAGCAGATAAAGAGAAATACCGAGTTAAGGAAAGTGGTGTTTTAAGGTAGAGGATGCCAGAACACAGTTGTAATATCAAGGAAAAACCCAGAAGAGAAACAAAGATATGACAAGCCACACATTTCCACTAATGCCAAAGCCAGTACATGTCACCCTATCTCAAGCCTCTTCTTTCAGGAGCTTCAGATCCTCTTCCAAACCCTCAGCCCCGTGTTCCTTCCCAGTCCCTGGGATCACAGGTCCAACATCTTTTCCCCTTCATAGTTTGAAGTCTCCATTTTGCTTTTTTCACAGATCATGGACATTTGTACACAGTCTTGCTAAGTGACCTCTGATCTCTGCACACAGCAACACTCCAGTCCTCTTCAGCTTTCTCAGGACATGGAGAGATGTTCTTTTTCATCTCCAGTAAAGATTACATGGAGACAGCAAAGCCAGCAGATCCATTTACTCTGTTCCTCTACATTTAAAACCATGTCTGTGTCCATTTTTGCAGCTAACTTTCCGAATTATCCACATATTATTCACTTTGTCATGGATGTTTCTCATGGTGATAACTACTCTCACCAGCTACTAATAACTACATAGTATTTGTGTTCTAGAAATGCCTCTGGGGACAAGGCTGTATGTCACTCCATATTGTCTAAAGCGGTAGCTATCTGGCTGGGCCTTGCCCTGGATGATCCATATTATAAAATTTTAATAATTTTTTGAGTGACATGCTGAGAGGCTCCGTCTCCACTTGTTGGTCCTAGTAAGTACCTGCTGTCTCAGACCACAGCACAGACTAGAAGCTAACGTCATGCAAATAAACATGAACACATTAAATTAAGTTAGGTTCACATGGGAGTGTCAGCAAATGCCGTAAACTTATGCAACACACCAACTTGAGGGCTGAGCAACCCCCCTCCCCCACTCACATCATATGAAGAAGGGCTCCCTGGTGAGGACAGTGGCATCCTCTGACTCATCATCAGACCATCAAGTGCATCCTGGGAAAACTCCCAGTTCTGCCCCCTAGATCTTCTGCTCAGCATTGTCTCCTGCCAAAGGGGCCCACTGCAATTGCTATTTGTCTAGACCCAGGCCTGCATCTTGGACATCATCTGTGCCTTGAACAGCACAGTGTGCCTGCTGGCTTCTTATACTGTATCTAATCACCCGGTAACACTCTGTATCTCTATCAACTCTGCTCTTGCCTTCAGTGAGACCTCTTGGAAGCCTGTAGCCTCTGATGCTGTTCTTAGCTGTTTTTGTGACCTATGTACCTTGGTGTGACCTGAGGCCTATGATCTGAGCATTAACAGTAGTAACTAAGATGGAAATAAAGGATCCTAGTACAAGTTCCTAGAAGTAAGCTATGGGAGATTAACAACCAAAAGATGATAAATACTCAAGAAAACATTATCAACAGATTATAAATTGTATGATGGTGGATTTATTTCTGTTTTGTTATCCCTGCTCTCGAATGTGTGCATGATAAGAACAGTATTAATCAGTGACACATTTATTGAGTGCTTACTCTGCACAAGGCCCCATGCCAAAGACTTTCTGTTTTTTATCTTCTCTATTCCTCAGAAGAAACACTGTCCTTATTACTTTTATGCTCCTTCTCTGAACATAAATGCTGATATCAAGAGATTAAGCAACTAACTTGTTCAAATCCACATAGCTACAGAGTTAAGAAATTGCATTAAAACTTGGACCATCTGGCCCAGAGCCACATTAGTGAAATTGGGCAACACTGTGTGTGTAAAACTCCAGATGCTGCAGCAGCTCTGTGTTACAGAGGATCTAAGAAACAGCCTGTGAATTAGGAAGATACTGGTTGTCTCTCTCAAGGTGATGGGGTGACATTATCTTTTTAACTCTTTCTAGGAGCAAGGCCATTGTTAAGTGTCAAGAATCTGCATAGTCAGTTACACTTTCAACTGGGTTAAACTTCCAACCTTCCATTTACAAAACACATTCTGACATATTAGCTTTCTATTTCTCTGTACACACACACACATATGAGTGATGGGTCTATACACACCTATTTGTACATACATATGCATACAAACATACATTCTCAAGCATTTCAAAGTAAACTGTAGCTATTACAGGGAAGCTTTCTTGACCTCATCAGCATGGATCTTGTCAGAATAAAGACTCCTAGGTGACTACACTATTACTACTTATGAAATCAAGCATTAGCCATTATATTATCTAGTCTATATTGTGTGCTTAAAGCTTTTGTAAAATCTGAGATCCATCCAAAGCAGCACATTTTGCTGTATTAACCACTTTCCAATCCCCATTGCCTGCAGCATTTCATAGAAACAGCTAACAGTAATGTGATTTGGCTCACATTTTCAGAGGGTTGCAGTCTGTCATGGCAGTGGAAGTGTGTGCCAGAGAAGTCTTAGTGAATCAGCAGAGCACATCAGGAAACAAGAGTTGGTGCAACCTTCCGAGGCACACCCCTGGCAACCGGACACCTCCAGCAATCAATTTCTCCCATCCAGGCCCCACCACCTAATGATTCCATAGCCTTCCCAAGTAATGCCATCAGGTAGGGAAAAAAGCATGCAGAATATGAGACTCATTATGTGTTGTGGATTATGCCTGTAACCTAAGTGCTTGGGAAGTTGAAATAGGAGGGTTGCCATGAGTTCCAGGCCATTCTGAGCTACAGGATAAGGTCTTACCAAAACCAAGCAAGCAAGCAAGCAAGCAAGCAAGCAAGCAAGCAAGCAAGCACAATAAAACATTATTTTTTTCTCTTTTTAATTTTTTTATACCCTGACCTCAGTTTTCCCTCCCTCCTCTCCTCCCAGGCCTCTCCCATAACCCCTTCTGCTTCTCCCACCGCTTCAACCCACCCCCATCACCTACCCCTTCCTTTTTCTTCAGAGAAAAGGTCAGGCCTCCCATGGATATCAACCAGCCCTGGCATATCAAGTTGCAGTAAGACTAGGCACCTCCCCTTATATTAAATTTGAACAAGGCAACCCAGTAGAAGGAAAGGGATCCCAAAAGCAGACAAAAGAGACAGACATCCCCTGCTCCCATTGTTAGGATTCCCACAAAAAGACCAAGCTACACAACTGTAGCATAGATGCAGAAGGCCTAGGTCAGTCCCTGGTTGTTGGTTTAGACTCTGTGAGCCCCTATGAGGTCTAGTTAGTTGGTTCTGTAGGTTTTCTTCTGGTGTCTGTGAAGGAGCACTCTGGCTCCTTCAATTCCTCCTCTCCCTCTACAGCAGGATCCCCCAAGGTCTACCTAATGTTTGGCTGTGGATCTCTGTATCTGTTTCAATTAGTCAGCGGTTGAAGCCTTTCTGATGACACTGGGCTAGATACAAATCTATCTCAGTAAAACAGAATATCCTTAGGAATATTTTCATTGCCTCCCCTCCAAGTCATGCTTGGTTCTACTCCAGGTCTCTGGGCTATCCAACCTCTGGGTCCTAGTCCTCCAGGCAGTTTCAGGGACAAGTTCCCTCTCAGGGCATGGGTCTCAAGAAGGACCAGTCATTGCTTGGCCATTCCCACAATTCCTTCACCACCTTTACCTCAGCACACTTGGTAGGGAGGATAAATTATAGGTCAACAGTTTTGGGACTGGTTGTTGTCCCAATCCTTGCACTAGGAGCCTTGGCTACAGATGACCAGTTCAAGCTCCATGTCTCCCTTTGCTAAGAGTCTTAGCTAGGGTGATCCTTGTGGATTTCTGGCAGTTTCCATTGAACTAAGTTTCTAGCTCGTCCCCAAGATGTCCCCCTGTTCCAGTTCTCTCCCCCAGTACTCTGTCCCTCCTTCCTCTCCCACTCGATCCCTCCTTCCCCCATCTCCACCAGAGAGGTCTATTCTATTTTCACTTCCCAGGGAGATTCATGTGTCCCCACTTGAGATCTCCTTGTTACTCAGCTTCTCTTGGTCTGTGTATTATAGCATGGTTATCCTGCACTTTACAGCTAATATCCACTTATAAGTAAGTACATACCATGTTTGTCTTTCTGGGTCTGGGTTACCTCATTCAACATGATTTTTTCTAGTTCTATCCATTTGCCTACCAATTTCATGATGTCATTGTTTTTAAGAACTGAGTAATACTCCATTGTGTAGATATGCTACTTTTTTTTATATCCATTCTTCTATTGAGGGACATCTGGATTGTTTCCAGTTTCTGGCTATTATGAATAAAGCTGCTATGAACATAGTTGAGCAAATGTCCTTGCAATATGATTGAGCATCTTTTGGGTAATAAATAACTGGGTCATGAGGTAGATCAATTACCAATTTTCTGAGAAACCATCATCTTGATTTCCAAAGTGGTTGTACAAGTTTGCACTCCCACCAGCAATGGAGGAGTGTTTCCCTTGCTCCACATCCTCACTGGCATGTGCTGTCACTTGTGTCTTTGCTCTTTGCCATTCTGACAGATGGAATTTCAGAGCTGGTCTGATTTGCATTTCTTATTTTCTCCATCTTTAGTGATTAAAAGCTGTTGTGCATGTAGTAGTCTGGTCTAGCATCTGTGGTCTCTTAGAGTCTGTAAGATACCTGTCTGTGCTCTTACTACATTGAGAGTCTCTGTTGAGAAGTTAGGTGTAATTCTTATAGGCCTGCCTTTATGTTACTTGGCTTTTTTCCTTTGCAGCTTTTAATATACCTTTTTGTTCTGGACATTTAGTGATTTGATTATTATGTGGTGGAGAGACAATTTTTTCTGATCCAATCTATTTGGTGTTCTAAAACCTTCTTGTACCTTTATAGGCATCTTCTTCTTTAAGTTAGGAAATTTTTCTTCTATGATTTTGTTGAAAATATTTTCTGGGATTTTGAGCTGGTAATCTTGTATTCCTATTAAGATTAAACTTTTTTTTTGACCAATGTATCAATTTTTTTCTATTGTATCTTCTACACCTGAGACTCTCACTTCCTTCTCCTGTATTCTGTTGGTGATGCTTGAGTCTGTAGTTTCTGTTCTCTTACCTAAGTTTTTCTCAATTTGTGTTTTCTTATTGTTTCTATTTCTATCTTCAGGTCTTGAACAGTTTTATTCATTTCCTTCACCTGTTTGTTTGTTTGTGTTTTTCTGGATTTCTTTAAGGGATTTATTCATTTCTTTTTAAGGGCCTCTACCGTATTCATAAGATTAGGTTTAAGATGATTTTGTTGTGCTTCAGCTGTGTTGGATATCCAGGGCTTGCTATAGTAGGATAGATGGACTCTGGTGATGCCATATTGCTCTGGCTTTTGTTGATTGTGTTCTGGTCTCTAATTATTTGGATTTGAGGTTACTATAGGTTTAGATACTGATTTCTGAGTTTATATTTATTGGATGGATTTTTTTTTTAGATGCTTTCCACTTCGCTTTATGTTTTCCTTCTGGTTTTCTGGCTTGAGTGGCCTGGGCTTCTGGTGACCAGTGAATCTTCAGGTCCCAGGAGGCATCTCTGCTAGGGTTTTAAATGCCCATGTTGCTTCTGGGGTACTGGGGTTCTGGGAACTGGCATAGTCTCTGGGGTTGCAGGTACCAATTTGGTTTCTGAGGTTTGTAGTACTGACAGAACCTCCATGAAAACAGCCAAGCCATGGAATCAGGAAATCTGTATGTAAGCCTTCTAGTGTCTCTTATCAAGTGGAGAGTTTGACTCTCTCATTTGCTGCATAGTAGAAAAATCATCATCCCTTGCTCACCCCCTCCACAGAGGACAATGGTTTGCTCTATGTGAAAATGGTGTTCATAAACCGAAGCCCAGAGCAGGGAGTTTGCTTCATCAAGTGTGTTTGTGCTAAGAGACAAACTAAGGAAAACTTCAGTAAAGGAGTTGTCAGAATGCTCAGCAATCTGAGCACTTCCTAAAGACCATGTGAAGGCTGTCTCCAGTCCCCAGAACCACCGAGGGAACAGCCTCAGGTGTCATGTGTGGAGCACATTGCTTTTCTCTGAGAGTTTGTGCTGTTTCACAGACAATGGCACAAAATCACTTCTAACAAGTTGTAAGAAAGTTCTGTCCATAAAAACAGTAATTGCTATAAGCTAGTGTTATACATAATTATCTTAAAATATAAATATATATTACATACTTGTTCTTACAAGAAATAACACTAGCTATTTTCCAGTTCTGATGCCATCTCAGCCTCTCTCTAGGTGACTCTGCTGGCCTCCAGCATCCACAGAGAAGCCAGTGCTTTTACTTATACCATGTCTGATCTCTACATGATCTATCTGGGGCAGGAGGCAAGTTAGCAGATTCAAAACATACTTGTCTTAAAGGTGTTTGAACAACCTTCAGTTGCCTGGCAAAAGAATATGTCCTTGTAAAGCTGGAGTCCCATCTGTCCGCAGAACTGTTTGCTCATATTCCAGAAGAACTCAGTTGGAGATCATCGGCATAGCCGAGTCTACTCCTTTGCTTCTCATTGCTGAACCTGAGCTGAAGCACTAGTCAAACCTCTTCCATGAACCTGGGAGAACCTATCTCAAAATGTTAATAATGATGATTTTACATGCCCACATACATGCACACGCACATGCACACGTACCATACACACACACACATGTGCACACGCGCATGTACACATGGACACGCAACACACACACACGCACACACACATGCACTACACACACATACACATGCACGTACAAATCAACGTTGATGCAAATCTTATACAAAGGTAGCAACGGTTGTGATTATTTAATTTCACTGCAGAGCATATCAACCCTCTGTGCTGTTTTGTCTAGTACCCTGTCAGTACTCCTGAGATATTGCTTGTCATATTCCATCTGGGCTGTTCCTACTTCAAGTGGCTGATTCCCATGGCCATGCTTCTTCCTTCTCTCTCTCTCTCTCTCTCTCTCTCTCTCTCTCTC
>NW_021604747.1:460302-487334 GCF_004785775.1 Grammomys surdaster | reverse complement strand
CATTACATTACACAGCAACAGTCCAAACCTCAATAGAAAGTCTTCAATAAACACAAGATAGTGTGTCAGGTAACACTTGCTGTGTAACAAACTACCTGGAAATGCAGCCCAATTTAAACTACAACTGTTATCCTTTTTTGGTCCACAATTCATTTGCTCTGTAGCGAGGATAGGGTGACTTTGAGTCACTCTTGGGTCTTACCAGGGCTCAGTCACACTGTGGGATCATGTATAGTTTAGCTTGGTATCTGGTGAATGCCTGGTGCACGGCAGCTTCATTGGGTTGGCTTACATTGGTCTTTGTCATCTTTTATTCCTCAACCAGCTAGCCTGGACTCGTCTTATGGTCTGATTTTGGAACAAGTACACCCTCACTTCTGACTCATGGCGTTCATTGTGGCATTAGGTTTGAATGAGGGCTTGATCAGACCATGCATGCCTACCCTCAGTGCCTTCTTTCATATAGTTGCTCTTGAAGAAGTAGCAAGCCTCACTGCCAAGAACCAATCTGTGAATCTCTAACCTTCTAGCAGACTCTTCAGGTGCCTAGACTCCAAAATAGCAGGTAGCATTCTCGTGTCCCTGAGGAAGTTTAAGGACCTCAGGTTGCCTGACTATGAGACATCAGAGGGCTGAGGGCATATTAGGTGCATCTTGAGAGTATGTGGTGTCCTCTCACTTCTCCCACATCCTCAGAGTTTCACCTTCCTTCCCAAGAATTCTATATCTGCTGTGGATGCTCATCAACCATGTGGTGTGGATCCTCTCCTTCCTCTAGGGTCTATAAAAAGGGTTCTACTCTGCTCAGTGGGCCTGAACTCTTACGAGAGACCCCACCATGTTGCTCCGTGTGTGTGTGTGTGTGTGTGCGCACGCATGTGCACGTGTGCCTGCCTGTCTATCTGCCTGCCTGCCTGCCTGCCTACCTGCCTGTCTGTCTGTCTGTCTGCCTCCCTGCCTCCCTGCCTGTCTGTCTGTCTGTCTGTCTGTTAATGGCCTTAATAAATTTGCTAATAAATCACTTACCTAAAAGAAAAATCTGTCTCAGTGTTCCCCTTGAACTCCAAAATATTTCATAAAGCCAGTCACTGGGGAGATTAAAGGATGGAAAACAGACTCCTCCCTCCCTTCCTCCCTCTCTTCTTTCTTCCCTTCCTCCCTCCCTTCCTCCCTTCCTCCCTTCCTCCCTCCCTCTCTTCTCCCCTCCCTTTCTCCCTCCCTCCCATCTTTCCTCCCTTCCTTCCTCCTTTCCTTTCTTCCTTTTTTTTGCTGTTTTGTTGCTGTTTTTTGAGACAGGGTTTCTATGTGTAGACCAGGCTGTCCCTGAACTCATAGACATACGCTTGCCTCTGCCTCCTGAGTGCTAGTATGTGCCACCACCCCTGGTCAGATTTAGTTTCTTAATAGAAGAGGCTTCAAGATCTTAAGTATGAGAAAATAAGACTTCACAATTTATCTCAAGTGGTCACTCTTTATATCTGTCCCTTTAAATGTAGAGTCGGTGGTAACTCAGAGCAGTCACAAAGCTCATGAGAGGTCACTCAGCACCCTGACCGTCTTTTATGGGTTTGGTCACAGCTGTCTCATATTTCTGTAGAAGAGGTCGTAGACTGTGGTAAACCTGCATGGTAAGGACCCCAGTAAGACTGCAATAAAACTTCCAAGTGAATTTTAAAAGTTTAAACATTTTAGTCTGAGCCACAAAGAATGGAGTGGTACATTAGTGCATGGGAAAATGACATTCTCCTTTTGAGAAGAGGATTAAACAACAAATTAACACACTTTGAAGGGAGAACAGAAACTTGGTTTTCCTTTTAGGTTCTAGAAAAAAAGGAGGAAGTTCTGCCCCCTCCTTCTCTTGTGGAAGCCATAGGCCTGTGTCCTCGGAGATGGGTAGCAACTATTCTTCTCTCAGACAACAAGGGAGTTGATGACATTGTGTCTCTAAAGTGGGGTCAGATGCTACGACCCTCCTGAGACTCCAGAACTGATGTCAGCAAGCTTTGCCTTAGTATGCATCCTTTGCCTCCTAGGGTCACACCTGATCAACCAGTCAGACTTGGATGATGGAACTTCTGGTTAATATAAAACAGCTTTTGTTCCTAAGTCCTGAAACTATAGGACAATATCAAGACATCAGAGGAAATCTTCTGTAGATTATTAATCAAGACACCCAGGCATATCTATAGACTTTGGGACAATATGTGGTTTACCCAGAAACAATCAGAAGGAGAAATATCCCAAATGGATGAATCTGTTCTTTTGAGACATGTAGTAGGTGAATTTTATTTCCTTGTTTATGATTTTAGTGAGCCCAAATTTTCTACTACTAAAGTAATGTTTATGTAAACAAAGTACTTCCACATGATCCTGCTATGCTCTCATGGTTTACAGATAGAATGATCAAGTTCGTAGAAATGTCCACATGCCAACCTTATTCACAAGAACTCAGTTACAGAACCTGCCTAGTCATTTAGGGCACATCAGAGCTGACCGGATAGGAAGCTGTGGTATATACAATGAAGAATTTCAGTTATAAGGAAGGGTGAAGTCTTGTCATTTGCAGGAAAATGGATGGAACTGGAGATCACATGTTAGTTGCAATAAGCAGAAAGGGGTGTTGAATGCTTTCTTTCAGATGTGGAGCTCAGAAACAGAGAGGGAAAAGATGAATTGAAGCTTTAAGAGGGGCTGCTATGGAAGGTAAAGGGGCATAGGGAGAGGAACGGGAGAAGAGGGAAAACAGACAAGGTGAACAGGGACCCAGGGATGCGTGGACGTGTCACAGCAAAACCTGCCGATGTGTGTAATTAACACATGCTAATAAATAAAATAAAAACATAAAATTAAAACTACAGTATTTAAGTGAGAAACAAAACAAAAAGAAAAGCAGTTATTAGTGGAGCCAGATAGAGGAAGGTAAATTTGGAATGTTGAAAATCAGCCTGGGTCATGTGAGACAGTCTAATCAATCCCCTCTGTAAAGTATGCTTATTCTATCAGTTCCGTTTCTCTCTGGAATCTTGTTCTAGGGTGTAAGTTTAATGGCAAAAACTGAGCATTGTCCATCATGGATGCTTAGACTCAAAATGATGCCTAGCATTCTGGATGCTTAGACTCAAGACGATGCCTAACATGCTGTATATGCTTCTTTAACAGTTTCGGAATGAGAAAGAGGATTACAGTGTGTACTCTCTTTTCTGGTGAACTGGGGCCATCCCCAGAGGCAAGACCCAAAGGACAGTGTGGAGACATAGGGCTTGGCTTTTTGCTTCCTGCCACAATCCCAGTTGACCTAACTAGTATCAAGCAGGAAACTGTCCACAGACTATTCTCAGAGCGTCTGGCTGTAGGCACAAATGTCATCTAGCTCTTGATCTCACAGATTCATTGTACATCAAGAAAAGTCTTAAGAAACTCAGCTGGCTTTCCAGGTGTTTAAAACCCCTACAAATATTTGATTGTAAACTCTCAGGGAACATAGGTTGAGGTCCCCAGAGCACAAACGGTTAGAGTCCCTGTAATGGTACAGGCTCAGAGGGTGTACATTTCAGACATGCCAGGGCTGTTTCTGACACCACTGACAGGCTTAGTGAGTGAGGTCTACAGAACACCCCATTCCTCTCCCATGCACCCTAGTTCATCACCCAGCTTCACAAGGACACAACTTCTTAGAGAGCCTCCTGAATACATTTCCAAGGGTCCTAGTGGGACCTGTCTGTTTCTGCCATTCAGTGTGAGTCCCTTTGGGAGTTTTTCTTGGCCCCGGCAGGAGTCTGTCAGCAACAGGGAAGGGAGGTGAGGTGTGGTCAGAGGAGCAAGGGCAGGAAGATGAAGCTGTGAGCTGAGTGATGGAAAGAGATGGGCTCAGCAAGCATCCAAGGTACCAAGAAGCTGAGCTTTCAGGGAGCAGTCCTAAGTGTCCTGATACTACACATTCTGCTGCAATTGTTCCCTCCTGTTGACCCCACCCACCCCTGTTCCATCTAGCCTGTGTTCTCCAGCATTGCAAGAACAATCTACTTCCTAACTTTCCCTCCATATAGCTTCTGCTGGAATTCTCCCTGAAGCAAGATGCTCATTCTCTTCCAAAGCAACCCAACTGGAAAACTTACTTATGTGGAAGAGAGGTCTAAGTTTCTGGGACTCTGGCCATGAGGCCTGTTGTTTGGTTCATGGAAACAGGTTATATCCAACAGGGCACCTACCCGAAAGGCACTGACTTCGCTGGGGATCTGACACCCTTGTTCTTTTTTCTTTTTAACTTATCTTCAAATTCTTAGAATTCATGTTAGCTTGCCTAGAAATGTCCCCCAAACAGTAGCACTGAAGCTGACTGCTACTAATGAGGCAAAGAGTGTCCCTAAGACAGTGCACATGATAATTTTAAAATCACATTCTGTTTGCTTTGTTGAAAGAGAGAAAGTGTTGGTGGAGATGGGAGGTGGGGCAGAGGTTCAGAGTAGAATTTCAGGGTTTCAGGTGCACAACTATTTGCTTTTGGCAGCAACTTTAGCAACAAATATGTCTTTGTAAGCTTATTCTTATACTGAAACCTAAAAATAATGCATAGGACTTTATCAAACTGAAGCATCAAGGAGGCAGTGAGCAGGTCTTGGAAAGCCTAAATAAAAATCAACAAGTCTCATAGTCAGAAGAGTCAATGGCAGCACAGAAATCAAAGGCCACTGGTGGCTCCTGACCAGAGCCTGTGGTCCTGGGCTGATGACTACCCACAAAGCCTCTTCTTAGACCTGACTGAACACACAATTAGCTGATGAGTCTCGTAGAGAAAAATAGCTTGGTAAGAATTTATTTCCTTTATTCAGTTAATATGAAGGTGTGTGTGTGTGTGTGTGTGTGTGTGTGTGTGTAATATGTTGTATTTGACCTGAGATTTGAACATAAAGAGATACAGAATCCATAAAGTCCCTCCTATTGTATCAGGCTCTTTCGTGCTTACACAGGCATGACCTTGTATAGGTATCACTTCTACCAACTGAGGCTGCAGTCCTCCTTCACTCACACACTACCTTGAAGCCTATCCCGTCCAGCTTTGATAATGCACCAGTACCCTTGTAAGCCTCCAAGCAGCAGAAACATGCGCTGTCATGTGAGGTGATTGCTGAAAGTTATCCCTGTGTAATTGAAGCTCTAGGTGGAAGCTCTAGGTGGAAGCTCTTGCCAGGTCAGGGTCTCTGACTGCAGACTGAAAGTGACAGACTTTCCCTGGCTCCTGCCAGGCTCCTCAGCTAGCTGGGCATGGCCTTTCTGCTGGCATTAAAACAGTTTGGAGGGAGTTGTTCCTCCTCTGCTCCATACTTGGGAAGTGATGAGTGCTGAGTCTCAGGTACCACCCAGGGTGGTATTTCTAAAATCAGGGCTTGCAAAGGTGATTATGGTGTGAGGAAACGGACTCCAGCTGTAAAGTGGCAGCTCCCTCCCTTGGCTGGGGAGAGCTCTGTTAACTTCCTGCAAGTCAGCTTTCCTGGTCCTTGTTTTCCCTGAGCTGAGCGATGACCATTCCCTGAGCTAAGAAGCCATAGCCATAAAGATGAAAACTCTTTAAAATTAAGTGTTGCTTTAATCTTTCCAGACAGCCTAACCCTCCCCCGCCCTGCCCCCAACAGCTAAAAGATCTGCTCTGCCCTCTATTTAGATGTGAAAAAGAAATCTCACTGGCTCCCTTCACATTCTTCTCATGGACAAAGAGCAGTGACGGGAGGGAGGATTCATTTCAAAGTGAAAGATGGAGCCCTTAACGGGTGTCACTTAATCTGTGATGGCATGGAGCAGACTCTTTAATGTTTACTGGATTCTGATGAGAGATAGGATGTCGGCCAGGGAATACGAAGTGGAAATCGTGAGAACCAAGAGAGGACGCCTTCTTGCCCAGGCCCTTGTGATGATGCCTCCCTTAGACTCATCGTGGGAGTGATGGAAGCTGCCCTTGGGCTTTGAAGCTGGCCCTGGCCGTGTCTCACAGAAGACTGAAAAGCAGGGACAAATGAATGACCTGGTTCTGACCCGTCAAAGCCTCCATACACCAGACTCAAGTTTGAGACCCAGAACCCTGTGGACTAAGATTTATGCCTTTGCATAGGTGCTTACTCTACTTGGGCATGGGCAGCAGAAGCTTTAGCTCTTCCTTCTAGAAAGCAAGAGTTTTGGCCTAGAACCCTATGCCATCTCTAGAGAGACTGATTCTTAGTTTCATTTATTCATTCATTCATTCATTCATTCACTCAATCACTCCTGGTGGATTTCTCCTTTTTCATAGGGCTTTAATCCATCCGGTTTTTGGTTTTTGGGGTTGTTTGTTTGTTTGGTTTGATTTTTTTTCTTTTTTCTTTCCTAATTATCAAATGATTCCCCCACGCCACCCCCATTCTTTAGTATGACTTCCTTTGCACACAGCAAAACAAACGAACAAACAAACAAAAAGCTATAATACCAACTCTGTGGCAACTGAGGTAGTAAGATCACAAGTTCAAAGCCTCTCTGAGCTCCGTAGTGAGTTGCAGGCCAGTCTGGGCTATGAGGTCTAACATTCTCAAGATGAATGAAGAAAGGACGAGATTGTTTGAGGGTAAGAGTATGCCACATAAAGTTCAGGCCCTTCACTTCTGTGGTAACTAATTTCAAACTTACTTTTAATCTATTTCTGAACAAGTGGGTGAATTTAGCTACGATCGGAAGGCTCAGGGCCAGGGGTACTGTGGGTAATAACTGGAAGGAGGGCAGTGGATCCTAGGTGTCAGGGTGGTCGTCAGGGCTGGGGGGTCTTGGGCAAAGCTAGAAGCGATAAAGCTACACACGGCTCTGCAGGAATTTCTGTAACCAATTACTTTGACTTAGCTAATGGCACAGGCACCTTTTTCTGCACTTATTTCTAAATCTGAGATGATAATATCATCTGTAAAGACCCATGGGCCTCATTTCTAGACAGGAAAAATCCCCCTCATTATCTTCTTAAATTATTTCCTGTAGGTTCCCCTCAAGTAAAACCGCTAAGCTCCTGCCGATCCGGTTCCCACTGACACATGGGAGTGGTCTCTCACAGAGGGACACTCAAGGCCCCAGCGTTTGGCAGAGAACAGATTCTGCTCAGGCCCACTGTAAGGAACATGGAACGCTTTACCTTACAATTCTAAGAGGAAGCGGGTGAGTGTGTCCACACCCTGTGCCACAAAAGGCAAGCTGCACCTTGCCCTCTGGGATGGCCCCATGTTGCAACGGCTCTCCTGAGTTCAAGCCACCAGACTTGCTAACAGCATCGATGCAGCAGCTTCAGGGACCCTGGGGTATGTTTAGCCCTTTAGTATCAGTCATTAATAGCATCTCAAGTTTCCCAAACAGCTTGTAAATTTTAGCTTCCACATCCATGAGTCCTCTATGGGACACAGACAGGAAGGTCCACCTGACAGAAGACACTCACATGGCAAGATGGGATCAGAACAGCTGGGTAGAGGCCCACACTGCAGATTGCTGGCGGGTCTGTCCAGTTCTCAGGGCGATGTTATCTGTAGCTTCTCCTCGCTTCTCACTTACAACACAGGGCTCCTCTTGTTGCTTGTTCATGTCCTCTTGCAAAGGGCCTTTCTCCTAAGGCCAGAATGTCGCTTATGTTGGTTTCAGATTCTGGAGATGGTCCAGGGAAGGAAGAATCAGTGATGTTGTCAGGTCAGGAGGGAATGCCAATCACTGGGCAGGAAACCATGAGAGAAGCCTAGGGTTAGGGTGTCTGGCTGTCCCCAAACTGCCCCCAATATCAGCTCGAGCTACTGTCACCATCTACTTCCCAGCTCTTTCTTTTTCTTCCTCCCACAGAGCTCTCCACCATAGCAGACCCTCAGTGCATTCTGGAGAATTCAGAGACCACCCAAGGTTAGCTGGGCCTGCTGATCTAGAAATCCAACACCAGAGACACCACAGGGAAGATACTCTGCCTGGCTGTGAGGCCTCTGAGTGAGTCTACAGTGAGACATGGCACTCCTGTGATCACGCTTATTCCTCGAGGCAGCTTTTGATGTCTACGCTGCTCTGTAGCATGCATGTTAGTGTGATGCTGTGGCCTTTGCCCAGTTGTGAGCAATGTACTTCTTCCCCTTTTTAAAGATTTACTTTCCTTTGTGTGCGCGCACGAGCTGAGATTGCTCGTATGCAGACACCAAAGAAGGCCAGCAGAGGATGAACGGAAGTTACATGCAGTTCTGTGTTTCCTGACATTAGTTCTGGGAATAGAACTCTGGTTCTCTGCTAAGAACAGGAGATGTTCTTAACTGCTGAGCCATCTCTCCACCCCTAGCTTGTAGCTGTTTATATTTTAGGGGATAGGTGTGCTCACAGTTTCACTGTGATACCCAAAGATTTGAGGGCTGAGTTGATTCCTCTGTTCATGTTAGTTCCACAACCAGAATTCTTTTTAGCTGAGTGTGGTGGTACACAGCTATCATCCTAGAACTTGGGAGACTGAGGCAGGAGGACCAGCCTAGGCAGCCTAGAGAGGCACTGTCTGAAAAACTGAACTAAACTTGTAAAATAAGACAAAAATGAACAGCCACAAGCACACATTCTGCTCACAGGGTAGGAAGGCCCCTGGAGGAAAGGGCAAACCCCAGAGACATGAAGCTGGGGGTTCTCAGTTAGCCAATGTTTTTATTTTGGGTTTTTTTTTTTTTTTTTTTTTTTTTTTACTTAAAGAAGCTTGAAGAGTTTGTTTTTACAAGCTCTCCACCATCATTTGTATACTAAGTCTCTTTGAAATATGTTTCTGGGATAAAAATCTAAAGAGCCACACTGTAATCAAAGTTAGATATTTGCAAATAACCTGAAATGTAAAACCAGACACAACCGCATTATTTACAATCTCTCCTAAAGCTGGGCTGTGTGGTGGCTTTTTGCCAAACTCGGGGAGAAGTTTCTATTGGCTGCTTTTTTCCTAAATAACTGGCACAGATGGGTTATCGTATGTTACAAGTGTCCATACGTGTGTGTGCTCTGTTCTGCATTTTGTCTTATAAAATTGTATTCTTAGACTTCAAAGTGGTGGAGACTACATCTCGCTCAATGCCTTCTAGTTTCTGTTAGTTCTAACATAAAGTACAACCAGGGTTTATTTATTCTGCTTTCTTTCCAAGCAAGCAAGACAGACTCTCATGACTGGTACTTGGTGCAGTGTGGAAGTCAAATCAGTCACACATTAGCAGTCACTGAGCTGGGCTAATTAGAGCAAAGCAGGGCGATTGGGGCTTCCATGGAGGCTAGGCAGAGGCACAAAGCTACACAGTGTACTTCTGCTCTGGGACGTCTTTCAGGGTAAGTGGGCAAGGATCGTCCCAGAGCTGGAGCTGGCCTGCTTCCTAGGGGCCTTCTCTCATCTCTCGCTGATCCCTTCCTTCTGGGCACAGGGGACATTGAGATACTGCCCTGTTCACTCTGTGGGGCTCATTTGCACTGTTGCCTGAGGTCAGCCTATGGTCAAGGGCCTGATCACAAAGAGCTTTCTTGGCACTGAGGAGAAAGGGAGGAAACTGTGCTGCTGGGAAAATGTGGGCTGGCAGTGTAGCAGGAGTTGGTGGCTGTTAAAGAGAATGACATTCTCTGTCACCTTGGGCTGCTGTAGCAAACCTATAGACTGAGCAGCTTAAAAACAGAAAGTCCTCGAAGCTGAAAGTCAGAGATCGTATTCTTCAGTCTTGATAAAAAGGGATTCTGAAGCAGGGGCAGAGAGAATGATGGGGGGTGGGGGAGGAGCAGAGCGGGAGAGAGAGAGAGTGCTCATGACTCCTCTTTCTAAAATGTGAACATGAATGTTAAATGTGAGCACTCCATCCTTCTAACACAGTCTACCTTGTATTGCTTCCCAAAGGTCTGAATGCCAGAGTCTATGACAGAAGGAAATAATACACAAGTTCCAGAACAGTGGCACAGGCGCACAGTCCTTGGCAGGGCAGTGCCATGAGTATATCACTATCTGCCAGCCAGATCCTACAGTCCCCAACAAAACAAGAACCAAGACATCACCTCTGCAGAGTGTCCACATGCAGATAACACCCCAGAGGCGGTGGGAGTGTAGGCTAGCCCAGGAGTTCTCTGCCTTCTGTAGATAGGCCTGAGTCACCTTCTGTGGATGACTTTTGTCAAGTATTGGCTACTCAGTTTCTAGTTCTTGCTATGTTAAAACTATGAACACAGTGTAGAAAAAAGCATGCTAGCAGGAGAGTGGTTGATTCTGGAGAATAATTAGGGTAACACAGGTAAATGTAGCTCTTGCCCCTCATCAAAGAAGCTTCTCTTTACAATAAAGGGGGACTATGATGGCAAACCACAACTGGGCAGAGTGCAGAAATCAGTGAAAAGGATCTTGGGAGATCCATCCCCAATGGATACATCCACATCACAGCCCCTGCATGTTCGGATCAGGGAACATCTTGAAAGAGGATATGGGACGATTGTAAGAGCCATAATACCAAGAAGCATGCTGTGAAACAATCCTTAAAAAAAAAAAAGCCTGCATCTGACCAATGGCAATGTAGATGTGACAATGTGGAAGGGAGGGGACTCTCAGGATCCCACCCCCAGCCAAAGAATGACAGACAGCTAGTGACTGCTAAGAGAGCGAGAATTAGCTTTTCCCTGGGATGAGCCCCCTAGGTGGTTATCTAATGTAAAGTGGTCAGCCCTGAAACTATGTACACAAAACAACTAAAAACAGACTCAGGAGGCTGTATCTCTACATTTATAGGTATGCGTATATATTTTTTGTTTATTATATATACACACAGTATACATATGTGTACATATACATGTGTATATAATATTCAATTATTATGTATACATATTCATATGTATATAATATTTGATTATTATACATACATATGAATATATAATTATCAATTTGGGAGTGAGGTGGAGGGCATGGAGGAGTTGGAGAGCTAGAGGGAATAGAGGGAGGTGTGGAAGTGATCTGCTTATATCTTAATTAAAACATTAAAATAAAATAATCGGGGTAGATGTTTTCTTCTAATTTTCATAGTTATGTTTCTTTTTTATAAATTAATTGTATGTAAGGATAAATTTGGGCCAACAAGGGGCTTAGCTGGTATAAGGCACTTGCAGTCAAGCCTGAGTTTGAGTCCCCAAACCCACATAATGGAAGATAAGACTGAACTCCGTTCTCTTCTGATCTCTGCACATTGACTATGCCGCACGTACCCACACATATACACACACAAAACAATAAATAAATGTGGAATTTCTTAATAAATTGGTTTTCTTCATAAGTAAACTTTCTAAAATATTTATTTTAAGGGTCTAGGCACAGCAGATGCCAGAAAGTCCTTGCTCTTTATGGCCTAATTAACTAAAAGTTATACTTGAGTCAGGGGGATTGTGTTTCCCTGACATACCCCCACCTTCTAAAGCAAAGCACTCAGGGCTGTCACTCTGAGGCTCCCCCATTGGACTGCAGGTCCAAAGGGCTTTGGGGAGGCTCCTCAAGTGTGCAGAGCATTTGATTTCCTTATTTTGAATGCCTGAATCTTCCTAAGTCTATAGTCTGTGTGGTGCCCCTCACAGTCCTGCTTTGTCTCATCCCTACAACAATCATGGGCTGTCAATGATGACTGGATGCTGTATTTAGATCTTGAACGTCCCCAAAGGCTCATATATTCAAGGCTTGGTTCTCAGCCAGTGGCTCTGTTGGGAGGTAGTGAAACATTCAGGAGGTTGGGCCTAGCCAATCGAAAGTTTAGACATTGGGGGAAGGAGAATGTGAGAATTTGCCCTTTCTTCTCCCCTTCTGCTTCTCAGCTCTGTGAATTGATCATCTCTCTCTGCCATGTTCTCTCACCGTGACGTAAACAGGCCCAAAGCAACAAGGCCAAGGAGACGTGCACTAGAGACATAAGCCAAAGCAAATCCTCCCTCCTTAGATGTTTATCTCAGATGTTTGACACAAAGCAGAAATCCAACGGCACATTTATCAACCATGTTTAGATCTCATGTTTTCTGCTGGGTTATACAGTTCAGAAAGCTTCTCACAGGAGCACCCTGACTCCTCGGACCAGCATCTCACAGGAGCATTCTCTACCTCTAGGATGATCTCACAGGAGCATCCTGACCTCTAGAACCACCATCTCACAGGAGCATTCTGACCTCTGGGACCATCTCAGAGACTCGCATTCTCTTCCACCCTTAACAATGAATAAGACTGAGGACACATATATCCCTAGTCAGAGTGGTTTATGCCCACAGCTTAGGGAGAGTGAGGAAAACAGATCCTAGGTGACAATATATCTCACTGACAAGTGCCAGGAGGATGATGGCTCATCTGTCATCCTCACATTTTACTAAGTGACATGAGTAATTATAAGAAATTACAACAGGTTCTTATCGAAACAAAGCTTTCTGTTTCACTGGTGAATTCAGGGTGCTAGAGATCTGGGTTTAGATTTGAATCTGTAAATGTTTCCTCTCAGTGTGGCAGGAATGTGGTAGGTTAGCTGGGTCTGTACAAGAATTTGTGCAACACATCCAGGTATTGCATGACTTCCAGTGCTCCAGGAGCCCAAGACCTGGGCTTCGATCTGTGTCTGGTCCACCAAGCAGGACTGACCTCCTGGGCTGGGGGACAGTAAAAGTCAGCCTCTTTTGCCAGAAGAGTGAGGTGAGGAGGAATGGGTACACCAGGCTATCATCAAACAGGCCCTTCCTTCCAGAACTGGGTTGACATGCCACTTATTCAATATACTGTAATCCAGGTCCATGACTCTTGGAGATTGCCTGAGAAGTGCCTGGCCTTCAGGTGTGGCAGTGTGGGATGTAAAGGAAGCCCCTTTGCTGGGTCAGTGGGGTCAAGATTTTTTTTTGAGGTCTCAGCTTTTCTGCTAACTGCCCTTACCCTTTGGTGATTTCCCACCTAACCTTTCAAGGTTGCAGTTTATTGACCAGTGCAATGAGGTCAATCAAAATGATCTGGTTTCCTTTCAGCTTTAATGCTTTGTTGTCCTAAGTAATCAGTGAGGTAAGCAGTTAACCAGTCAGGAGACCGGGTCGATTAGGGTCTGCCTAGGCATGACCTTGATTTCCTCAACTGCACGAAGTATGTTCTACGGGTATAAATGCATGTGCATGCTAGCAGTACTGATTTTCATACTTATTCCTATTTTCTCTGGTCCAGTGGTTTGCACAGACCTCTGTTCTGGCACACATTGGCTGAGAAGGTGACTACTACATGCTTTGAGAACAAGGAATGAGAAATTTTTTTTCTATCCAAAGGCCATAGGCCATTTTGCCTGATGCTAAACACAGTCAAGGAGAGAGAACAAGCCATAGAGAGGTACTTGTCTATGAGACTACTCCCCTGGACAGCGAGGGGCCCGGGCTCTCGCTTCAGTGCCTGCAATGAATGCTCTACGCTCAGTCTGGTTAGTTGGAACGGACTTTTATTTTTGCCCTCTTAGCCCCAGTGAGAAATGTAGGGAACATTTATTAGTCATAGGCACAAGGGCTCTGGGTGGGTCAGCCAGAAGTCGAAACCTGAGGGAGCTGGTGCAGGTAAGGCCTATGCAGTATGCTGGACCCGGCATTAATTAGAAACACTAGTGCCCTTGACAGAGCCAGCTTGTATAAGCTGTTGAGGCCTGTGTTCACTTCATAAAGATGTTTTATATGGTATTCCTGGCAACAGCTGGACACTTTAAAAGAAAAATAAAAGAAACATTATTGGTGGCTTGCAAGGGTTGGGGGGGTGCTTTCTCTACCACTCAGGGGTCCAGACACTCTCCTTTCTGTGAGGCTCGGATGGTCATAGGAGATGCTTCTGCCTTGATGAGCTTTTAGGTGAGTGTGCAAGCTTTTCTGAGCTGGAAGGTAGAGGCAATAGTACTTGTCATCTCGTCACATCTTGGAATTACTTAAATAAAGCAGAGACCATGCTCTGAAATCTGCCCTGGGCTGATGAACACACAGGGCTCCTTGGTCTTTTAATCCTCAGGCTGGATTTTCAGGGTAACGATCCTGTGGTCAAAGCAGTGATTACCAAACTTCCCAGGAATATTTAGTGAAGTCTGGTGGACAGAAGTCTGAGACACTTCTTTGCCCTTCTGCAGAACATCAGTGGTGTGGAGTCTGGGGATTTCTAGGTTGCATGGATGCTAGCCTCCTACAGATGAAGCTTCTTCAAACTCACCTTCTAGCCAATCCTACCCATTTTAGGACAAAGAAGTAGTGGAGGCTTGAAATGATAAGCCAGAAAGGAAAGGGAAGGAGAAAGGCAACAGCCATGAAGCCATGGAGAAGTGACCCATGACAGTAGTTACAAAGCTTCTGTCTTTCAGCTTCAACTCTGCACCAGCAAAGCTCCCTAGGAGACAAGGATATAACCTTGTTTAAGAAAGAGGCTTCTCTAAAGATAATTAAGTGTATTTAAAAGCTTCAGAGAAGTGAGAAGCAGACACTGAACACTGGAGTCTCACAGAGACAGAAACTGGAAGGGGAGCTTTCTTTCCAGGGCTGAAGGCACAAAATGCCGGTGCTCTTGAGCAGCAAAGTGTTGCCCCTCAATAAGAGAGGCAATACTTGCTTCCTGCCAGTAAGAGACACTGAAGAGACGGTTGAAGAGGAAGAGACACATCCCTTCACCCATATCCCATCCCTGCTAAGTCTCCCCAAAGCAATACTGTGGCTCTGCCTGGCTATGGCAGGTTGTTCCAGTGACAGGGGTCCATGCTAGGATTTTCCTTTCTTTTTCCTCTTCTTCTCTCTTCCTCCTCCTCTTCCTCCTCCTCCTCCTCTTCCTCCTCCTCCTCTTCCTCCTCCTCCTCCTCCTTCTCTTCCTCCTCCTCCTCCTTTCCCTCTTCCTTCTCTTCTTCCTCCTCCTTATCGGCTTCTTTCTTCACTGTTCCACAATTGTGTAAATAGCCCATTTGCATTCCTGGAGGTTGTCTCAACATCTGGCCTCTTCTCAGAGTAAGAATTTCATTCAGTGCAAGAAGCTGTGCCCAGCCCTAAATCTCAATCATTCTAATCATTTGGACCCTCATCCCTCAGGGGATGGCTCCTAAATTCCAGTTTCTGTCTTTGTTGTGACCCAAGTGTTCTGGATCTTCCCCTTCATTCCTTCTGTATACTTAGTGGAGTTTCAATACTGTTAGTGAGTCTTTGAAGCAATTTCCCTCTTAAACAAAGTGATGCTCATAGCTACTAGCTGGACCCTTACTGCGGCAGAGTAGCAGAGTCCTTTACAGAGCAGGGACAACTAGGCTGTGCATGGAGTCTCACTTGGCAGCTTCACACTGGGTGTGAGAGCTTTGTTCCTTTTTTTCTTTGGGTTTGTAAATAATATTCTAATGAAGAAAGGCTGAGGGATGGAGGCACCACAGACAGGTACACAGAAAGCTTGTAAGTTCTTGAGTCTGAAAGAGGGCTCCCCTTGATCTGCTCTAACCAGTAGCATGTCATCTGGACTTCAGGAATCAGCAGGATGCAGTACCCCAGAGTCACCTTTCAAAGGTGGTATCTATTTACCACCATGTTTGTCAATGACTATTGTGTTTTCCCTCTGTGAATCAAATGTGTTGGAAAAGCAGCTTTCTGTACAACATAAAAGGCTTCTGTAAAACAAACAAATAAAACAAAACACAAAACAGAGTCAGTAGTAAAAAAGGATCCATTTGTCAGATCTAGAAAGACAATAAGAAACGTTCCAACTTGGAGACAGATTATGGGAAGAAACCATGCGATACCTATCTTTATTTTCAACTAAGTAAATATTTCAAAATATACATACTGTTGTATAATTTTCTCTGTTCCAGCTGCAAACAGTAGCTGCAAAACAGTCTAAACCACAACTGATGAATGGGGAAGAAATCCGAACAGAAAGCCACATTACTCCACTATTGCATATGAATGGCTGCAAGTTACTGCTTTCATAGGACAAAAGGAAACTATGACATTGGATATGTGAAAATGGGTCTGTTTCTTGAAGCATAGGGCTAGTCTGATATGGAAGCTGTCACCTGCCTGTTTCTTGCTTTGTACAGACAGCCAACCACTAGAGACAATTTCCGTCAGGGTACCAGAGCTAGTACCCTTCTCCCTTGGACAACTTTCTTTATACCCAATGTTGTTTCTTTCATTTCTCAAGGGTAGAAGCCCTTCTTCTGAGGATGCGCCCAGAAAACCCTAGCAACGCAGTATGTATCTCATATAGATGCCAAAACACTCCAAAGTAGCCTCTCTGGGGGAGGGAGGGAGAAAGGCAGAGAGAGAGAGAGAGAGAGAGAGAGAGAGAGAGAGAGAGAGAGAGAGAGAGAGAGAGAGAGTTTGTCTTTAGATGCTAGTGTACATTGTCTTCATGCTCTGTTTAAGCGGCTATGGGCTTCTCTTGTCATTTCTTTTCCTTCCCAGAGCCCCATCCCACAAGCTTTCTGAGAACTCCCAAAATCCTCTTTTGTGTACCCAACCGCATCACAGCTGCAGGTGAGGGCCTCCTCTTGTTGCCCAGATGTTGTTTGTTTGAGATGATCTCTCTTGGCGTTGACTGCTCTTTTATCATCTCTCTGAGCCAAATCCTATTGCCCAGGGGAAAACTTCTAGCTTATACCCCTCTGGCTAGAATGGAGACAAAAGTGACCAGGGACAGTCCTCACACTTCTATCAACTGAGAGAGAACAAGACACCATCTATAACCTAGAAAGTGGTCCTTAAGCAGCACTGACTCTGGTCCATTGATCTAGCAGTCCCAGATTCCAGAACAGTGTGATACATACTGATTAAGGCATTAGTCTGTGGTGCTTTATTATCACAGGCCAAAGAATTAGCATTGAGAATGCCAATGGCTGTATCATGGGATGCTGGGAACATAGTTCTTCCTGGATTACCTATGTTGAGCAATCATTGGTACTTCTGTTTGCCATGAACCCCTTGCCACTCACTAGTAGATTTCTGTCAGTCTGTGGTCAACTGAGCAGTTACAGTAAAACTGGAGATGGCTTCTCAGACATCTGGTAGCAGTTCTTGCCTCTTTGCACCAAGGACAGGAAGTGCAATGTGGTGGCTTTATGGGCTCTCCACTTGTCTCTCCTGAGGCCAGGTGCTGATTCATACTCTACACAGAAGGGCATGGTTGTTGACATCAGGAACTGACTTCACAGTCAAGAACCCAGTCTGCTTTCTATTTGAGAAAGTTCATTCAGCAAGAAAGGATCATGTACTCTGACAAGGCATCTACCCCATCATGAGTAAACTGAGGCACAAAGTGATCCAATGACTCCTAATGTGGATAGGTTTGAAACGGAAGTAGGAGGCCATGAGTGTGCCAAGCCAGATGACCCGAGTTCTTAGAAGCTACATGGTGGAAGGCAGAACTAACTTCCTCAAGTTGTGCCCTGACCTCTGCATGGATACTATCCCCACCACACTAAGTAGGTAAGTATATGCCACTTACAAATTAAAGCTAACACTAAACCCTAGGATCCTTCTGTTCAGTTGTAATTCCTGCTTTTCTAGGCTACCTAAGCTCAGAAGTGTCCTGGCAGCATGTTTCTAACAGGAGTAGAAACTGTGCAGAAGATCCTCCTCAGAACAGATCATGAGCTATCCTGAGGCTTATGCTACCAGAAGGCTTCAGATTTCTGATTTGTATTGTTGTGTGGGGATCAGGGTCAAGTGTAAGGCAACTAGTGCTGGAGGGTGTAAAGACTCCATCCTGATTGTAGCCGCCCTGAGTAGAGAAGTGGGGGAGGGGTGGGAGGAGGGGGCAGGTAGGGGTGCTCATCTTGTTGGTCAGTCAGAGGACAGAGGCAGTTGGAGTAACCACTTCTAGGGAAGGCAGTGTGCATGCTTAAGGGTTCACAGATGCGTGGAAGCTTAGATAGGAGAGGGTCCTTGCAAACCATCTAACCTGGAGAGTCACAAACCTGAGCACACAGTAGAATCACATGGGAGGATAAGGATCAGAACAACCTGCACACATGTCACACACACACATACACACATACACACACACACACACACACACACACACACACAATGTGTGCATGCACATAAATAAAAATTAAAATCTCTTTAAAAAAGAAAACAAATCTATGTGCGTACTTTCATTTAAAAATATTTTAATATGGAGCTTGAGAAATGGCTCAGTGTTTAGGAATTCTGGGTGCTTATCTAGAGGACCCAGGTTCAATTCCAAGCACCCACATGGCAGCTCACAGCAGCCTGTAACTCCAGTTCCATAGAATCCATAGCGCCAGGCATGCACACCATACACATATATTACCATATGCATAAAATAAATAAATAAATATTTTAAAGATATTTTAAAAGTAATCTTATGTATGCTTATGTATGTATGTATGTATGTATGTATGTATGTATGTATGCATGCATGCATGCATCTATATGTGGGTTTGTACATATGAGTATCTAGAGAGGCCAGATGAGGGTGCTGGATCTCTTGGAGCTGTGGTTATAGACCATTGTGATCCACCTAACATGGGTGCTGAAACAGTAGTCGGGCCCTCTGCAAGAACAGTATGCTCTCTTAGCCACCGAGCCATCATTCCAGGCTTCCTACCTCTGACGACATTGTTGTTTACTCCTTATCATCCTTTGAAGTCAATATTGATATCTCCTTTCCTGCAAGAAAGAGACAGGGCCATTGTCCAGCTCTGGCTCCAGCTCCGGCCCTGGGCCCGGCTCCGGCTCCAGCTCCACCCAGCTCGGGTGCTGGCTCCTCCAGAGTGAGCTTGTATTTCTCTGATGGTCCAGCTCAGGTGGAAGGCCAGCACAGCCGAGGGACAGCAGTAGGAAGATGTCTGAGAGCCAGGTGGGAGGAGGCCTGAGTAGCTAAGAGCCCAGGCTATTCTGTTTCTCTTGCTTCCTGAAGATAGAAAGAAGAGGGGTCAGGGGTTTATCAGCAGGCTCAGCAAACCACTGCTGTTAAACTCCAGCCCAGGATCAGCTTGTACTCTGCTTCTAGCTAACGTTTTAAATTTCACTTCCCTACACTAACTTTAAAGACATACACAATAATGATAGCACAGCCAACATTTATCCTCTGTTTCAAGCCCTGTGTTTGGTTCCATCAACCTGTCTTTAAGGTTGTACAGTGGACATTACAGGGCATTACCCAGACCCTCCCAGGGCTGTCTTATCCTTCCGTCAACTGCTGGGACTTGAAACTGCTGAGGACTTACAGCTAAAATCTCAGCATAACCTTCAGCCTAAGGGAGCTGTACCCTCTAAGATTTCAGCCATTGGGGCAGCAGAGGGGAGGGAAAAGTCCAGGAGACTGTAACATCTGGCCTTCATCTGCAACAGCTGCAATTGGCTAAAACCTCCTTTCCCACTCCTCTCTTCTTTCCACTCCCTCCCCTCCCCTCCGTACTCTCCCCTCCCCTCACTGCCTCCTGGTGATAAGCTAACACATCTGTGTTGTGCTGCCCAGCTTCTCTCCTGCTCTTGAGTCTCACTCTCTTTTTTAGACTCTGTGTTCTGAACCCCTTTCCTCAATAAACCATGTTCACATCTTGGGCTTCTTTCCAGGCACCCCAGGCTGTGACAAAGCAGCTAACCATCCTTCACGTGTGTTATGTTTAAGTCACCCTGTCTATGCTCCCTTGGTCCAGTTTTCTTAATCAGTTCATTTAGGTGATTTTGTTGGTTTACCGTCAGTGCTGTTCTTTAGGGGGTAAAGTTGCCTTTGGATTCCATCTTTTCCTTTGGGCTCTCACCTTGACACTGCTGGAATAGAGGGATGTTTAAAAAGAGGTGTTGTACAGCTCTTTGGGACTAGCATGGTCCAGCTCAGACTGATGGAGTCCTTTATGTCTCATTTAGCAAGCCAGGCTCCTCCCTCAGGAGCTCAAGGGGCCTAAGAGATTGCTGGTGAAATGCCAGTGCTCTTTGGCCACTCTGGACCTGATACTAAGAAACTTTACATTCCCATGATGAGACTTCTGATTAGCTTTCCAGTCAGCCATCTTTGGCTACAGACTGTTCATACCATGCATGTTGAGAGAGCAAGTTGCTCCAGAGAGGTTTCTAAGAGTCAAGATATGAATATGAGGGAGAAGATGTCCGAGCTGTGCATTCTCTGAGACTGCTCACATTCCACAGTTTATGTGCTCCCACCAGGACACGTTTTTGAAGAAAGTAATACTTGAGTAAATTGTCCTCTTGACGTAAACCTGTAATTTAAAAATTATATATATTTAGAGAACAAGTCAAAACAGGAAGCACATTCCCAAAGTGGATGAAGGTATTTATGTGCTAAAATACCTACACCATCATAGTAGACCTGTGTCACTAAATTTAAATAAGAAGAGTAGTGGAGGAAAAAAAGAATGAAGGAGTTGCTCGCTCCTGTGCCGCTCACTCCTCACCATTCACTCCTGTGCTCTAGGCAGAGTGCATAGGTTCTGACTGGCAGCAGTTTTCCCTTTGTGGAAGGCTGGATGCCCCTTACCCCCACAGAAAGACATTGCAGGAGCAGAGTCTGGGTGGAGACAAGGGAAGAAACAGAGGGATGTATGTTTTCCTGGGTGTTGTGGGATAGAGGCAGGGGAAGAGTAAGGGACAAAAAAATAATTTAAAATTCAGAGATTCAAAGAGAAAGGGATACAAAACAAAATAAAGCAAAGGCTGCTGAGATTATAACCATAATAGCATTCAACTAAGATGCATCTTGTTCAAAAGCATCTATGTATAAAACTTAGTTCCCCTGGGGAGAAAGTATCCAGGTCTAAATCACTTAGAACACATATTCCTTGTTAATGACTTTTATTTGTGAGTGATCTTGTTGTGACCCTAGGCTGGGTTGGAACTCCTGGCCCTGCTGCCTCAGTTTCCTGTGTGGTATGCTTGTAGGTATATGCTGACAAACTCAGTTACAAAATGTGTTAATATGCAAAAAAAAAAAGTTAAATCCACTCTTAGAGACCAAAAGATCAGACGGAAATCAAAAAATCTAAAAGCAACAAACAAAACTCAAAGAATGTCAAGCCATAAGTAGGTTGTACTGAGAGGTAATTATCCCTGCTTTCAGGGGCCCCTGAGCCATATAACTTTGCCATCGGGCAGCAGAAAGAGAATCCCAAAGCAGAAGCTGGTGTGTGTGAACAAGGAAGTATGAAGAAGGTCAGTGGAGTTTCCCCAAGGTGGCAAACAAGGACAGACCACATGTTTGTCATCTAAAGCTTCCAGCAGCTGGGAAAGCAGCTTCTCCCAACTGTACTGCTCTCTGTGGATCTGGTTGTCATTGTGGACATGTTAAATTTTAGTGAAGTAGATGCATGCATTATCAAAAGGTACTTTATGCCACATAGATTAGTTTCTTATTTATCCTTGCGTTATAAAGACAGAGTAGCTCCTGTCTGGTACACTGTTCTGCCTGATCTTGCATAGTCACCATGACAGAAGCCAACTGCCACAACCTGAGCTCTGCTGGGAAGAAGCCACAGAGGAAGTCATTGAGAGTGTTACCAGCCACAGGCAGACATGAGTGGGAGCCTTTCCCTAAAAACGTGAGAGGAACCCAACCATCCAAGTGACCCTGGAAGTACATCCCCACACAGTCGGGCCTTCAGGTAAAATGACAGCCTCAGCCAGTATCTGCTAGAGTTTATTACTAGACTTTGAGAACACTACTCAGTAAGGAAATAGGTTTTTTGGATCCACACACACACAAAAAAAGACAAGCAACACCTACTGCACTCACACATGAGAGGCTTTTTCAGCCATTTCATTGCTATTGAGACCAAGATAACGAAAGTCTGACTGAAGTTCCCACAGCCACTAGTTTACTCCCAGATGAAGAAAGCCAGCAGCAATTTGCTTGAAATGGTGCTAGCCAAATTCACAAGCCATCTGTAGCCTCCTTTATCGTCCTCCACATTCTAAGTCTTCAACATCTTCACGTAACAAGTGTTACTTCACGTAACAAGTGTTACTTCATGTGCCTACATGTGCCTACCTGTGCACTGAGTGAGTGTCTGGTGCCCACAGAGGTCAGACCAAAATGTCAGATCCCCTGGACTTTGAGTTAGAGACAGTCGTGAGCTGCTGTGTGGGTGAAGGGAACTGAACCTGGCTTCTCTGGAAAGGCTGGCAAGTGCTCGTCACTGCTGAACCATCGTCTCCAGCCCATGAGGACAGAATTCCTTAGCAAAAGAACTTTATCTTCTCAGAAGAGTGAGATTGAAAGTACCCCTTGTCATTCAAACAAAACGTGCTGCACACATGAAGGTGGGCAAAAGGGACTTTCAAGTAAACATACAATGGTTGTGCTCTCTGTTTGCCATGCTGACAATGATGTGGCAAAGGTTTCATTCTTGAGAATCCTTTCCTCAATTACTAACATTTAAAGAAGGAATTGGGTTTAAGGGATAGATCCGACTCTCTCCACTGTGAGATGCAAGTACTGGACTCAGGTTCTCAGTCTTAATGGCAAGCACCTTAACCACCAAGCTATCTTGCCAACCCCAAAGCAGTTTCTTAGTGTTATTTTCTTCTTATTCAGAAAAATAGAAATAAATCAATTATAACTACTGGAGTATTTTCCCTCCTAATGATGTGCTTAGTCCAGCATTCTTTCCATGGAGCAATAATAGTGTTTTGTTCCCCCACTTACGTGACCGAATACAGTACTTGGACATGTGAATGCTTCATACCAACTAGGCCATTTAGGAAATTCACTTAAAGAATCTAGTACTATAGAAAGAGAAGAGGTTCTCACATTGTAAAATTCCAGGCTTCTAGTCTGTTGAGATGAAGTATGCTTTCTGAAAATCCCTTAAGTGTATCATAAAAGAAAGTATGGGCATCCTGATGGGACTCTCATATTTGGTGACCACTGTCAGCAAGTGGCCTTTGGAAGAGCTCTGACACGTAGAGCGTCTGTGGAAAATCTGTGGTGGAGAAACTCCATGTACCGAGCAGTTGTTAATCCAGGAAGAAGTACGGCTGGTAATGGGAGAAAAAGAACCTTTTTATCTTTTGAGAAAAGATTAGCCAGCATAGCCATTGTCCAAGGCAAATGCAACTCTGTATGTGAGCTCCATGCTCTGGGCTAACACATAGCAACTCTGAACTGTGTAGCTATGTTTATTCATCACAGTACATATGCTATGTAAATGCTACCATCCTTGTTGAATACAGGGGACTGGAGATTAAAGAAACAGATTAAATTGGCTAAAGTCATCCAAACCAGTAAAGGATCAGGGTGAGAATCAACCTTGGGTAGTTCTAATTTTTAAAAATCTAGACACTTTTGACTATGCTCCTGACTTCAAAAACAGTGAACTTCAGACCTTAGGTGCACAGTTCCCACCTACTACTAAACACTACTAAAGGAGTGTTTCTGAGAGGGATGTCTAGCCTATGTTTAAATCACTTTTTTGGGAAAACATTAATGGTCCTTTGACTCTTAGGATCAAAGAAGGAAGAATAAAAGTAGTGTGTGCCTGACCTGGTTTTTGGTTTCTGTGATAACTATACACAACTACTTGTGGTCAAAGGTCATGAGCTCAACCATTATACTACAAATGTAGAAGGGAGAATGAACGATGCAAAGTTCGGATGGACATGAAGCCCCCCAAACAACACAGAGCTTGAGGAACATCAGAAGGCCCTCTGTGCCGGTGTCCTTCTGGAGTGTTTCTGAGAGGGATGTCTAGCCTATGTTTAAATCGCTTTTTTGGGAAAACATTAATGGTCCTTTGACTCTTAGGATCAAAGAAGGAAGAATAAAAGTAGTGTGTGCCTGACCTGGTTTTTGGTTTCTGCATGATTCTCTGCTGCAGGCAACCGCATACCCCACCCCATTTTTATTGTGGTCACACAGAAGGTCTGTCTACCTACAGGTATTTATTTACTGTCTACTAAAAATCACATTGTGGCCATTTTATCCTGCCAGTCTGTTGTGTTTATAGTGACTATCTTATTTTTCCCATCATTCTTCAGTTGACTTTTCTCCCCATAGTGTCTATTTTCCCTCATTAATCCTCCTAAACCCTGGGAGGTAAGAATGGGCATACAATTTCCTCTTTATTCTAAAATACTGTTTAGAGTTTTGCTTTGAAATTGCTTTTAGGGCTGCATGTTTGGCTCTCCTAAGTGAACCTGTAATAAACACTGCTGAATTCTCCCCAAATTACCTCCAAGAATTACCTGCTTATCTGGAAGTCCCATCAGTGTAATTTTAAGGGATTTTGTTTTGATTCGGCGGCTCCAAGCCTTTGAACTTCTCTGCTTTAATTCTACAGTCTTTCCACAGGAAAGGCTTGAGAACGGGCACTCTGCAATGCGTTTCCTTGTAAATGCTAAAGAGAGTGTTCTTGTTTCTACTCTGGTCCATGTGATCCCAGCTCCAAAGGAAGCTAGATCTCCAAGATTAGGCCAGTTTAGTCTGGAAAGGAGACTAGTTATGAGGGGATGTGATTGAAAGCTACTCACAGTCTGGAGCTTGGGGAAAAGAAATGATCCATGTTTGACCTTTCCAGAAACCCAAAGTCCATGAATTGAAGGAAGCACAGACTTAAACCTGATCTAGGAGTCCCTTACATGGTCTTTAGAGATGGGAGCTGTTGTTAATACTGTGCTGCAGAGAAGAAAACCGAGATACAAGAAAGCCCTCAAACCTGTATCATTGTGTGTGGGGGGGTTGAGGTGGGGGCTGGAAGTGGCGCTGTAATTAAGTTGTGTTCGGTTTGATCCCAGAGTTCACACTTAACCCTCGGCTAGGTCCCACAATTGTATCTTTACTCTAAGGAGTTGCCACTGAGAAGAGCTTTCAGTTAACACTGGCATCAGAAGAGTTTAGCAAGTCTCTCTGTTGATCCGCTAATTTCTACATGATGAACCTTCATTTCCACAGCCAAGCCAAGCAAAGATGCTGCTTAGGATGGTGCTTGGCACTGTTTTTCCTAGGCTCACTTTCCTGGAGGTAGCCAAGGACAGTGAAGGAGACACACTGGCAGGCTGGGTGTCCCAGTTAGTGTTTTGTCAGCTTGACACAAACTAGAGTCATCTGGGAAGAGGAACTCTCAATTAAAAAATGCTCCATAAAAATCTGACTGTGAACAAGTATATAGCATATTCCTTGATTGATGATTGATGAGGGAGAGCCCAAATCACTGTGGGTGGTGCCATCCCTGGGCTGGAGGTCCTGGGTGGTTTAAGAAGGCAGGTTGAGCCAGCCATAATGAGAAAGCTGGTAAGAAGCTCACCCCCATGGCTTCTGCTTCAGTGCCTGCCTAGAGTTCCTGCCCTGATTTCCCTGGATGATGAAATAAACCCTTTCCTCTACAAGCTGGTTTTAGTCAGTGTATTATCACCGCAACAGAAAGCAAACTAAGGCTCTGTGTTTAGATTCTGCCTTTTAGTCTCTCTAAACCAGATCTTGTTGTTCCGTGGTGTTTTCTTGTGTTAAATAAAAATAGTAAGAAGAGATTTATCAGAGGATTAGGTAGAAGATTTGTTATAGAATGTCTATCCTAAACATGAGCTGTTTGGGTTGCTTTCTCAGGGAGAGGGAGGATACTCCCATCTTCCAGGGCATCTTCTCAGAGAGGCATCTTTAGGGAGACAGAAGAGAAGGATGATGATGTGAACACACAGGCAGTGGAGACAGAGATGTTGCATTTATTCTGATGAATGTATAGCTAGTTGGGAGGGGCAATGACCACCCCAGGTTCCTCTACATCATGATTTGTAGGTAGAAGGAAGAAAATCATTATACCAACTTGGACATGCTTTCCCTGTCTTTGCTGACAAGTGAATTAGATTCATTGACTGTCCACAGGAAAGGGTGAATCTGAAGTTGAAAGCAGGCAGTCAAGCAGGTGTCACATAGATGGGTTCGGCTTCCTATATAAGCAAATGCAGCCAGGAGACACTGGGTCAAGAACATGGATTAGAATTTGCACCCACCTTAGAAACATGTATAGTGGATGTGATCTCAGACTTCCTGTTGACGTTCAGTGGCCCTGTGGCCACTATCAGAACTGGAGGCATCAGAGTGTCTTGCAGCCTCACAGCTCCAAAGGAAGCCAGGTTCCCTTAGCCTTCCCAGGTACTTATGCTTTTATCTACACAGATGGTACTGACTGTTAAAGGTCAAAAGACACCACACATAATGCTTTGTGTACAGAAGACAAGACACACAGTGAAGATGAGTAAGATGACATAATGGTGTCTTATGATGACATAAGAGACTGCATTGCTCCCTATTGTACTCTTGTGCTGGGAACAAGGTAGTTACACAGCATGTTTTAGGGCTCATAATTCTCTTTCCATTTCCTCAAGAAACTGAAATAAGAGGATCATGAGTTCAAAGCCAGCCTGAACTATGTAGCAAGAGTGTCTCAATAATGATAATAATAATAATAATAATAATAATGAAAAAGAATGTGGTTAAGATGGCATCAAGGAAGATAATAATGGGAAGTGTTATCTAGAGGGACTTCGGCCACCTAGGAGGATGCCTGTGAAATAGAAGTGGTCCAAGTCTGGCAGCCAGCTGGCCATGGATAGCTTTCTCCATTGCATTTCCACATGACAGTTCCTGAGGGAACTAACTCCCATGTTTGAGTTCCTTGTCTCATTAATAAAAGAATTTAAAGCTGGACCTATAATTGTGGCATTTGTGTGTGAGAAAAGAATATATTTTCAATAAAAGAAAAAAGTGAAAAGATAAAATAATTTAAAAATAGATTCAGAAAGGAAGTTAGAGTGACAATTTTATTAGTTTCAGAGAAAGAGAGAAGGAAAGATGTTGCGTCCACCCTTGACCAGCAAGGAAGATGCAACAAGCGAGCTCTTCTCCAAGCAGTTTATTCAGGACCCTTGAACAATCTTCTGACCCCGGGGGAAGCATCTCCCAGGCTTAAGTACTCTAGGACTAGCCAACCCCCGTCTGCCACGTGGCAACAGCAGATAGGTCCACACACATATACACATACACACACACACGCACACACACACACACACACACACACACACACACACACACACACACACACACACAC
>NW_021604747.1:446542-460292 GCF_004785775.1 Grammomys surdaster | reverse complement strand
CACACACACACACACACACACACACACACACACACACACACACACACGGAGACGAGCCAGATCACCAGCCACAGCCAAATAAGGACTTGTTTACTCCTAAGAGTCCTCGCCAGCAGGTGGCGGAAGGCGGAGACCGGCGCCATCTTAAGGGCGCGGCACTATGCAGCTCTCCACAGAAAGAGAGACAGAGATGGCAACAACAGAAACAGAGGCAGAGAGACAGAGAGGCAGAGAGAAACAGTACAGGTAAGCAGAAAAATCCCACAGTTGCGAGGAGGTGAGGACAGGTAGAAAACAATCATAATTTTTAAGTTAGTGAGGAGGTCAGGAGATCAGAGAAACAGCAAGAAAGCTCAGGGTGTCAGGGAAACGTACTGAGGGATGCTACATCATGGATCTGAGTTGAGAAGACAGCTAGGTACAGCACTTGTATCCCATGGCAAAGAATTGCACTGGGAACACATGGTTACAGATATAAAAGAAGCAGCTTGCTAACAAAGGCAGAAGACTCCCAAGAGTGGGAAGTGGCTAGTGAGCTGAGAAGGGCCCCAAGCTTTGAGCTCTTCTAGGGCCTTTATTGTCCCTGCCTCTGCTCTTCTTGTTTCTGTTTCCCCCAACACACACATGAGGCTTCCTGAGACACAGCACATGGCTTCCAGGCTTCCACTCCAAGGCATCTGGAACCCTGATCTGGATTCCTTGGGTACCTGTACACAGGCAACATGTAGATACACACACTCATAAATAAAAATGAGAACAAATCTTTAAAACCCAACGGGAGTTAAGAGCTACAAGTTAGATTTTCCATACATTTTATGTTTTAGAAAATACATCTAGGAACCTTCTTAAATGAAGTTTTTTTTTCTAGATATTTATAGATTTATATGTAGTAGTCAAGCAAACAAAAAAAATGCATAAAGAGAATCCCACAGGAGTTAGTGTCCCAGTTCTCAGGATATTTGAATGATAACATCTTGCAAAATTATAGCACAGCCTCACAATCAGAACACGACACAGCTGAAGTTCAAATTACTTTTGTCACCAGGAGGAACCCCTTCAGCCCCTCTATAGCCACGCCTCTTCCCTTCAGCCCCTCTATAGCCACGCCTCTTCCCTTCAGCCCCTCTATAGCCACGCCTCTTCCCTTCAGCCCTTCTATAGCCACGCCTCTTCCCTTCAGCCCCTCTATAGCCACACCTCTTCCCTTCTCCCCACCCTGCCTAGAATACCTGCAACCATTCATCTGTCCTCCATTTCTAGACTGTCATTTCAAAAACCTCAAGCTTGGCAGGTTCTGAGGCATCAATTTTTGGTTCCATGTTGCTTATGGGTACATCCCAGTTGCTATTCGTGTCGATCATTCATTTCCTTTTATTACTGAATATAATATAGATGACTGAATAAGCATGGTTTGTTCAGCCGTTTTCCCACGGAAAGATGTCTGAATATTTTCCAGTTGAAGTGCATCATTATGAAAGTTGCTATAATCAGTCAGACACATAACTCATTTCTTTAGACTTTACATGAGTGAAAAATAAACTTATTTAAGACACTGAATATTTTGGTTCATTAGTTGACAGCACAACTATGTCCCCATCTTCTTATCTTATGTAACACCAAGCTTTTCCATATTAGTCACTACAATAATAATAGCTATAGGGTGAGAACATGGCAGACCTGGTCCCATCACTTGTCTGCCCTGAGGTGTTATGGGTACAGGGTGACATCCTCCTCACTTTGCTTACCACCTGAGGCAGTTGGGGAAACTGGCATTGTGTCATGAGAATGGGAACGCTAACCCTGTCCCCTCATTGGCTATAGAGAGCAACATGGGAGAGCAGGCCCTGCACCTCACCTGGGCAATACAGTTAAGTTGGCCTTGATGGTGAGGGCACAGGTAAGCCAGCCCTGAGGGTGTGGTATCAGGAGAGCAGACCCAGACCCTCACAGGCTGTAGCACTTGAGTGGGCCTGTACCTTGACTAAACTGGACACAGGTGTGGTTGAACCTGCCCAAGGACATGAAGGCAGGAGAGCTAACTCTGCCTCCTGCCGTTGGAGACGTTGGATGGCTTAGCTTGAGCAGTGCTGGAGAGCTTGCCCTGGTGGTAAGGTAAGAGAGAACCAGCACACTGACTGGCTCAGCTACCACCTAGGCCCAGATCCAGGGCTCCGAGTTGCCTAGCCCCAAATCTTTATCATCTGAGAGCAGTGGGATATGTGAAAGTGCCAGTCCTGCTAATCCCAAGCTGCAGAATCTCCACAGCATAGAGCAACAACAGCATAACTGGAAGGAGTCCCAGTGAGGATCCAACATTGATGGTGTCATAGAAACCAGTGACCTAAAACCAGACCAATGATTCTTTGCAATGAACATTTACAAGTGAAGTTGTGTGGACAGATGGATATATGCTATGGGGCACACTGTGACATACTACAGATTCCACAATGAGATCGATGTATTTCTATGCTTCGTTTTGTGTGTGCGTGTGTGTGTGTGTGTGTGTGTGTGTGTGTGTGTTATTTTTCAGGGGAGGTTGTAAGAGTGTAGGGCAGATTTGAGGAGATGGAAGATGATCAGGACTGGAGTGCATGATGTGAAACTCACAAAGCATCAATAAAAAGTTAAAAAAATAATAGCTATAAATGTGTGTGTGTGTGTGAATGTGTGTGTGTGTGGTGTGAGAATGTGTGTGTGTGTGTGGTGTGAGAATGTGTGTGTGTGTGTGTGTATGGTGTGAGAATGTGTGTGTGTGTGTGTGTGGTGTGAGAATGTGTGTGTGCTGTGTGTGGGTGTGTGTGTTTGGGAGCTACAGGTTAATGTGTGTGCATGCATATATGGAAGTCAGAGGACATCTGTGTTATACTTGAACATCTATCATCTCTTATCCCAGATCACCTTTTGTTGTCTCACTGTAACTGGGATTGCAAACATCTACCTCCCAGCTCAGATCTCTTGCTTGAGATATCAGTAAGCCTTTTACTGACTGAGCCATCTTCCCAGACCCAGTAGCTAAAAATTCCTTAATGCATTTTAGATGCTGAGGCAGGAAAATAGAAAAAAAAAAGGGAAACTCCAGAGATTAATATATGAAAGGCTGGCAGCTTTTGGTCTACCTGGGCTTCGTTCAACTAAGGGAGCACACTCAGAAAACAGCCTGCATTATACAACTTGAGAGATGAAGGTATTATGTTAATGATCCGTAAAAACACTACAGACCACATCTCAGCCGTCTCTCCTTTCTGGTCCTCTTGGAGCCAAGCCACAGGGGAGGCAGGCAGAGCCTTCCATAAAATAACAGCATCTCTGTAACGAGCCACTAGTCCTTGTACAACTCATTCTGAAAAAGGAAGGAGAACATTGCTCTCTGAAAACTCTATCAAATGGATCCTATGAGAAATAAGAGGTTTCCTACTCAAATGATTTCTCTGTTGTCTAGTCAAAAATGGTAAATAAACCCCAGTCAAAGCTCTCAGAATCACAGCAAGTCCAAGACAAGTTTTTAAAAGTAAGTTTTACACACTAAATTAAGCTAGAATTAAAACTGGCTATAAAAATATGCCTGGAAGACAGAACTTACAAACATGCATTTTATAAAGTTGACATAGAAACACAGAAGATTAATCTTTAGTTCTTTGCCTCTTTTGCTTTTTAAGAAAAGTTTGTGTGTGCATTCATTTTCATGTTGGGGAAAATGTAGGGCCTGTATGATGGTTAGTGTTCATTGTCAAAGTAACCATGTCTAGAGTTACCTGGAATGTAGGCTTCTGAGCATGATGGAGGTTATCTTGATCATCTTAACTGAAGTGGGAAGACCTGCCACTGTGGGCTTTGAAGTGTGTAGAGGGAGAAGAGAAGCTGAGTAGCAGCATGAAGTGTTGCTCTCTCTGAGAATTGCTATGAAATGGCAGTCTTCCCCCAGTCTCTTGCTGCTGTGACTTCAGGCTATGATGGACTGGAACCCAGAACTATGATTTATGGTGAAGCTTTTCTCTCCTAAGGTGCTATTGGTAGGGACATTTTATCACAACCAGATGAAGGAGGACTAAGATATCCTGTGACTAAATCACCTGTCCTTTTAGGGAGCCAGTTGGCTGACACAAGTCTCTTGGTTGGTCCTATTGTCGTAGATGGAACAAAATTGTAATCTGCTGGAATTGAAGCCATCACTCTTAAAAAGGAAATATCCACTATGTGGTTATGTCTTTTAATTTTGAATTGATGGTTGATATTAGAACAAGTGGCACAAGATTAGTCTAATACAAGACCTGGAAAAAAATGTCTGCTGGAGATATTGCTGTGGACACAGGGGTGGTTAAAATACTGTCAGGGATAGGAGAAGGCACTCTAGGGCTTAAGCTAAGAGATGAAGAATTACGAAGCTGACTCTACACACCACACATTCATCTTATATTCAGAAATTTTCTGGAAATAATGGTCATTCTCTTGCTGTAATTATCACATGAATATTCATAAAGGGGAGATGTCTATTTTCAGACAGTGTCATTAAACTGACAAAGTCCCATGTTTAACACTTCTGCCTTGCTTTGACTATGTTTGGTTTACCTTTGATGATTGCATGCTGAGCACAGAACCAATTCTCTCAGGTGAAGAAGAGCCATGGTGACTGGCTGGGGCAGGCTTGCTTCTGAGGCAAACAGGTCATTTCATTTGAAACTGACTCAGTGCCTGGACTGATGAAGTCCACTTTGTGTTCCGATTCTCTTGGTTGACGTTCTGCTTCATGTATTTAAGGAGGTTATGATGAAATGAAAAAGAAAGGGGGAGGCGAGGACAGGGAAAGAGATGGGGAAAGCAAGGGGAGGAGGAAAAGCAGGGGAGGGGAGGACAGGGAGCAGGGGGAGCAAGGGGAGCCAGGGGAGCAGAGAGAGCAGGGGGAGGAGGAGCAGGGGAGGAAGGGATGAGGGGAGGAAAAAGAGGAAGGGAGGAAAGGGAAGGGGAAGAGGGGGAGCAGGGGGAACAGGGGAAGCAGGGGGAGGAGGAGCAAAGGAAGAAGGGGAGGAAGGGGAGGAGGGGAGGAAAGGGAAGGGGAAGAGGGAGAGGAGGGGATGAGGGGGAGCAAGGGGAGCAGGGGGAGGAGGGGAAGAGACCACTCACAGTTAATGTGATTACTACTCTGCTGGCATTGGTCCCACCATCTTGGCATTTATTTTCTATTTATGCCATAAGCTTTTTGTTCCTCTAGTCCCATTTTTCTGTTTTTCTTGGATATCCTGGATGTTTTCTGGTATTCTGTTTGGGCTCTTCTGTTGACTTTTGAACGATATCTCTGTGGTTGATCTTAAAATCATAATAAGCATATTTACATTCCCTCCACTTTTACATAGTATTTAATCCTTTCTGAAGAATGTCAGAGCCCTTCTCCTAGAGGCAGACAAATCATTCAAACTGACCGCGATCAGCTTACCACTTCCACTCCCTATGCTTTTACTTTCATGTATGCTGTGGATGTAAAGTTAGTTGCGTATCCATGCATGCAATGGCTTTGATACTTTTTTCCTCTATCCTTTCTGTTGGCCTATACTCCTATACTCCTTCTAGTACTTCTGGGATTCCATTTGGCATTATTAATCTATTTTCCCTAGTATAAGTCTAACAGAATAGTCTTTAACCTCAGGTGAGAAATCAAGGCACTGGGCATCTATCAGCCAGAGAGCCGCAGACATAGGGAACCTGACGTTCTTGACCTCTGAGGACAAACGCTACGTGGTGGTGAGGCACATGGATGTTTAAGGTGTCCTCTAGAACCATCATTTATTCTTTTGCAAATGGCTCAGCAGGTAAAAGCATTTGCCACATAAGCCTGGCAAACTGAGTTAATCCATAATTCCATGATGCAACTGGAATTGACTCTGAAAATTATACATGTCGTGTACATGTATGTGCGAGCATGCAAACAACAAGAAACAACAACTACAACAATTAATGAATGTGTAGAGAGTTGTGGCCCTTCTAGAAGACTTTTCAACTTTAGGCACACTTATCCCTTAACTTCCTTACATCTTATGTATCTACTTCCAACAGTGTAAATTCTGGATGAAATGGGATTCTAGGTAACTATGTCTCCCTCTTGCTCCGATGGGGCAGTTGCTGCTGCCTGGCTGCCCTTTTCCTTGCTTTTCTCTTTGCTCGTACTAAACGCATAGCTGCATCCACTGTTTCTGTGTCCATCTGAATTCTTCTCCTTCAGGAAAGAACTGAGGTGCTAGTGAAGTTGGAATCTCAGGAAACCGACTCCTCATCACAACCAATGGTGTTTCCCAAGTGTCCTCATGGTTTATAATACGTTTTTCTAAAGAGGGCAATAAACTTTTTTTTTAACAAAAAATTCTTTTTACAAACACATCAAGCTAAACAGAACCAATACTTGATGATTTTACAACCACCCCCCCATCCATATTTCTCTAAATGGCAATACATGCTGAAACTGAGAGACAGATTCTAAACACTTGGAGGAACGCAGAAATGAAAAAGAGTCAGGAATGTGATTACGAGTCTTTTACTAAAATCTCAAGGACTAGACAGTCAGAGTATCCAGCCACACAAAGGGCCACTTCAGGTGGTAAAGGGTGTGCCGCACAGTCCTTCTCCACCAAACCACAGGGCTGGGGAAAGTTAAATATGCCTCTCCCAGTTGTGTGAACAGAAGCCCAAAGCACGGAAGGACTTCTTTGTGGCAAAAAATAAATAAAAAGATTTGTCTAATGAAGTGACTCCCACTCCCACAGAAATTCACTGTACAACTGCATATTGGGGAAAGATTTTCAAGAGAAATAATGCCAGTGTGGGCAAAAATGGACAGAGAGAAGACAAAAAAATGAAGAAGATCAACTCAGTTGGTAAAAAAATCACTCAGTTCTAAGCATTTGCTAACTCTCATCTTTAAAAAGCAGAGTGTTTCAGAGGGCGAGAAAAAGATTGTAGAAGGCAGATCCCAGAGCTACAGAGAATTATTTCCAGTGTTTGAAGCCTATCAAGGAGTTGACTAAGTTTTCCCAGCTAGATTTTATCACTATGGACCAATCACTATGGTCCTCCATGGTGACTATTGGGGGCCAATGCGCCACCCATCTTTATGTCAGTCATTTTGTTTGTAGCTGCTTTCTTAAGGCTTCCTCCCCAGCTGTGTTTAGAGAGCACAAGTCACTTTTATAGATGAATGCAGTTCAAAGGCGTTATTCTACTTCCATGCCATTGTGGGGTGTTTTTTGTATTTTGTTTTTGAGGGCAAGTAGAGGCTGAGAGAAGGTTTCATGTAGCACAAGCAAGCCTTGAATTTGCTATGAAGGAGAGGATGATCTTGAACATCTGAACTTCTGACACCCTGCCTCCACACACGGAGTACTGAGGTTACAGGTGTGACTCTCGACCATGTGTATTGTTGCTAAAAAAACAACAGCCACAGGCCCTGCTGCCTTCTGTTGACAAATCCTCTGGTTTCTTCTGACTGCTTTTCAAACTTTTGAGCCTCATTGGTTTTATGCAATTTGGTTATGATGTATTTTTTTCTTTCTTTCTTTTCCTCCTTTCTTCTTTGTTTCCTTCCTTCCTTTTCTCCTTCCTTTCTTTCTTTCTTTCTTTCTTTCTTTCTTTCTTTCTTTCTCTCTCTCTCTCTCTCTTTCTTTCTTTCTTTCTTTACTCCTTCCTTCCTTCCTTCCTTCCTTCCTTCCTTCCTCTTTTTCTTCCTTTCTTCCCTCCTTTCAATGATTCGAGATTGTTGAATCTTGGATCTGTAATTTCCATCCCTTTTAAAAAATTCTTTGCTATTATTTTTTAAATGTTTCCTCTGTGCCTCCTCTCCTCTTCTTCATGAATCTCAATTACAAGATCTTCTGTTAGGTCATTTCTGCTTCTCCACCACTCCTTGATTCCCTGTTCATTTTTCAACTATTCTATCTCTGTGTGTTTCATTTGGGATAATAGTATTGCATGCTCTTCTGCGACTTTTACCAGAGAGATCTGAAAAAATCTCTATTCATCCTAAATAGGGCACTCATGACAGACCAAAGACAGTTCCACCCAAGCATAGCTTAGTGAACCAGTGATTTTACTGGGGTTTTATATACGTGCAAGGCTGAGGGGTCCTTACAGTAGTGTGCACATTCAATGATAGCTACATCATCCAAAAAGGCTTGATTAGCTCTGGGAGTCCTGCACAGTTTGCAGTCAGCACTGTTAGTTGATTGGTCTAAGTGTACTTTCTCCACAGATTATTGTTGCTTATATCACCTGGGCTAGCTGCCCTGTGGATACTGTAACTGTCAGGAACTTTTTGAGCCTCATAAATTTCATTTACTTCTTGGGCCTCTTCTGTTTCATTACATTTCTAAGTTTTATGAGCGCCCTCACCATCCTTCCATTCCAGGCAAAAGTGTTTCAACTCAGAAGAAAAAGCTACACAAGAACTCCTGAGGCTGCTGATCTTTTCTCTGACTGTATCTAATCTGACATGCACACCAATCCCTGCACTTTCAATTTAAATATTATAGCTTTCATCTCTAGAAGCATAATTTAGGTTTTACTTTAAAATATATCTTCCTCAACACCATTTTCAAAGCTGTAATATATATATATATATATATAAAAAATAAAGTATTAATTTGTTGTGCTGTCCATTAAAATATTTGTATTTGTTTGGGTAACTTTTGATGGAAAGCTTATCTCTGTGCTATATGCTGTGTTTCTCTATTTTTGTATATGACAAGTAATTAAAACATTTTAAAATACTTAAAAAAGTATTTGTATGCATATGTGTTGAAGGGCAATTGCTACAGAGGGCATAAGAGCCCACAATAGGTCACTGGATTCCCTGCAGCTAGAATATAGGCTATTGTGAGCTGCCCCAAGTGGATGCTGGGAACCAAGCTGTGATCCTCAACAAGAGTGACACATGCTGTTGACCACAGAGTCATTTTTCCAGCTCATGCTATGTAATTTTTATGGCATGAATTATACCTGATATCCTGTTGCCTCTTAAAGATCTCTATAGTCTTAATACAACTCTTAACCTTAACTCTGTACTGTTCTCATGTTGATTTTGGAAACATTTTGAACTTTCTGGATTTCTAAATTTCATTATTTGTGGCTGGCCACACTTAATTATTTCCCATCACTAAGATCCAACTCTTCCAAGTTGCTATGGGCTGATTCAAAGACCCCCTCCCCTCTTCATTTCATGTGCTGAAATTCTAGTTTCTCTCTCTGACTGAGACTGAGTTGGAGGTAAGGCACTTAAAGGGGCAGTTAGGGTTCAGAGGGCTGTGAGTCTGCAGTTCTGATGCAATAGGATTCATGTTCTTATAACAGACGAAGACTCTCGAGATGTCTCCATCATGTGAGAGCACACTGAGGTGACTGTGCCGGGGAAGGGCACACTGAGGTGACTGTGCCAGGCAGAGAGTCCCAATCAGAAGCCTTCATGCATAACTGTGAAAAAACATAGTTTTGCTGTTTGAGTAATATGTCATATGGTATTCTGTCATGAGAGGTTGGGTTCACTAATGCCTAGGTAATTTGTAAGGTCACCTTCACTGGATAGTGGAGAAAGCACCATTTTCTACTCTACGTGGATAGAAGCTGTTACTCTAATCTGTGGGTACAAGGCCATCCTGGTTGGCACAGAGATCTGCCTGCTTCTGCCTCCCAAGTGGTGGGATAAAAGAATGTGCCACCACACCCCGCTGGCACCCAGCTAGCTTTGGGGATTTATTTTGTTGTGTTGTGTTTTCAAAAGCATATGTCTAATAGTCTTGTTTTTCACTTGGTAGCCCATTGCAGCAATAAGAATTTAGAGAAAGTCAAGCCCATGGTAACAGAAAACACTCTTTAATAAGGACTTTTTTTATTCTTCAAAGTAGAACTTACAAATATGTTCCTGCATAATTTATAATTTTGTGGCCAAATAGGAATGCGCTGTGGTTAATGAAGACAACACATTAGAAAAACACCCCTGTTAGCTATGTCACCCCTGTTATGTGTGTCCTTACACTGACAGCAGGAAAACAAGAAATATGATTCTTAAAAGGTGAGCATTGGCACACCTGTGACACCTATTGACTTTTTTGACAGGAGTATCTCTTTCGTCACTGCGGAGTGAGAGCTTTTTCTTGGATTTTATTTTGTCTGTGTGCTATTGACCATTTTACTGTTCTTTAAAACAGTTTGAAAGAAGACAGGTCACTAAGAATTAGAACTGCCCAGCTGCCCAGCAGTAGTAACAAAGCTGCTTTCATATTCTAAACACCAATGATGTGTCAGGCACACTGTGTGAGGACACTCATTTCAGTAGCTGACTGTTCTATTTAGTTGCAGTGGTCAACTTGCAACAACCTAGAATCACTTGGAACCGAGTTTTAATGAGGAATACTTATATCAGGTTAGCCTGTAGGCATATCTGTGAATGATGGTCTTGGTTGTTAATTGGTAGGAGAAAATGTAGGTGGCCAGCTTACTTGGCATACTGTGTTTCTGAATAAGAAGCATAGCACTTCATGCTTCTGAGCATTACCAGAGGTCAGAACATTGAATTATGAAGTCCATGAGTAGGCAGTAGAAGGCACTCTCAATGCCTCCTTTAGTGTGCTTCTTCTACACTGAGATTCTGGTAGTATGAGTGCTCACTGTCCAACCTGAGGTAATGTGCTAACCAATCACAGTCAATGGGTTTCTGCTATATAACTCCTTGCTCACATATAATAAAGCAAACCCTGTGTACTGGCTGGCTTTGTGTCTCAACTCGACACAAGCTTGAGTTATCGCAGAGAAAGGAGCCTCTCTTGAGGAAATGCCTCCATGAGATCCAGCTGTAAGGCATTTTCTTAATTAGTGATCAGGGTGGGCAGGGCCAGTGTGGGTGGTGCCATCCCGAGGCTGGTAGTCTTGGGCTCTATAAGAAAGCAAGCTAAGCAACCCAGGAGAAGAAAGACAGTTAAGTAACATCTCTCCATGGCCTCTGCATCAGCTTCTGCTTCCTGACTTCCTTTAGTGATGAACAGCAATGTGGAAGTGTAAGCTGAAAACTCTTTCCTCCCCGACTTGCTTCTTGGTCAGGGTATTATGTACAGGAATAGAAACCCTGACTAAGTCACCCTGTTTCCTGAAACCATCTCTGAAGTGGTTTATCTCTGTGACCTTTAACAACTCCAGGGTATTGCTCCTTGTTAGGGGATGCTCTAGTGAGGATGGCATTAATTGATGTACGACATTCTACCCCACTGTGGCAGCACTATTCTCTAGGCAGAGGATCTGAAACTGTTTGAGTATGGAAGACTTGCTGAGCAAACAGATAGCGCGTATTGGTGTCTCATTGCTCTTGACTGTGGATGTAATGTGACTCCTGCTTGTGCCCCTGCCTTGACTTCTTGTAGTGATGGACTGTGACCAGGAATCATTAGCCAAATAAAACCCCTCCCCCATGTTGCTTTTTGTTAGGATGCTTTTATCACAGCAACAGAAATGGCCTCATCATGTCCCTTGTCAGCACATCTGTTTCCCCAGAAAGGCAGCTGCAAGCATCCGGAGATCCAGAGGTCTTATGGGTGCCTAACTCCAGAGTCTCTGCTCTCTCTGAGGTCATTTCCTTGCTGGCTCAGTGTTACCATACAGCCCCTGATGGCCTGGAACTCACAGAGGTCTACATGCTTGTGCCTCCCACCATTGAGATTAAAGGCATGCATCACTATGACTGTTTTTAATGTTTTAATGTATTATTTTTCAAAAGAATGCACTGATACTATCTAGATGACTCCCTTTAAATGGCACAGATTCTTCTGCCGGCTTCATCCAGCCAACATGCTCCATCTATGGTCTTAAGCTAGCGCTCTGACTCCTTACTTCCACTGAGGAGGCCTGACAAGCTCTTGGAGCTGTAGCTTCAGGACACTGGGCCAAGAAGGGGAGGTGTATGCTGATAGCAGTCGAGTCGGGAGGAGAGAGAGCCCACTGGGTGAGCCCAAAACTTACAAAGCTTTGTAAGCAATGTGATTGTTGTCATGGCTTAAGGACACGAGCCCTGATCTTTCTCCTCTACGTACAGCAAGGGCCAAAGACAAGAGCAAGGGCCAGCAAGCTCTCCAGACCCTGCCCACTGGACTTTATTACAGGGGATAAAGCATAGCTCCTGTCTTCTTCACACACTGTGAAGCCCCTGCCCTTAGGAGGAGTAAGTGAACAGCATCCGTAGCCTATAGACCAAGCCACCTCCCTGAGCCCTGGCAGGACTGGCCCTGGCTAAAGCTTATGTCCCAGCTACGGAATAAAGGCTGAACATCACTTTGCCATAGAGGCTCAGCCCAGCCACAGGGCAGAGGAACTCCCAGGAACACCCTGTCCCCTGCCTTCTCCTGCCATCTCCCAAGGCATTTGCCTTTGATCTCTGCACAAAGAACTCAGGCCCATTATAAACCCGTTTATCCTCTAATGACAAGAATACAGACAAAAGTAATTACAGATGAACATCAAATGGCCCTGCCCAGCTCCCCAGCAAAACCCAAAAAGGGTCAGGGTGAGTCAGCTGGCTCTAGAAACAAGAGTTAGCTGCAGGCATCTGGGGTGCCAATTTGTTAGGTCCTGCATTTGGAGCACAATACCCCTGTGAAGACCTTCCCCAGCACCTCCAGGCCCTTCCCTGGTTTCAAGTCTCCCCTCTAGCAGTTTCTAAGAATTCCACAGACTGCTAGCTCTCATTTCCGATGTTCCATGGGCGCCAGACTTCTGTTGTCTCCTTCTTTGAACATACCCCCAACATAACTCCTTTATGTGTTAGTGAGAATTTCCCTCTTAAAAACACCTGAGAATCTAACTGTGGTGACTATATGAGATTACAAACATTGATGGACATGTGTATCTTTCCTCAATGTCAGAATTAATTCACTAACAAGAAATGTAAAAGCTGCATTATCTTATTGGCAGTAATTTGCCAAGTAATCACAATTTCTCTTATCATCTGCTAAAGCGCACAGTTTCCTTTATTCAAATTGGTTGGTAATATCAACCCTTCAATCATATGTCACACATCTCTTATTAAAGCTATCATCTATCCATCTCTCTCTATATGTGGACATGCATAAGTTACAGAATAAACATAAAAAGTTAAAGAGGTTGGAACGGAGTCCAAGGAGCTTAGGGGTCAGATAACAAACTTTGTGGGCTTCTTTTGGAAGCCTCACTATAGGGCTGGGCTACAGAGTCAAGAGGGTGTTTGGGGAGATTGCTCAGTGGTTAAAGGTACTTGCTACCAAGCCTGACACCTGAGTTGGATCCCAGAACCCACATGGTGGAGGGAGAGAAACAACCCCATCAGGTTGTTCTCTGACTTCCACACATGTACACACACATACAAACACACATACATATATAAGTAAAATATAACAAAATATTAAATGGCCAACAAGATGACTCAACTGGAAAAGGTGTCTGCTGTCATGTCTGATGATTTTTGTTTAATTCCTGGGACCCACACAGTAGAAAGAAAGAACCTACTTCAGCAAGTTGTCTCTTGACCACTGAGTGAGCCATGGAACACAGGGATGGATGGATAGATAGATGATAGATAGTCAAATAGATAGATAGATAGATAGATAGATAGATAGATAGATAGATGATAGGTAAACATTTTTTTAGAAAGCAGCCAGAATGTCTTTGAAAGAAAGAAAGAAGAGAGAGAGACAGAGAGACAGAGAGACAGACAGAGACAGAGACAGAGACAGAGACAGAGACAGAGACAGAGACA